>NC_088795.1:68698459-69005820 GCF_011386835.1 Chrysemys picta bellii | reverse complement strand
CTTAGTGAGAGCTAGCCCAGTGCAATTTAAAAGAATATTACTTTTAATTTAAAACATGTCACCTTAGCTTTTATAACATATGAAAGGTTTTTTTATATTTTAATGTTATGTCAACCTCTAAAACTAATATGTCATAGAAACAAGCTGCTCTTTAGACAATTTCTCTCCAACCAGATATGACCCATTCAGATTAGTTCATGTTCCACATAGACTCTAACACATGCAGGTTGCCTCTTACCCTATTGAGAAGTCAGGTACTATGGTCAACTGCCTGTAACTCACATAACACTCCAGTTTGGTAAATATGATCTCACAACATCCTACTTTCTGAGACTCTTTTTATCAAAACACAGACTTTAATCCCACCTAATACTAAACTAATTTAAATCCCAGTAAAACTACAATCTGTGTTAGCCTATTCCCTTTTCTGCTAAACAAGGTCATCTCAATGGAGGCATTCATTCATTTTCTCTTGATTCCTTCTGAAAAAAAACTGGATTACTTATTTGCAGCTGATGATCTGATGAGCTTGAATATTTTTTAAAAGCATGTTCAGGAGTTGAATGTCACAAAATCACACTAATGTCATTTGTTTAATGTAGTCTTTTGGCTCATATGTGATCAAACAGAGACTTTATGCAATTTAATAAACTGCTTGCAGTCATTTAACTTCAGATCATGTATGAGGCAAATTTACTATTGTGTACATCTGTTTAGTAAGAAAATTTAGTAGATATTATAACTACAAAAGTCCATATTCAGGTTTTTTTGGCACTCCTGGGGGCTAATCCTCTCTCCAGATCCTTAGCACACATGAACATAACTTTAATATAGAAGAAGGAATCACTATTTGGGCACTGTTTTAAGTGGTTTTCAATAGAAAACATCTCTAGTTTAAGTACAGAAATGTATTTTGCATACAGTGGATTGTACTTAAATACAGATCACACAGGCAAGATGGACAAAATATTTCCTTATATTTACTTTTTCAGAAAAATCTTACTATTCTGTGAAGCATTCTAGACATAACGACTATACAGTAACTCCTCACTTAACGTTGTAGTTATGTTCCTGAAAAATGCAACTTTAAGTGAAACGATGTTAAGCGAATCCAATTTCCCCATAAGAATGAATGTAAATGTGATGGTTAGGTTCCAGAGAAATTTTATTTTGCCATACAGTACAGTACTATAGTTGGGAGGTGCCCCCGCCTTACCCCACACAGGCACAGCCCAATGGAACTGGAGACAATGAGGCAGGCAAAGAGGCTGAAGGTGCTGTAGGCTAGGAGAAGCACGTTGCACAGCAGCAGCTTCCCCTACTCTGCGAGCACCGGGGCGGGGGTCTCAACCCTCGGCCCGCCCACGCTACCACTTCCCCCAAGCCCCCACCCTTAATCCGCCTCTTCTTCCCCTCCCTCCTCCCCCTTTACTCCACACGCCACGTCCTCTCTCCTCCCCCTTCCCTCCCCTGCCTCCTGCTCATGGCAATCAGCTACCTTGCAGCATTCAGGAGGCAGGAGGGAGGGGGGAGGAGCGAGGACTTGGCGCGCAGGCTCCCCCCTCCCTCCCCTGCCTCCTGTCCACGGCAATCAGCTGGCTTGTGGCATTTGGGAGGCGGGACTGGGGTGGGGGAGCCTGCGCGCTGAGTCCTCGCTCCCACCCCCCTGAATGCCACAAGCCAGCTGATTGCCGCAGGCAGGAGGTGAAGTGGGAAGGCGGTGATCTGCGGGGTCTGCCGGTGGGCGGGAGGCACTGGGGGGGGGGGGGGTTGGGGAGCTGATAGGGGGGCTGCCAGCTGTAGACAAAGCAGGCAGCCAAACGACATTATAGTGAAGCATTGCTCAACTTTAAATGGAGCATGTTCTGTAACTGAACAGGGACGCAAGATCAAAACAACGTTAAGCGAGAGGACATTAAGTGGGGAGTTACTGTACACAAAAATTCTATGTTTGTACTGCATTATTTTGTTGTGTTGTATTCGCTTGGACCTCTCGTTTGACATAGTTCACATAAATGTTAAGTGACAAGTTTCCAAATCCAAATTGAAAAATATCAGATTTTATGGACACTTTCCCTCCCTTCTTCCTGCAGCTTCCACCTTTCAGCCTACACTCTACTTTCTACTGCTTCCACTACAAAGCATTAAGCAAGCTCCTGTTTGGGAAGGATGATTTCTGAAGGTAAGAGAAAGAGATGTAATTCAATACAAAAGCCTTTGGCCTTGTCTACATGAGAAAGTTGTACCAATTTAACTAAAAAGATTTAGAAACTGATTTAGTTAATAAATTGGTCCAAAGCCCTTGTGTAGAGAGATTTATTTTGTATTAAGTTTAAAATGTAAAGTAATCAATATAAGGCCCTCAAACCAAAATAAGGGTCTATAGAAGACAGTTGCATTTGATTTAACTAAATTGATCTTTAAACCAATTTAATTAAATCAGTACAATTTTTGCATGCAGATGAGGCCTTTGTATAGTTGTGGTGTCTTATAATGTATGTAGAGCTTCTAGTATAGCATGAGAAGATAATACATTAAGGATCATGCACCTTAAATGAGTTTCAGGTTAGGTAGACTAACTGGGCTTTGCCTGACTTTTTTCTCTTAACCAGCTTCCCCTATATTAACAGCTGTCAGGGCTGCTACACTTGCACGACAGAAAAGAACAGACTTTTAACTAGGCAGTGTACAGACTAAGGGAAAAAACATGATTTTTCAATCATGTAGCAATGTATGTGAAAACTTAGATGAGGCACTGCCAGGTAAACTAAGATTTTTCCCAAGCCTAGACAAAAACAAACAAAGTCTTCATTCCACCAGAGATTTTTAAATTGAGAATCCAAAAAGGACCTTTCCTTTGCCCAACTCATTAAGCAAAATAAACAAAAGCATGTCTTTATGCAGCCAAAATTCAAGTGCAAGTACTCTACAAAGAAGCCTTTTCCAGTAGCATTTCTCCTTTCCCGCACATGAGGGTCTGGTTGCTAATGCAGTTTCTCAGTGCACACTCCTCTTACAATGCCTTTAGAGAACATAATTCACTAAGGCTGGGCCCCACCTTACTTCCCTCATGGGCAGGTGCCTGACAATCCTTGCACTGGGGACATGCAGCTGTAGTTCTCCCTCTCTTCTGAAAGAGAGTTAACACTGTCCTTGCCGAGGGCTGCCCAAGTCTGATATGCAAATCTGAATGAGTCTACACATCCTTTCATATGTAATTTCTCCTCCTTTTTAAACTCATAAACACCTATTTTTTCCTTATCCCTTTTTTATCTTCATACATCTTCCGTGTTTTTTGTGTGTAATCTGAAGGATGACTTCTTTAACCAGTCAGTTTTTCCAAACTGTTTCTCTTTTTTTCTCCCCATTCTCTTCCTCTCTTGTTTTCTGTTTTTTATCTCCCGTGTTTTTCTCTCTCTGCTTTTATGTTTTATTTTCTCTTGTTTCTGCTTGTCTTTACACTCCCTAGCTACTCATTATACCTCCTCTTTTCTTGTTTTCTCTATTTTCTCTCCTTTTCCTTGCATTATGCTACCTTGTTTGCATTGTACTCAAGAGCAACCAACATCAAGATCCCTCAAAGTCAGAGAGGAAAGAGGCCACTTAAAAAAAAAATCAAGCCAAATTGCAGAGCAGATTTGAAATATGACCCAGCACCTGAGACTTAGATTCAAATACTTCATTGAATGACTATTCCATACTAAAAGGATGCCTATTATTACAGGACTACACATCTCCCGCGTGGAATGCCTCTCCTCCAGAGATCATCAAACAGGATTCACCTTCTCCCACAGTATATTTTAGCATTTCATTCCTCCCCTCTCTCTCCTTTAGGGAAAAATGAACACCAAAAAAATCTCAATATAAGAGCTATCACTTTTCTTCCTAGTTTTTTCTATAGCATCCGTCACGCATATCTCAGTGTTTTGGAATTATAGCAAAATCTCCTCTTTTTTTGGTTTAGAGAAAAGAGGGAAGATTATTTAATAGTGAGCACTTGGAACAACTAGTAAATAAATGACCATATCTTGCATATTGACAGACTCCAATGGAGCTTGATGTATTTTGGTACAAGCATTCCCTTTCACTCCCATCAACCAGATTATTTAAGTTCCATTACTGAGATAGCTCAGTGATATCATTCTACTAACATTCTCCTATTTGCAGTAGAAAAATTGTTCTTCTTGCAGTCTCCACATTGTCATTCATAGTTAGATAAAAAGCGCCCAAAATATTCCTGAAAAAAACTCCAACATTTCTATTTGCTTTTGTGCCATTTCATGTATACAGCACATATGGAGACCAATATCCATGCACCACAAAGGGCCAAATTCCATGTAGTACTTAGTTCCTGATGAACACCCTGTGACAGGTTTGGTCACAGAGACCCCCTTGAGACTGTCACCTAATATGCTGAGACTACCTCTGAGCCCGTTTTCTCTGCCAGTTTGGGCCTTCAGAACCCCGCCCTTGTTGAGCCAGATACGCTAATCTGCTGCAACACAGACCCAGAGTCTGACCCATGCCCCCAAAGCTGCAGATTTAACTGAAAATGACTTAGCAAATGCTCCTGTCTCCAGCACCCAGACACCCTGCTCCCAATGGAATCCAAACCCCAAATAAATCCATTTTACTCTGTATAAAGCTTATACAGGGTAAACTCATAAATTGTCTGCCCTCTATAACATTGATAGAGAGATATGCACAGCTGTTTGCTCCCACAGTTATTAATCACTTACTCTGGTTAATTAATAAGCAAAAGAGATTTTATTAAGTATAAAAAGTAGGATTTAAGTGGATTCAAGTAATAACAGACACAACAAAGTAAGTTACCAACCAAAATAAAACAAAATATCAAGTCTAAGCCTAATACAGTAGGAAACTGAATACAGGTAAATTTCACCCTGAGAGATGTCCCAATAAGCTTCTTTCACAGACTAGACTCCTTCCTAGTCTGGGCCCAATCCTTTTCAGACCAGCGTTGTGGCTTATGGCCCGGGTCCAGCAATCACTCACACCCCCATAGTTACAGACCTTTTTTCCATTTTTTTCAGGCATCTCTTTGGGGTGGAGAGGCCATCTCTTGAGGCAGCTGAAGACAAAATGGAGAGGCTTACAGGGCCTTTTATATTCTCTCTCCTGTGGGCGGAAACCCCTTTGTTCTTCTGTGCAAAATCAGAGCAACAAGCTGGAGTTTGTAGCCACCTGGGCAAGTCACATATCCATGAATGATTCAGCTTTTTGCCGGCCAATGCCATTGTTTACATGTTAGTTTGAACATTCCCAGGAAAGCTCAGGTATGGAATGGCTGTCTCCCAAAGTCCATTGTCAGTTAAGTGTTTCTTGACTGGGCATTTACTCAAGAAGCTGACCAAATGCTTTATTGATGCTACTTAGAATCAAACTCATTGAGATACAAGTATATAGCCAATATTCATAACTTCAAATACAAAAATGATACATGCATACAGACAGCATAATTGTAACCAGCAAATTACAACCTTTCTATAGACACCTTACTTGACCTTCTTTGTACAAGATTTGGTGCAACTATAGGACCTTGGTTGCAACAATGATCTATATGGTCACAGTTCATGTCAATAATGTCACACACCCAGAGTTGCCACTGGCATCAGTCATAGTTTTAAGCAATCAGCAGGTCTCAGGATTTGGCTTTGATATTGACATTCTAAGCCAGTAGTTTTCAACTGTTTTTCATTTGCAGACCCCTAAAAAAAATTGAAGGGAGGTGTAGACCCCTTTGGAAATTCAACCTGTGGTCCACACATCCCTATCATAGAAGCCTTACACTAAAAACTTACAACAGAATTCAACTATAAATGTTCAGCCTGACAAGTGACGCAGCATGAGAAAAGGCAGTGAACAGTGGACTTCTATGGTAATGACAAAACTTCCAGGTTTGACCTGTAGGTGGGAACATTCACATACTTTTGATTGATCAGAAAAACCTAATATGCCTCTTCTGGGATCATAGTCACCTTTTGTGGATCCCTTAGACATAGTCTGTGGACCTCCAGGAGTCTGCAGACCACACACTGAAAACCATTGTTCTAAGCTCTTCAATACTAATACTGTATAATTGGCTAAATACCTCTAACCTTATTACTGGGCCAACCAAATTCTCAAATCCTAACTTCATTTTTACATAAGCAAACTCCAGTTTACTTCACTGAGAGTTTACCTGAGTAAAGGCCAAGTAAAAGCTAAGAAAGAAACTCAGGATCTGGCCCATTTATTTTACACATTGCATAGATGTGCATGGCACTTCACAGACAAATTAAAGACACAATCCTTGCCCTGAACAGCTTAAAATGTGGATGACAACAGACTAAAGGGAAAAAGCAGGAAGGATTACCCAGTAATATATTGTGAAGTTATTAGTTTTCAAATTGCATGTATCACATTGTTTCCTTTTGTGTCTGTATGTGTTTTTGGTAGGTTGGTTGGTTGGTTTGTTAAGCTAGAATGGGAAAGGGATTCAGTGTTGAAGTGATAATTGTCCAAAGTGGGTTCTCAGAAAAGATTTGAAGAAGACTACATAGTGTATGGGATGCAGGAAGCCATTTCAGGCATAAGGGATGCATTAGCAGATGACCAGAGTCACTTGAAAAGAGACAGAGAATGATGCAGGTAGAGAAAGGAACCTTGAACTTCATTCAAAAGAAATAAACAAACACATAATAAGTAGCAAAGGTCAACATTTGAAAGAGTTTTCTTTTGAGCTCATGAAACTAACTGAAGAGTTATGATTAACATTAAATTCACAGGAACACATTTTCTTAAGGCAAAACCTTTATTTGTCTTTGTTGTCTATGCTAGAGCACATAGCTCTTGAACCCATATAACAGAAACATTGTTCATTCTTTGCCCTAGTATCTGAAAAATGTGCATCAGCCTTTCCCAAGGTGCTATATTTGTGGACAGCAGTGGCAAGGTCGCTGAAGTGTTTTGGCATAGAATATACAGTAACAATGAATTCTTTCACAGCACTTTGCTTTTTAACCCAGAGCTAGTATTGGAATGCAGCAACCAGAACTGTAATAATACTTTGCACTTATAGGGCCAAATTTTCAAAACCAGTTTCTAATGTTACACGTGAAAAAATGTGAATATAATTCTTTGTGTGTGTAAACATTTCCATTTATGTTTTGCAACAGACATATGTACATACAAGTTAGGTACTTGCTAATTTTTCATGCCCAAATGTCCATCTATACCTGCAAGTGCAAAACTTGCAGATACACATTTAAATGGAGGGTTGAGGTTAGCTCTAAATTTGGCCTATACAATGCATTTTATCTGAAGATTTTAAGTCACCAGAGTCCTGATTACCATTCCACCACTTGAGCCATTAAACAACACTCCCACACTTGAGTAGATGCTTCTTCTTAGCATACTCCTTCACCTGATAGTAGACCCACTGTTCTGCATATCTTCTTGAACTTCTTGGGTTCAACTCAGCCACAAGTGCACTGCTACCTATAGCAGCTGTAAGTCTCCAAGTAAAGAAACACATATATACCTAGCACCAGTAAAAATATCTTGGGAGATATTAAATGTGTGCCTAATGATTTACACTACAGACCAGTACACATCTATTAGGTTACCACACACTGTGATACTGAACACTATGAATTTTCAAAGGGGTTAGCACAAAGATATTTAGCACAAGTCTTCTGGCAATGATCATTCAATGGAAAAAATTCAAAAGGCCAAATTCTGGCTTCATAGAAGTCAATGGCAAGACTTACATTGACTTTTATGGGGCTAGGATTTGACATAAAGTGTTCAATGGATCTCAGACTAGTGCTTCTATTTGTTTGATGTATTTGTCTTGTGTTAGCACACAAAGCTGCAATAAAGCTAACTTGCTAACTTTTAAACAAGGAGCTCCCTAAAGAATTTCTACCTTAGTTAGCAATAGAAAAATTATCTTCGCCCGATACTCCAAAATCCATCATTTTCATACTTTTCCCTCATTAAGAAAATAATCTATCCATTCCATTCATTCCTCCTCTCCAGCCACTCATGGAGTTTCTGCTCTAGGAAACTCATCTACTTGGCAGTGGCTCCTCACAGCCAAAATGCAGTAATAGTAGTAGATGGGTCATCCTACAACCTCTGCCAGCAGCAATGATGGCAGATGGGCAGACCTGCAGGCAGTGCTGGTAGCAGTGGTGGTAAGCAGACCCTCCTGCACCATGACAGAGTGCCATGATTAGTTGTGTGGGGAGTGGGTCCCCCTGGTTATGGGAGAGATATGCAGTTGGGGAATGAGATTCCTTGGTTCTTGATGTAAGTGGGCCTTCCATCACCGCTGGTAGTGAGGAAGTGAGTGAGGGATCAAGTGGGAGAGCAAGTTCCCCCTGCCTACTGTGCTGGCTTTGGTGGAGCAGTGGATCTCCCCTGAAAGGCAGGAGAAAGTCTAAAAGGAGCAGGGTTCCAAACTACTTCCCAATCATCATCAGGAATCCCTCCATGTAGAGGATGATTCTCTTTCATGGATTGTCCATTTCAAATTATCTGTGGGTCCACTGATGGCTGATAAGACCTATTCTGGAGCTGCTGACTCTGTAACATTGCAGATGTGTTTCTGAGAAGGGCGGGTGAACCTGGAGTATTGGTTCAGGCCATAGCACGCTCTGTCACTTCCATTTTTCCATTACATGTAGTTTCATCTGATTCTTGAAGTGCTGAGTTCCCTGCCTCAAGCAGTTCCTCCATTGTTGTCAGTCCTGAGTTGATTTCAGTGTTGTATTTCCTCATATTAGCCTTGAGGACATCCCTGTAGCATTTTTTCTGTCCTCCTCTGGCATGTTTGCCTTGGCTGAGTTGAGAATATAAGACTTGTTTTGCAGGGCCGGCTCCAGGCACCAGGCACCCAAGCACATGCTTGGGGCGGCACCTGGTAAGGGGCGGCGAGGGGAGCGCGGCGCGGCATTCTGCGGGGGGGGAGGCGCTCCGGCGGCGCGGCGCTGGGGGAGGGCGGGCTCCAGTTGCGCGGGGCTCGGCGAGGGGGCAGCGCGGGGCGCGGCGCTGGAAGGGGGTTCTGGCGGCGCTCGGCGGGGGGGCGGGGGCGGGCTCTGGCGGCGCGCGGGGGGGGTGTTCCGGCGCATGGCGCTCGGTAGGGGTGCGGCGCGGGCGCGGTGCTGGAGGGGGGTTCCGGCGGCGCTTGGCAGGGGGCGGGGGCTGGCTCCGGTGGCGCAGCGCTCGGCGGGGGGGGCGTCGCAGGGCGCGGCGCTCGGGGGGGGGTTCCGGCGACGCTCGGCGCGGGGAGGGGGGGTGGGCTCCGGCGTGCAGCACGCGGCGGCGCTCTGGGGGGGGGTTCCGGCGGTGCTCGGCGGGGGGGGGGGCGGCGCGGTGCTCAGTGGGAGGGCTGGGGGGCGGCACTTTTTTTTGCTGCTTGGGGCAGCAAAAAAGCTAGAGCCGGCCCTGTTGTTTTGGCAGTCTGGAATCAGGCATCCGGACAACATGGCCTGCCCAGTGAAGTTGATGATAAATAATAATTGCCTCGATGCTCATAATATTGTCTTGCGAGAGGATGCTGATGTTAATGCGTCTATCATCCCATTTGATTTGGAGAATTTTATGCATACTGCATTAATGATATTTCTCCAGTGCTGTAAGATGTCTCTTGTACGTTGTCCACGTTTCATTCCCATACAGGAGGTGGGGAATCACAAAGCTGTGTAGACCATGAGTTTGGTTTTGGTTCTGATGTCGCAATCTTCAAACAACCTCTTTCTCAGACAACCAAAAAGCTCAGTTTGCACATTTGAGCCAGTACAGGATTTTTTCATCAATATCAGCTGTCTGAGAGGTAGCTTCCAAGATATGGGAAATGCGCAATATTCTCTACACCAGTGCTTCTCAAAGTTGGGCCGCCCCTTGTTCAGGGAAAGCCCCTGGCGGCCCGGGCCAGTTTGTTTACGGGCTGCGTCCGCAGGTTAGGCCGATCATGGCTCCCACTGGCCGCGGTTCACCGCTCCAGGCCAATGGGGGCTGCGGGAAGCGGCAGCCAGCACATCCCTCGGCCCATGCCCCCTTCCCGCAGCCCCCATTGGCCTGGGATGGTGAACCGCAGCCAGTGGGAGCCACGATCGGCTGAACCTGCGGACACGGACGGTAAACAAACTGGCCCGGACCACCAGGGGCTTTCCCTGAACAAGCGGCGGACTGGCTTTGAGAAGCACTGCTCTAGAGGATTATCGTGGAGCTGTATTGCTAGTGCTGGGAATTGTGCACCAGGAGCTTGCTGATGGAGGACCTTTGTCTTTCTGTCTGATGCTAAGTGTCAGTTCCATTTTCTGATATGCTTCAGCAAAGAAGTTTCCAAGTGAGCACACACTACAGCAGCATCCACATACTGAAGCTCAACAGCTGAAGTCGGTGATGTTTTGATTCTGTATCGGAAGCAGGCAAGGTTGAACAGCTTGCCATCCATTCAGTAGATTAGCTGCACTTCTACCAGGGTCTTAGCATCTCTAAGTTCACCTCCCAATATAGATGTTCCAAACTCCAGCTCCAATCTCAGATATCACTAATAGGTGAGTGTAATGGGGTTCATTCACCATTGGGGGTGCCCCTGCCCCATGAGGCTGGGTCTGGGGATCAGCGCTTGTCTGGTCTAGCGCCTTCTTCCATCTCTCACTCCCTCCGGGTCCCTCACTCTCCAGGAATCAGGGTGCTCTTTCTTTGTAACTCAGCCCCCTGTCCAGGTCACTGTACAGTCCTCTTCAGGGGTACCAAAGTCCCACAGGACAAACTCTCCAGATGCCAGCTTGGATAGTCCTCCATGCCAATTTTAAGTCTATATAGGTTGAACTTTCCCAAGGATTGGTAGGGAAACCCTGACCCACCCGACCCTCCAGGTTCCAGCCCAAGGACCCAGCAGCAGCTGTAATGATACATCATTGTTACAGTTAAAAATAAAAGTTTGCGGATATCTTTAAACTCCCTAACCTCTTGCTGCAAAAGTGGAGCACAGCTGCATGTTCCTCACAAACCCAAGATCAAATTACATCAGTTCATATCTGTTTACATTTTCAAGGTTGTCTTTGCAAGGAAAAGAGCTAAACCTGGTGTGGGGGGGGGGGGGGGGGAGGTAAATGAAAGTTGAGATTCTGACTGATGGGGATCTAAGGCTGGGTCTGTTAACAAGCAGCTAGTGTGAGCCAAACAAGCTCTCTACAGCTCATTTGTGCAGTATAGGTAGTAGCAGTGGAATATAAAAAATGATAGTATGACAAGAAGCTTATCCATGTTTGTAAAATTTTAACTGTAATAGCTGGACACCTGATGAAGAGTTTTTCCTTTATACTGTATGCACTTCTTGGGGTGTCCAACAAAAATTTTTATAAAAGGAACAATCAAGAGATTAAATGATACCAAATTTAGACCTATATCCTGTCATCATTCCACATATGGAACTGTGGCTGAAGGAAGTGGCCGTTTTGCTTAAAAATCAATGTTTGTGCATACATTTAACCATTAAGTCTCCTTACAACAGCCAAGCAAATTCTCAGTATGCCAAAAGTGTACATCACAAGAACAGGTAAAAAAATTATGTGGGACCTTGTGACTGGGATAAGTTCATAACACATACATCTACTAGCATACTCTGTTCTATTTATCTCCCAATACTTCAGTTAAAGCTTTGCATTTATTTAATCTGATAACTTGTCTATTTCTCCCTTAAAGACAACAAAATATATTTTACAATTATATAGTGCCTTTCAACGCTCGACAGCACTTTTAGAAATTAAATATACACAATTCTTCATTCAACCTATATAGAGAATTTCAATTTGACTATGTTCTTTTTCCTTTCACATTTGCTTTCTGTGAATATCCTAGAATTTGAGATTTACTAGTATGAATACTGCTGAAAAGCAAATTTTAAAACTCAATATTCAATGACACCAGATGTGAAATTGTATGCACATCTATTTTTCAAATCAGTACTATTGTGTTGGGTTAGTTGTAGAAACCATCCAACCAGAGAAGCAAAACAATACCCATGACTTACATAATTAACCATCTTTGTATAAACTGTGAACATTGTAAGGAACTGTGTACAAACAATCTGCAGAACCAGGATTGCTTGCTGAAGAAATTAGCAAATTCTTTGGAATAACTGATTAAATTTTAGAAGTTTTTGATCTGTCATGGGCATTTCTAGAACAGAAAATAATTTAAATTTGTCAAACAAATTATCTGTTGCAATTTGCTCAGGTTCTGTTGAGACATATTTAATCTTTTTATTTGAACATTTTATTTTTAACTAATTAATTTGGATAGTTCTGGGTTAGTCACTGGGAGAGCTGTGAGAAAGGGAAGACAAAGATATGCTAAGATATGCTTTTAGAATCTCCAACAGAGCTGCAATAGTCTCCATTTGGGGGCTAAGGAAAAGAAAAAGAATGTTAGACTCTAACAAAGATGCAATGCTGGAGATCTGTGGCCCAAACCAATGCCTTTGAAATTAGTGACAGTCTTTCCATTTGACAGGTTTCAGAGTAGCAGCCGTGTTAGTCTGTATCCGCAAAAAGAACAGGAGTACTTGTGGCACCTTAGAGACTAACAAATTTATTTGAGCATAAGCTTTCGTGGGCTACAGCCCACTTCATCGGATGCATGCAGTGGAAAATACAGTAGGAAGACATATATATACACACAGAGAACAAGAAACAATGGGTGTTACCATACACATTATAACGAGAGTGATCAGTTAAGGTGAGCTATTATCAGTAGCAGAGAAAAACAACTGTTTGTAGTGGTAATGCAAATGGCCCATTTCCAGCAATTGACAAGAAGATATGAAGAACTGTGGCGGGGGGGGCGGGGGAGAACAAACATGGGGAAATAGTTTTACTTTGTGTAATAGCCCATCTACTCCCAGTCTTTGTTCAAGCCTCATTTAATGGTGTCCAATTTGCAAATTAATTCCAATTCAGCAGTCTCTCCTTGGAGTCTGGTTTTGAAGTTTTTCTGTTGTAATATTCAGAGGGGTAGCCGTGTTAGTCTGAATCTGTAAAAAGCAACAGAGGGTCCTGTGGCACCTTTGAGACTAACAGAAGTACTGGGAGCATAAGCTTTCGTGGGTAAGAACCTCACTTCTTCAGATGCAAGTAATGGAAATCTCCAGAGGCAGGTATATATCAGTGTGGAGATAACGAGGTTAGTTCAATCAGGGAGGGTGAGGTGCTCTGCTAGCAGTTGAGGTGTGAACACCAAGGGAGGAGAAACTGTTTCTGTAGTTGGATAGCCATTCACAGTCTTTGTTTAATCCATTAATCCAAATTAATTAGTTAATCCATTAAACAAAGACTGTGAATGGCTATCCAACTACAGAAACAGTTTCTCCTCCCTTGGTGTTCACACCTCAACTGCTAGCAGAGCACCTCACCCTCCCTGATTGAACTAACCTCGTTATCTCCACACTGATATATACCTGCCTCTGGAGATTTCCATTACTTGCATCTGAAGAAGTGAGGTTCTTACCCACGAAAGCTTATGCTCCCAGTACTTCTGTTAGTCTCAAAGGTGCCACAGGACCCTCTGTTGCTGTTGTAATATTGTGACTTTTAGGTCTGTAATCGAGTGGCCAGGGAGATTGAAGTGTTCTCCAACTGGTTTTTGAATGTTATCATTCTTGACGTCTGATTTGTGTCCATTTATTCTTTTCCATGGGTCCAGATGAAGATGTCATCAATGTAGCGCAAGTAGAGTAGGGGCGTTAGGGGATGAGAGCTGAGGAAGTGTTTTCTAAATCAGCCATAAAAATGTTGGCATACTGTGGGGCCATGCAGGTACCCGTAGCAGTGCCGCTGATTTGAAGGTACACATTATCCCCAAATGTGAAATAGTTATGGGTGAGGACAAAGTTACCAAGTTCAGCCACCAGGTTTGCAGTGACATTATTGGGGTTACTGTTCCTGATGGCTTGTAGTCCATCTTTGTGTGGAATGTTGGTGTAGAGGGCTTCTACATCCATCTGGACCAATGGAAAAGAAGTCCTTGAGGAATTCCATCATGATTTCAACAATTTCTACCCCACCATCAACCTCAGCCTGGACCAGTCCACACAAGAGATCCACTTCCTGGACACTACAGTACTAATAAACGATGGCCACATAAACACCACCCTATACCGGAAACCTACTGACCGCTATACTTACTTACATGCCTCCAGCTTTCATCCAGACCACACCACTTGATCCATTGTCTACAGCCAAACTCTATGATACAATCGCATTTGCTCCAACCCCTCAGACAGAGACAAACACCTACAAGATCTCTATCAAGCATTCTTACAACTACAATACCCACCTGCTGAAGTGAACAAACAGATTGACAGAGGCAGAAGAGTACCCAGAAGTCACCTACTACAGGACAGGCCCAACAAGGAAAGTAACAGAATGCCACTAGCCATCACCTTCAGCCCCCAACTAAAACCTCTCCAGCGCATCATCAAAGATCTATAAGCTATCCTGAAGGATGATCCATCACTCTCACAGATCTTGGGAGACAGGCCAGTCCTTGCTTACAGACAGCCCCCAAACCTGAAGCAAATACTCACCAGCAACCACACATCACACAACAAAAACACTAGCCCAGGAACCTATCCTTGCAACAAAGCCCATTACCAACTCTGTCCACATATCTATTCAGGGGACACCATCATAGGACCTAATCACATCAGCCACACTATCAGAGGCTCGTTCACCTGCACATCTACCAATGTAATATATGCCATCATGTGCCACCAAAGCCCCTCTGCCAGGTACATTGGCCAAACTGGACAGTCTCTATGTAAAAGAATAAATGGACACAAATCAGAAGTCAACAATTATAACATTCAAAAACCAGTTGGAGAACACATCAATCTCCCTGGCCACTTGATTACAGACCTAAAAGTCACAATATTACAACAGAAAAACTTCAAAACCAGACTCCAACGAGAGACTGCTGAATTGGAATTAATTTGCAAATTGAACACCATTAAATGAGGCTTGAACAAAGACTGGGAGTGGATGGCCATTACACAAAGTAAAACTATTTCCCCATGCTTATTTCCCTCCCCCCGCCCCCCCCCCCTCCGTTCCTCATATCTTCTTGTCAATTGCTGGAAATGGGCCATTTTCATTACCACTACAAACAGTTGTTTTTCTCTCCTACTGATAATATAGCTCACCTTAACTGATCACTCTCGTTATAGTGTGTACGGTAACACCCATTGTTTCATGTTTTCTGTGTATTATATATCTTCCTACTGTATTTTCCACTGTATGCATCCGAAGAAGTGGGCTGTAGCCCACGAAAGCTTATGCTCAAATAAATGTGTTAGTCTCTAAGGTGCCACAAGTACTCCTAGTCTTTCCATTGACTTCCATTGGTACTAAATAAAATATTGTAGAACCAAAGAGTAGCTAGAACCCCCCAAAAAGCAGATAAAAAATGTCAAGAGTGAGTGAGGTGAAATAGAGTCAAAGTATTTTTATAAACTCCAAGAATAAGGCATCTCTGACAGTGATGGTTTTGTAGGCGGGGTGAAATCCATCAGAAACAGGGCAATCACCCCAACCCTCACTTCAATCTGCAGGCAGAATTTTAAGAAGGATCTTTCTTAGAGTCCACTCTACTGAAAAGAGAAGACAAACAGACTAAGGACTATCTGAATGTTTGCTTCCATCAAACCAAGGACAGGTTTGGTTTACTTACCAAGCCTGGAATGGAACTTATACCATTTTGAAAACTACACTAACCAACATAAAGAAATGCCAATAACTCTACAAAGCTATATAATATGTAAGTATCAGCTGTAAAATGGGCCATTATGGTTTTATGGAGTTTGTTTTCCTGATAGAAAGCAAAGGCCAAATCCACGCTAAAGAAATACTGTAGCTCAGGATTCACAAGTCAGGGTTCAATCTTTTCGTGTCTGGGCACAGGCTTTTACTAACAGTCCTCCTGTGTCCTGGACAAAATGAAAGGTTCATGATCACCTATTTCAGACTACATAATGTGTTCTCTTGAGAAAGATGTTTTTTATAAGGTGCTGGGCCAACAAAAGCTTTCAGGGACTATTCAGGAATGTGGTGAGCACAAGTGCTTGCACTATCAAGTAAAAGATTTCCCCAAATCTCATGCTACTAAATATAAAGTCAATGACCAATTATTTTTAGATTTTGGAGTCCCATGCCAAAGCAGAATGTAGAGAACTTCTAGGCTTAGTTAAAGACTTCTGGCTGAATATTTTAGCATCAATGTTTAGAAAGCTCAATGCACATGGACAAATATTAAAATGTCCCAGTCTGTTGTAGTTAAATGAGTGAGCGAGTTAGAGAGACTGTTTAAAGCCACATTGTAAAGACAAGATATCTTCTTTAAAAGTGACAGAATGTAAATGTTCCTTTATCTTAGTTCTAAAATTCTGTCTGGAAAAAAAAGGATCAATCAGCAGTCAAGAAAACTTTCATCAGAGGAAATAGACAAAGGACAAACCTCTATACTCAGTAAAGCTAAGCGTATTGTACCAGAAAATTTGGCTATGGAATTTGCAATAAAAATTCTATGAGAATGAAAGCTAAAAACCATGCAGAGAATTCTAACAGTAAAGCCCTAGATGATGGATACAACACAGAAACAACTATTGTTTCAGTGTTGTAAAGCAATCGTAAACTGTTTATCTTAATGCAGAGCTCTATTCGTTAAAATGGGTATTATATGGCCCCAAAAGGTTTTGTGAGTGCATAGTCTGACACTTGCATACACAAGTGTTGTTGAAATTGGCCTTGCTGCTGCAGGTTTTTGTCACTTTAAAGTGGACACACAAGTGCATACAAGCACAATTCTGCATGCACACAAATGGAGGCTGCCCTTTGAAAATGTATGCTTAAATACAAAATGCTGTGCTTTGGAAAGACAAGGTAGAAATGAATACACATCCACTGTGACTGTAAAATCCATGTTAGTGACTGCAAACTGGACACTTGATTGGCATGAGCTCATTCCTGTTTGCATATGCAACTTTGGGATTGTGCAGGCACACCTCTACTGCACTCTGCCTTGAAAATTTGTCCCATAAAATAATATATCAATACATTTACTGAACAATGTTCATTTTCCTGTTATTAGATGGTCATGTTTTATGTTTGGGTTAATATAGGGTTACCATATGTCCGGATTTTCCCGGACATGTCCGGCTTTTTGGGCCTCAAATCCCCGTCTGGGGGGAAATCCCAAAAAGCCGGACATGTCCGGGAAAATCGGGACATGCGGGGCCGGCGGTGCTGGGCCGGGGGCCAGGCCCGGGGACAGGCCGGCAGTGCTGGGCCGGGGCCGGGCCGGCGGTGCTGGGCCGGGGGTGCTGAGCCGGGGGCCGGCGGTGCTGGGCCGGGGGCCGGGGCCGGGCTGGCGGTGGTGGGCCGGGCCGGCGGTGCTGGGGCGGGCCGGGGGTGCTCGGCCGGGGGCTGGCCTGGGGCCGGCACCCCAGGGCCCAAGCTGACCCAGGCTGGAGATGCCGGGGTGGCCAGACTGGGCCGCGCCTCCTGCCCCCCCCCTTACCTGCTTCAGGCTTCACGCGAATCAAATGTTCGTGGGAAGCAGGGGAGGGGGCGGATTTGGGGCAGGGACTTTGGGGAAGGGGTGGAGTTGGGGCGGGGGGCATGGGCGGGGCTGGGGGCGGGGCCGGGACCCCGTGGAGTGTCCTCTTTTTGGACACTCAAAATATGGTAACCCTAGTTAATATAGCTAACAACTCATCTGTCCCTTGCAGTCAGTTTGGTCTTGTCCAAACTGCTAATGAATCAAACCTCCAGGCCAAATTTTGCCATTGGATGTTAATTCATCTCCCACTGACTTTGCACATTCCCATCTGAGGACAGAATTTGGACCTTAAGCAGTATATGGGATGTTAGCTGGTGTAGCTACTAATACAAAACATGTAAGTTTCTATGTAAGAAATGGTTTAGACACAGTATATTTATGACACCAACTAATTTATACAACATCCTTGTAACTTTTATCCAGCATTTACACTATTCATTTGCAATTCACTCCTGTATGCTTTGTTTGATTATCAAATGAGTTCCTATACCACAAGCAAAAAAAAATTTTTGAGTACAGTATTTGGAACAAAATAAAGACCCACTTTGTTTCCAGGAAAAATATGCATGATAAATAAAACAGTGAGCTTTTAAAGCAAGTCTTCTTCAAATTGTAAAGTGTCCCCAAGGCAAATTTTACTACTCTTATTTTAATAACGTTAGGCTATTTTATAAAGCAATGAAAAGTTGGCAAACAATTCTGCAAGATTTTATCAAGAACATATAGTGATAGTAAATTCTCATTTTTCATTTATACTACCAAATTCCAGAAAATCTCCACAATGAAAGCTCAAGTTCATGCACTTCTATTGTCTACAGATTATTTATCAACTGTCTCTACAATAACATATACTGTAGCTACAAGTCCCAACAGTCTCTAAATTTAATTGTCCATTTCTGAGACGAGAGCCCTAATGGAACCCATACAAACAGGATGAAGTCTCCCTTTGTAATAAAATATGTTATTCATTTCAACAGCATGAATGAAAGAGACATTTTACTAGCAAGACATGCTGATGTGTTGATTCAGTAAGTATCCCCATTCTGATCTGAATTGATCAAAAACATGGACATGATTACACATAAATGTGAGAAAGAAAATGAAATTCAATAACACACATCATTAAAATGAGATTTTTAGAGCCATCAAAAGTCTTGAAATTCTGATCTTAACTTCCCTGTTGAACACAACTGTCATAGCTCCTGCTAGCCTTATTCACTCAAGCAGTTCTACTTGGATCTACTTTTACCTTGACTACACCAGTGTAAGTCGGCACTCTTACACTGTTGTAAATGAAATCTGTACCTGACTCATTGACTTCAGTGGGACTGCTCACCCGAGTATGGCCAAGAAAATTTGGACTCCCAAATCTAAGGCCTTGTCTATAGTACAGGAGAAATTTGATCTAAACTACGCAATTTGAGTTACATGAATAGCATAACTCAAATTGACGTAGCTTAGATCTATTTACTGTGGGGTCCACACTACGTGATGTTGACGGGAGACGCTCTCCCGTTGACTCCCCCTACTCTTCGCGATCCGGTGGAATACAGGAGTCGACTGGAAAGCAATCTGCGGTCGATTTAGCTCATCTTCACTAGACCTGCTAAACAGATGGCTGATGCATCGATAGCCACTCGTTGATCCCCCAGTAAGTGTAGACAAGCCCTAAGATAACCTAATGCATTGAGAATTCCCAATACGGATTCTTCATCTACTAGAGCTATTACATCCAGGGAAGTGCTAGTGATATTTAAATATTATGCTAATGTGTATTGTATTTAATGTTCTAATTATTTCTCTATCCACAATTCTCCATGGAGCAACATTCTTGCGCACTAATTATTGTGCTCACAGTTTTCAACTTAACTTGAGCATTTATTTATTTACTTATTGATAGATTTATAAGTATTCCTTATTAACATTTCTTTGCAACATGTCTTCAGCATATATAATGTCTAATAAAATGTAATACTTTATCATCACTGGATCAAAAAAGATCATTCCCCAAGCCAATATACAAATATCACATACGTACAAGAGATGTACCTACTCACATCAGATTTGATTTATTGTGTGTCTACTGAAAAGTTACTGTTACCTTTATAGGCCAGTAAGAAAATCTTTGTGAAAGTATGTAACATAATTCTTTGTGAAGTAAAGGAATAACAAAAACTTTAAAAAGGACACACAATGAAACATATAAGTGGTACATCCATGGACATAAGACGTCATACAAGGAGTTCAGCATGATTGGATACATATCACTGCAACTGAACAATATGACTATAGCTGATCTCACTCAAACACAATAGGCCAAGATTCAAAAGCACAGCTATTCCTCCCTGCAAACTCACTTGTAACTTAAGCATCCAATATTGGATACAAATCCACTTTTTAAAAGTCATAACACTGGAAGAATGTAAATATTTAAGCAATATTTTGCTCTGACAGACCTATAGCTAACACTTCTGCAGCCAAAGGCAGAATTAGCTAATTTTTCCTCCTTTCTCCCATAAGATACACCCACTTTTCACATAGGAATTCATGCAGTTCATGAGAAAAGAGAGGTGGCAAATGCTTCCCAGATATAAAACAAACAATTGATGCATAACAAAAAACAGACACAGAATCTGGCACCACATCTGTAATTATTTAGCATGGTCCCGCCATGCTTTAAAGGAAATCCAGTTTTAACATGATGATTCCCTAGACATCATCTGTTCAGACAGCTTTGCTAAACAAATGAAACAACAGAAGCACCAAATAATTAATATTACGGTCTACAAAATTCAGCCCTTGCGTAATCAGGGGCAGTCCCCGCTGAAGACAAATGAAGTTACGCAAACATCTGGTGAGGCTGAATTTAGCCCTATTTGTCCATGTAGAACTTATCCTTGGTTCTTCAAGAAGCTACCAACATGAATAAAATAACTATTTTGTCTTTATAACCCTACATTGCAGATGCTTTAAAGCTGCATTTTGTGTGTTAACTGATCTTTCCCAGTTGTTACATACTTGGCAATTTATTTCCATGTCCACAGCTGAAAGCATACTTTATTCTTATTCTTCCCTGAATAGTTCCCTGAACTATACAATGTATTATGAGCTTCAGAGCTTTAAAAACTATATTCTTAAAATATTTAAGATCAGCCAGTTTTCCATTATCTTTTACATATAACCAACTAAAATGACAACATACTTTCTTAAACTAGTGACCATACAGACTTGACAGGTTTCAGAGTAGCAGCCGTGTTAGTCTGTATCCGCAAAAAGAACAGGAGTACTTGTGGCACCTTAGAGACTAACAAATTTATTAGAGCATAAGCTTTCGTGGGCTACAGCCCACTTCCTCGGATGCATCATACAGACTTGCAATCTTAAAATGCCATTACTTTCTCCAGTAGTGTAATTGAGCCTCTTCCTCCAAACACACTTACCTATATATATATATATATATATATATATATATATATATATATATGTGTGTGTGTGTGTGTGTGTGTGTGTTGTACAAGCCCTTTACAATGGGACTTTTGAGAGCCCTAAGCACTGAGGTGATTTTTTTCACTAATTAAGAAAAATGTGTGGCTGAAGTTTAATTGCGGACAGTGCCTATATTGCCACATGAACTGTGTGCATCACCATTCTTCCATTTTACTAGCTAAATCCTACATGTTTGTCACCTCTAAAAGCTGGAGATGAATTAGAAACAAGTTTCACACAACTACCAAGTTCTGTGCAGTTCCATATGCAACATTTCTCAATGGTAAGAAAAACAGTGGGAGCAGGTGTGGGGGAAGCAGGAGTCTATTCCCCACACTCCTCAGAAGCGGGGGGGATTTGTAGCCGGGGGAAAGAGGGAAGCAGCTATTGAAGGGAGTCTGGGCAGGACTGTCAGGATGAAGAAGCTTGGATTTCTGGAGCAGTGGGAGTGGGAGTTGCCAATCTCAACCAATAAAAAATCATGAGTCAGGCCCCAAAATTATGGGATTGGCTTAAAAAAAATCAAGCATTTTAAAATATAATAGATTTAGGATTCTTTTTTATTTGCCAATAGGGTTGAGTCTTTGGGATGCACACCCATTTCTCATTTTCAAGTCCATCCGCCCCCCACAATCACAAACAATTTGGTTTTGAACACTTGTTTGATGAGACTCACAATAAAATTACAAGAGTTGGCAACAAATTGCCTTGTACAGTCTAAAGAGGGGAGGGAGAGTGTTATATCCTTGGTGGCAACAGTTTTAGGAAGAAATCACTGGAGACACAGAGAGCTGTAAACCTCGAAAGCAGCCATTTATTACCACACACTGAACTAACCAAAAACCAGCCAAAACTGGCTGGGCTATCCCCTAATAATCTAACTCAGTTGCCATAGCAACACAAGATTCTATTACCACAACAACCAAATACACAACAGAGAGAATGGGTTTTTTGGGGGGAGGGGGCAGTGGAAACAGATTGGAAGGGGCCATTGTGGAGCCTCTCCCATTCTGACCCTGTACTCTGCATTTCATCACACTCTCCAATTGCTTCATCTTCCTGCTGGCAACGCACAGCAACTGCCATCTCCTCCTCCCCTAGTGCCATGTTCCACCTTGGCCAGGGGCCAGCAAGGCAAGCAGGGAAAGAGAACTAGAGGGGCTGCCTAACTGTGTGAAAATTGGTGCTGACAGCCCGGCTATGGCTCCATGTGGAGCCCCACTGCGGGGCGCTGACAGCCCTGGCTGTTGGCTTTGCTTGGAGCCCATAGCCCAGGCTGTCAGCACCTGGCACGGAGGCTCACAGCTGTGAGCTCCGCAGGTGATGTATGTAATGCAGTGTCTGCACAGACACTGCGTCACCCTAACTACATCGACCTAAGTCACCTACGTGCAACGCCTCTCCTGGAGGGGGAGTTATGAAGTCATTGTTGTGGGGGACTTACATCTGCGGGAGCATCCCTGTAATGTACACCTGGCCCAGGTCTCCTTCAAGGGATAAAGCATCAGCAGAGACATAAGTCAACCACAGATCTCCTGCCTCCAGTGAAGCACGAGTTCCTTTCTCTTTGCATCTCTAGAATCCACTGGGTCAGGAAAACTTACTCGAGAACTCAGCTGAGCCCCAAATTGCTCCCACTAGAGAGGAAAGTTAGTGGGGAAACTGTGAGAGGAATCTACATTTTCCCGACTCAGTGGGGCATACTTCTCAAGTCTTTTTTGCAATATAGCCAAATTCAACGAATTCAAGTTGACAGTGTCCTTTGTTTGGCTCTGTGGCTTTTCTTTGATGTGCAGCTGAGATTTATTTGCCACTAATGTTTTATTTGTTTCCTCATACATGTTAGGAAAAGAGTGCTAGATAGAGATAATAAAAGGACAGAGAATGGGGGGGGAAATCCCTATGCAGGAGGCAATGGGGAAAAAAAAGAAGTATATGGCTTCAATACGTCCTAATATTGTGCCTCTTATTTACCTGTTTCACAACACTACATTACAGTGCATACAATTTTTACCACACATTTTTTATAATCTATAATGTAACTACAATTAATACATCAGTATACATACTAGTTATCATAATAAAACAATCAAAACAGCAATTTAATTATCTATTTTAAAGCAAAGATTTTTTTAAAATGTATTCAGTGTATCTGTCATGTTTTATAAAACATTCCATGCTATTTTTCATAGCACATGACTAGAGCAATGTCTCCAATATAAAAACACAGTTCCTTGCAGGTAGGGAAAAATGTACAGTGAGACTTAAAACAAAAACTACTTTTATTCCAGAGGAAATAAGTGGTGGATTTGTATTAATTGCAAATTACACCCTCTCACTACTCCCTGAACCCCTCCCACAAAAACACATACAAGTATGTATAAGGAGACATATGAGGACTCACAGCCCTGCAGTGTGAAGGAGGAAGTTGCCTTTCCCACTGCAGGCTGAGTCCTGCTCTCCCAGAAAATGAAGCCTGCATTCAGTACCCTCCAGACCTATGGGGAGTTGCAGGATTTGTCCCAAAGCACTGTATGAAGCACAACTGTCAGAATGCAGCTAAAAAGGAGTAATTTAGCAAACGTGCCAGCCAAGCAGGAAAGTGTTCCCTTTCTTCTGCCATTCATTGACATCTACGAGGAAACTGAGACAGGAAGTCAGACTTCCAGATAATAGCAGTGTTCTTAGTGATGTACCTTGGCTCTGATTTAGAACAGTTCCTCTATGCTGAACCTCACTCCAATGACTCCTTTTTATTCCACTCCCTGTGGTGAAAGGGTAAGTGTGCTGTGCTAATAGTGACACAAGTATTTTAAATCAATTTGCATCTGTGTTCTGTATAAAAGCTCCCCAGCAAAATAACTAATACTACTATCCCCTCTTCCTTACTCAGACAAGCAATTTTTATTTTAATTAATTGTTTCATATATACCAGTAATGGGGATTAATTAAAATGAATGTAATGGCAAAATCTCCAGTAGATCAGGCCCTTAGTCGTGGATAATAAAATATCCTAGTCTGAGGTAAGATTTTCCTTCTGCAATGTTAATTAATGTATTTCACAAATTCACAAATCACAGGAAAACTGGTTTCAAAGGAGATCAGAGAAGAATTTGGAACTGACAAGAAGCAGCACTGTGGGTCACATTCACCCCAGTATAACTATTGATTTTCAGTAAAGTTATATGAAGGGTGAATTTTGCTCTGTAGTTAAGGCAGCCAATCAGCGGGTCAGATTCTCCAGGGTCAAATTCTGCTTCCATTAAAATCAATGACAAAGTTTTCAGTAACTTAATTGGGAGCAGGACAGAGCCCCAATGGGATTGCACTGGTGTAACAGAGAGGAGAATTTGGTGCACTGTCTTGAGCGCCTGCAGTGGGCAGCAGCATATAGACAAGCAGACACACATTTAGTTGATTGTGTTAACATTTTTAAGTGAATTTAAACGGTGATTAAATCATCTCAATTTTGTAAGGAGTTCACTATTTTACTACAAATAAGGATACATTTCACCTCTCTGATGGGATAACTGTACTGCAGACAAATCTCCACTGTACGGTCTGCACCAGAACCAAACTCAGGTAATCTCATGCCATAGGCACACAATGGTATGGGGTTTCCCATGGCCATGCCTCTATGCTGTGGCCATATCCCCACTAAAGGCTTGTCTACACTTACAACAGTGCTGCTGCGGCACAGCTGCACTATTGAAGCTGCACTGCTGTAGTGCTTAGTGAAGATGCTACCTACTCCAGCAGGAGAGCGTCTCACATTGGTGTAGGTTCTCCACCTCCCCAAGAGTCAGTGGCTATGTCAACAGGATAAGCCTTCCCACCAACATAGCACTGTCTACACTGGGAGAGTTGTTTGGTATCATACGATTTTTCACACCCCTGAGCAACTTAGTTATACTGACAGTAGTATAGACCAAGCCTAAGAGTGGTGGTGGAAGGGCGCCTCCTCCTCTCCCATAGAGGCAGTGGCAGTGGTAAGGAGCCTCCTTCTCCTCCCAGGAATGGCAGGTAGGGCCCCTTCCTCTCAGGAATGGAATCGGACTAAGCAGGAGATCCTCCAGTACTGGTCCTCCAGTATTAACCCCATGCGCTGGGGTGGATGCACCAGTCCCACATCACTTCTTGGTTCAAGCTCTCAGAGCTGATATTTCAGGTTGTCTGCAAACTCAGGCAAATGATACTTCACTGGTTAAACTCAAGTTACGTTTGCACCATGAGGGCTAGGAACTTATACTTTTTTTTAAAAAAAGCTAAGATTCTGATATAATCATATGAGCCTAGGAACCATGACACTAGGTGTGGACCTATAGTGATATTCCTTAGCCCTGGGATGAGTGTAAACTGGCAGAGCTCCATTGAAATCAATGAAGATGTGCAATGGTGCACCAGCTGAGAATGTGGCTTGGAGATGTTTCTTTCTACATACAACAATTGCTTTTTCTCTAACAACAGTTTCACATATAACTCAATGTTTTGTGTGGGTTTTTTTTTTTGTTTTCCCTCATGGCCTTTAAACTCAGTCTTTTCATGTTCAGGAAAGATGCAAGAAAGGTTTACATTTATAAGCAAGTCTTTCCAAATAATTCAGGAAACCTTTGGAGTTCCTGTGCATACCCAGGTCCAGTAGGAATATCTGAAAAGTCAGCATAAATACCCATCTATGACTGAGAGCTTTGTATCATGCCCCAAAAGTAATCTAATGGGGATTTTTAATTTATATATGGAAAAAACAAGGAAAAGAAGACCCTAATCAAATTTAATTCATCCAAGCTAAGAATTCATCATTATTTTCAATGGGCCCCACGCACAGATGACTGAAATCATTTAAAAACAGTTTGCATTTTTCTCTAACACAGAGTTATCTCTCTCCTGTAATCCACATACATGGCATCTCAGGATTTGAGCTCCCCTCCATAACTGCAGAGGTTCCAATATCATAGGCCAGGTTTCCATACTTTTATAGATTCCAAGGTCAGAACAGACCACGGTGGCGATCTAATCTGACCTCCTGTATGCCACAGGCCATAGAACTTTCCCAAAATAGCTCCTAGAGCATATATTTTTTAAAGTCAAGATTGGATGTTTTGCTAAATGTCAGTGATGGAGAATCTACCATGACCCTTGGTAAGTTGTTCCTATGGTTAATACACTCACTGTTAAAAACGTACTCCTTATTTCCTGTCTTAATTTGTCTAGCTTCAAGAGCCAGCTGTTAGATCATGTTATACCTTTTTTCTGCTAGATTGAAGAGCCTGTTATTCAATATATGTTCCCCATGTAGGTACTTATAGACTAATCAAGTCACGCCTTAATTTTCTCTTTGTTCACAAAATAGATTGAACTCCTTTAGTCTATCACTATAAGACATGTTTTCCAGTCCTTTAATCATTCGCATGGCTCTTGTCTGAACCCTCTCCAATTTATCAACATCTTTCTTGAATTGTGGACACCACAAATGGACACAGTATTCCAGCAGTGGTCACACCAGTGCCAAATAGAGAGGTGAAATAACCTCTCTACTTCCCCTTGCAATTCCCTGTTTCTGCATCCAATGACTGCATGTGCCCTTTTGGCCACAGCATCACACTGGGGTCTCATGGTTAGCCGATTTTCCACCATAATCCCCAAAAATCTTTTTCAGAGTAACTGCTTCCCAGAAAAGAGTCCCTTATCTTGTAAGTATGTTCCTAGATGTTCCATTTATAATTAGCCATATTAAAATGAATATTTTTTGCATGCACCAAGTGATCCAGATCTCTGTCGTCTTCATTATTTACCACTCCCCCATCATCTACACATTGTATCAGTGAAGATTTCATGTTTTCTTCCAGGTCATTAATTAAAATGATAAATAGTGGATGGCAAAGAACCAATGCCCACAGGACTGCCTTGAAACACACCCATTCTATGCTGATTACCATTTACAATTTCATTTGAGACCTATCAGTTAGCCAGTTTTTAATTCATTTAATGTGTGCCATGTCAATTTTATATGTTTCTAAGTTTTTAATCAAAATGTTTGAAGTAATGGGTTATGTGACTGTGGTTCAAGCACTATATATGATTTGACTGTAACTAATATTCAGTTCATCTATTACCAACATTATGGAGTAAAATGTTCAAAATGTTCTCCACTCAGTCTCTGATTCTGCACTTACAATTTTGTGTGTAAAAATGTTGCACCCCCAGAAGCCTGCACACACATAAAACTATAAGCACAGGTTTATAGGCCTATTTTTTAAAAAAACTAGCCCACAAAATAAAAACACAGTATATCAGGGTACCCATAAGTGCTAGGAAGCAGAGCCCACTGCTTCTTCCATGCAGGGTAAATTCTCACCCCACAAGAACAATGTAATAAAATTCCATTAGGCGGTTAAGAGAATTTCCTTTACCCAGGCCTCCTCCCATTAAGCCATTTTCATGTATGATGTATAATTCTTTCCTAATAAGGATCATGGGATATAATTATAGCTAACAAAGCACTTGTAAGAAAACATAACAGGAAGAAAAGCTGAAGTTTAAGAATCCTAAAACAGACTGTCTAAAAATGGGATTTTGAAGTGGTGGACTATCACATATGAATTACATTCTTCGTATTCTTCTCCATCCTATCATTTTGTTAGCTTTTTTTTACCATAACTGCACAGTGCGCATATGTCGTCATGGAGCTGTCTACAATGACACCCAAGTCCCTTTCCTGAGATGATACAGCTAATTTAGAACTCTAAGACACTTGAGTAGTTTATTTGTCCCCTCTAATATGCATTACTTTATTTTTATCAACAATAAACTCCATTTGCAATCATGTTGTCCATTCACCCTCTGAAGCTCCTCACAGCCTCCTATCGTCCTGACCAACTTAAATAACTTCGTGTCACCTGCAGATTTTATTATCTCACTCATACGCCTCTCCCCAGATCATTAATAAATTGCTACTAAACCACATGGGATGTAGTAAAGAATCTTGAGGCACCTGACCATTAACTTTTTGCTTGATGAAAATTGTCCATTTTAAGCCTACACTTCATTTTCTATCTCTTAGCCAGTTTTTGATTAACGACAACACTTTGCCTCTCACCCATGGCTATTTAGCTTCATTAGTAGTCCCTTGTCCGGGACTTTGTCAAAGGCTTTTTGGAAGTCTAAATAAATCATGTCACGAGTTCTCCTTTATCCACTATTTTACTGACATGTTCAAAGAATTCTAAGAGACTAGCAAGGCACAATTTTCCTTTACAGAAACCATGCTGGTTAGACCCTATCATAACATGATCTCTCATGTGTTTTGTCACTCTACTTTTAATTACTATTTCAACCAATTGGCAGGTATAGATGCAGGAATTATTAGTCCATAAATTCTCCAGATCATCCCTTTTTAAAATAAGGTACAACATTTACTATCCTCCGCTTACCAGAAAGGTGGTTAGGCAGGGTGTGTTTGGGGTATTTGAGGGCTAGCAAGATTCTGATATGGTTTGTAACGTGTTTTTGCTGCTTGATGATAGTGCCAGGGGATGGCCTTTTGGTTTTGTAAAGATTATTACACTGTATTTTTAAATTATGGCAAAGGCATCTGGAAACTGGGATAGGCCTTCTTTTATGTGACTTTATTTAAATTACAGTAAATATATAAGACTACATTTGTTTGGAATGTAGGTTTGTGAAGAGTGACCCAAAGTGCTTACCCAGGACCAGATTTCAATAGAACTCTTTGTGGAGTAAGATACTAATCAGCATGAGTACAGATATTAGAATCTGGCCCTCAGAAGTCGTGGTAGTAGTTGTTTTCTTAGTCCTTATTCAGGCAAAAGCATTTATCTATGATGGTTTTCACACCACACTCATTATCATAGTGTATGAGATATAACTAAATAAAGATTCCAGGATTTGGTCCACTGTGGATTTGTCTTGATATCTGTGGGTTCTAGAAAAAGAATAAAATCTTCTTGAGGACAGTAAGGTATATAACACTTAGACACTGGTACCAAAAAGTATAAAAATCACAGAAAGAAATACTAAGTCTCTGTAATAGGATAGCAACACTGAAACACTTCACCCTCTTAGTGGGTATTGATCCTTCGGAGAAAGGGTTATGGGGATTCTCCAGTCAATAAAAGTCAAAAATCCTAAAATATCCATTTGTGCTCCAGTATCCTGCACTTTGACTAGGAACATACATAATGGTTATGTTAATTACAGAAATATTCATCAAAAAATTAATTATTGGTTTAATCAATTCAGCCAGTATTGGATAAAAATCCTCCTAAAATAAAAATGAGCCAAAGCATAAAATTAAAGTATCAACTTTGAGAAAGAAACAAATTCTATTTGATGGGTGCCTGTGAAAATGTATGCAAATTTGTTATAAATGCAATAAGGGAATTTTACCAGATGGCGAAATTGGGCAGTTGATAATCATCATGTTCTCACACCCACTGAGTTGTTCTAAAACTACTTTTTATGAAACCAAATATAATTGGCTTGTGTTAGTAAACTGCTGAAACAAACCTTGATATTATGTAAGGACCATCTGAAATTCCTTTCATAGCTTATTTGAGGACATCATATGGGAATATGCAAAAGCTATGCAACTTGTACATTATTCTTGGCATTATTGAACCTTATTCCCTGTCATTATTCAAAATTGTGCTTCTTTCTTCTATTAATTCATTTGCAATGGACAGTGAGGAATTCCTGCAGGTTCAGACTGACACAAAATTCCCCTTAATTTTACTGTAGTACTTGGTCTATATAATTATTCACTTTTGAGCATCCAAAAATTAGACTTCTTAAAAATATACTCTTAGTGATCTCATGTCATTAACAAATTCATGTTTTTGTTTGATCATAGTTAAAAGATGTTATAAGAATGTATTACTTTTAACATTGGCAAGGTGGTCCATTTGTGTTATTCCTTAAGTATATTATTCTAATTCACTGTCCATGCCTCACCCTCTCTTCCATAATCTGGTATTTTAAACTACAAATAAGGCCCCACTCCTGTAAAGAGAACTACCAAAGTGGAGACCCATTAGTTCCATCTGGGTTTAGAGATCCATCTGTGCCATATCAGGGCCTAAATGTACATTAAACCCACAAAGGACAGCAGCATTTTAAAGCCTCAGATTTTTGCTCTCAATTGCAATGAAAATTTATTTTTAAATTAACATGTTATTGCTTAATGTTGACATTCTTGAGGACTCCTTACTGATTAGACAACACATTCAGTGCTTATTATTCCTCACTACATTTTTAAAAGCACAGAAATTATCAATAACATGTCAGAATAGTGACCAAAGGAATCTCTGAACCCTGAGGAGATGTGAAAATACAGATATTCTGTCATATCTTAGGACAGACAGTTATAATCATGGTGTACCAGAGGTAAAACTTTTTTCCCGGGGTGTCTTTTTCTTTCAGTCTGATTTATATCTATTTTTAAATTAACCCCCCGCCCCCAAATATACATGTTTCTTAGGCAATTGCTTTTTAAAATCTGTAGATCTGTTTCAAGCAGCACAGGAATTGTAGGTAGGTAAGAGCATTTATATATTTACATGATTTGGAAAACATCTAAAAAACAGAATATTGAAACCTTATGAAATAAAATTGTTTTGTAACATAATTTATAGTCATTGATGCTAATACAAACATTTCAAAATCAATTCTGTATTCAATTATTGGTCCTGCTGTCAAAAGATTTCATCTTAACAATGTAAAGTCTGCAGAGTGGCTGGTTAAAAAACAACAACACACACTGTGCATCCCTTAGGCATCATTTTTCACATACCTCAAGAAAAGAAGATTCTAGGAGCTATTTTAGAGCAAAATTGATTTCTGGCTCTTTTAATCCTGACAATCTGTGTTTTTAAATATTGAAGGGAAAAACCCACAAGCCTGCATTTTGGTGTCTCTTTGAGAGCTTGTGGTTAAATGTTCACTCTCTTGCACGTATGTCAAAGATCAGATCCAGGCATTCACATGGTTTAAATCTGCAAACTCCTACCCATGCACATAGGATGATTTGTATGAGTAAGCATGGTAAATGTAGGAAAAGTCATAATCAAACTGTTCTCCGTGGAACACTGGTGGTCCACAGAGCACCGGATGGTGGCCCTGAGCGCCTCCAAAAGTTGGCTGGTCACATACTGCTGTCTCCTCCCCCTTGTTTCCAAATGTTTTTACAGTTGCCCAGTCTCTTCATTGAAAGAAAGGTTGGCAGGACTATAAAAGCAGGTTGGCAGGATTATAAAAGCAGGTGAAACAAAGATAAAGAGCCAGCCTAGCTGCCTGTACTAGGAGGAGACAATGTTACATAAGAGATGGTAGGAAACAGGAGCAACCTCTAGGAAATAGAGCTGCTAGCCACAAGCAAGAAAGGAACATCCCGGGAGCAGGGTGGAAGGGAATGGAATACTTTGACAGTTTGTCAAGGGGAGCAAGGGGAGAAGAGGACAAGGTGGTTGAGCAGTATGAACTGAGAGAAAGCAACGAAGGGAAAGGAAGCCTGTGCAGAGGGAAAGGAAGAGCAGGCAATAGTGAAGTTTGTAGAGGAAAACAGTGAGAGAGGAAGGGACAGAACAGATCAGATGGAAGGTGGAGATGAAATGAAGAGCTAAGTTGACATGATTAACTTTCTTCACAAAGAGAGCTAAAAATACCAAAATACTTTCCTAGTGTTACTTTTCTATGTAAGCAGTTGCTATAGCTGCAAAAGAGTTGTAATGCTAATGTAAACGGAGGTTGTCTGTGATCAAGAATGGAAGGGGAGGAAATCTGTACAATTCTGAATAGGAGGAGGAGAACTATACAGTTGTATATGGGAGGGGACAGGCCCGTAAGTCACACTGTCAAATGCGGTCCATACTATGAAAAAAATTGAGAACCCGTGGCTTAGATTTTTTTTTCTTTTTGAATTTGGTAAAAGCAGCTAAATCCTTAAGACTCAAGCAGACAGGAAACAGTTCTGCTCTTGAATACTCCTAGAACCTTCTCCCCACCCTTGACAGGTTTAAAACAATGTCTGCTACAGTGTCCCTTCCGTGAAGTGCAATTTCACTATAACCTTGCACAAATTATTATAAACTTTATTTTTCATTAGTTTATAACTAATGATATGACATCACTTATTTCAATGGAATCACTCTTGATTTACAGTGGCGTAAGCACATTCAGAATCAAGCCCCTGTGGAAAGTGATCTGAATGTGAAACTAAGGCCTAGTCTACACTACAGTTAGATCGACATAAAGCAGCTTACGTTGACCTAATTATGTCAGTGTCTACACTACAGCCTTGTCCCACCAATGTAAGCGCCCCTACTATATTGACTTAGGCTATGGCTACACTGGCGCTTTACAGCATTGCAACTTTTTCACACCCCAGAGCGAGAAAACACCCTCCTGAGCGCAGCAAGTTACAGCGCTGTAAAGTGCCAGTGTAAACAGTGCCCCAGCGCTGGGAGCACGGCTCTAAGCTAATCTCCTCAGGGAGGTGGAGTGTGGTCGCTGGCACGGGACCACACTCGCACTTCAAAGCACTGCTGCGGGAGCGCTCCTGCGGCAGCGCTTTGAAGTTTCAAATGTAGCCACGGCCATAGTAACTCCACTTTCATGACAGGTGTAGGGCTTATGCTGATGTAGTAAGGGCGAGGCAATGTGTGTGTAAACACTGTGTTACTTACATCTGCAGTTAGCTCTCTTGTCAGTTTCAGGGCTCCAGCAGAGCCGTGAAATTGACAAGAAAGCTGGGCAGCTAGAGCCCAGCTGCCCTCTGCTCCCCTGGAGAGCTGGGCCCCTGGAACCAGCTCCTGGTTGGGAGCCAGGGCGAGACGCCTGGGTGGTTATACCCCGCTCCCAGCTGGGAGCCAGCGTGAGAAGCCCTGGCAGCTGGACCCTGCTCTTGTTAAGGAACAGGGAGGCAAGAAGCACTGGGTGGCTTCTTCCCTGCCCCCACTCCCACCAGGCTGGGAATGTTGGCTGTTTTGTCAATTTCATGGCTCTAGCATGAAATTGACAAGACTGCCTGGCTCCTGGTGGGAAGCAGGCGAGGGGGAAGGGGGGACCCAAGACGCCCCAATGGCTGGATCCCATTCCCTGCGGGGAACAGGGAGGCAAGAAGCCCCAGGTGGTTTCCTCCACTCCTGGCAGGAAACAGGGAGCCAGGAAGCTTATGGGGCAGCTGAGCTCCCAGTAGGGAGCTGCTAGCGGAGCTGAGAGACCAGGTTCTCAGATCCCCCCACTGCCCCTCTTAGGGTGGTGGAAGCACTCCTTGTGAGGATGCACACCACTAAACCAAGGAGGGTAGTGTGGACTGCAGTGGCTGTTAATTGACCTAATATAGGTCGATTTAAGTTTTTAGTGTAGACACGCCCTAAGACTTCGGCATGATACAGCGGACACATAGCTGAAATGTAAAACCCTTTTTTCAACCTAGCTTTCCCAAAATATTACTACCAACAAAATCCTATTAACTAAGGGATGAGGACGGGAGGGCAGGGGAGAGAGATTGAGAGGAGACCTTTATGTTCACACATATATGTAAATTGCTGGGATTCCACAGCAATGGGCATGGTATAATAGAAAGAAAGAATGCTGAACTGCAGGAACAAATCTGATTTAAAATTAAGTTTGTTAATCAATCAAAGTGAGTCCAAATCAAAACTGAGAAGCTATGCAAGGGAGCTTACTACTGTTCTGCTTCCTATGTTGTATCTGTCCTATGGAAAAATAAAGGACTTCAGACTAATTCTGTCCATCTGGCATATATTATGAGCATTACATTCTCTAAATAAAGTGTTTACATAGTGCACAGGACTGCTCTCATCATTTACAGCAACACTTAAGTATATAGAGAAAGAGCTTCACCGTATAAATTACACAACAGATTTAAATGTGTAATAAGTTACTTTAAAAGACTTCCCAATTACCCAAGAGCATATTAGAGCCTTTGCAGTACATGAAAAACAAAGATGTGTATGCCAGAATACAAGGCACAGCCCAACAACAGTCTTCCAGCCGCATATGTTTCATAATCTCAAAAAACAACTTTTGCAAAAGGTGTTATGACATCAATAGACAAGAGATAGACTGTGGAGTTACAGATGACATATTATAATAATAATCCTATTATTTTGTGTTTTTCATGCTTCTCATGTTCCAAGCACTTTCCAAAAACACTATATAATCAAGCTTCACAACCCAGTGAGGTAAGAAGTATTATCATCCCCATTTTCCAGATTTTTTTAAAAATGGAAGCAAAGAAATCAAGTGACTTGTTTAAGACCTTAAAGGAGTCAGCACTGGAAATAGTAAGCAGGATTCTTGATTCTCATGCTCAGATCACTAGACCACCACTCCCCATCCCCACCTGCTCCACACACACTATTTTTAACCAGCCACTCTCAACCTCATTAACTCCCCAAAACTACCCATCTGTAAAGATGATTATTGTTATTATTCTTTGAAGATAATTATTCCTTGCTATTTTTATTAGCAAAACAAAAGAAAATACCTTCTTGGGTGCCCAAAATCAAAGCAAGTTATACATGCACTGACTGTGTATCTCAGCACATATCTGCAGATTTTATCTGGTGTGTTTATTATAAGCTTGGTTTTGGCTGCTTTATAAATATGCTGCTGCTGTACTAATCAGACAAAAGAAAAAAACAACAATAACAAACAGACTCCTGAGAAAAACTTCTAAATAACTGTCCAGATGTGACAAGGTGGACAGTACCCCTTTATTGCTGACTACTGGACTTTGTTTCTGGAGTAACATCCCATTTATACAAAGCTTCTTCTTATAAGATGTACATTCCTAGATTCTTCATAGCACCTTTACAGGGTTACTGCTGCTATTGTAATGAAGACTGTCTCAGTATTTCAACTTTCAGCTAACTAGATCTGGAAGTTGAACTCAAAATGCCCTATTGAAGTTTACCATGTTAAGCACTGAGGGCAATATGTTCCTCTCCTGTGGAGAAACAAGGAAATATGTGAGGCATCAGAAGCACTGAAACTGTGCTACATCACATCCCACTGTTTCAGCATGCCAGGGTGCTTGTCAGAAGGGGAAGTGACATGAATCAAAATTCATGCATAGGCTATAGGTCAGTAGGGAAACACACTAGAAACCACACAGATCACAAGCTTAACATGGCCTTCTTACAGCGCCATGTTCCACTCATAGCCCAGCACTGTCAGCATCCCTTTTTCTCAGGTCCTTCTGTCATTGATTCCACTTACGGTAGGGTTCTCAGGATGCTTTGAACAAAATAATGCTATGCTTCCTTTGCACATAATATCTGAAGTTCGGGCTGTAAATGCACACGAGCTAATAGTCACCAATATGACTTTTCCCTACCAACCCAGGCCCTTTCCACATGTCTGCAAAACTTGTGATGTGTGTATTTCTGCTTTCATTAAGTTGGAGTGATGTGTCATAGTGCAGAGGTACTTTCTGTGCAGGGTATTTTTCCTGTTTCTATAGCATTTTTCACCACACAAGCCATAGAAGCATCTGAACCTAGCTAGCAGTGTCTTCAGTGCATCCCATTCTTCCTGCTTCCCTGGAAAGAAATCACATCTGCAAGAAGATTCACATTCACACAAGCACCCCAAAACAAAAAACAAAAATCACTGACCTCTCACTAGTGGGTTTGCAGTACATTTATCTATACTCTTCCGTAAAGAGTATATGGCCCCCTCCTGGTGTCTTTGATACTGTAGTAAGAAGAGAACCTACTAAAAGACGGGGGGGGGGGGGGGGGGGAGATTAACTTCAATGGACCTATGACAATTTATGCCAGCTAAGGATCTGCCTCATGGTGTGCATTGGATCAGGAAATTATGGACATTTTCCTTTATATTCTTATGAAAGCACAGTGAGCAGCTAGTCATAAAATGACAGCACGATGATAGTAGCTGACTGGGAGAAAAGCAGAATGGAAATGCCCACTTTTATTTTTTAAATCGAACATACAGTTAAGGAATCCTTAGTTGTGTTTGGTCAGAAAACATAAGTTTTATGTAACAAGTTAAGCCCTTGTAATCAGCACGTCTTCCAGCTGAAAAGCTATTATAAAGTGTTCTTATTTATTTCATGTTCCTCTTCTCCTCCCTTTGCTCTTGTTTTACAACAGGAACTCCCAAATACTGAATTCATCCTCCACATTCTCACAAATTACAACAGGTAATGTTACTCTGCTAGCTCTCCTAAATCTGCTGTTTAATTCCTGAATATTTGGAGTATGTTACTATGTAACATGTTAGTTGTTTTATGGTGTTTCTTCATGTAGAAGAAGTGAGCAGAAATCCATATAAGTATGGGACATAATTGTCCTCATCATAAACATTTATAGAAAATAATTGTGTACTCTTAGTTATAGTCACTGAAGATCTAGCAAAAAAAAGCGAACATCTACCTTAATTATATCAAATATACATACTTAGTTTGCAATGAATACATTTCCTGGATGAGGTTACTTTATTTTGTCCTGTTACTTTACCCATGGCACATCCACACAAACCTGGATGTACTTCCATGCTCAAAGCCTGATTTTGGCACCCTTCCTTACATTGGGTGGAACTTTACTATTGAAGTAGTCTGATTGACTTCAATAGAATTACCACTCAACAGGAATAAGGGAGTAAAATCAGACCAAGAGAGAATAAAAGTTTAGGATATAATCCTAAAAAGTGCTGAGCATCCATAATTCCTATTAACTTCAGTGGGTACTCAGCAATGGGTAATCAGACTATTATAGTATTTAGGAAAGCTCAAACAGAGAAAATTTTCAGTGAAACTTTTTCAGGGGTATCAGTCTCATTTTCATACATGGAGAATTACTCATGTATACACAGTGACTGGAAAAGAACCCTCAAATAGATGGTACAAATCCAATATACAATGGTATGTATGTTGCATTTGGGTTTTCACAGTTACTGTACATTCAAAAACTAAAGAGGATATTGAATGTGTAGAGAAATATGGAGGTGATTCAGTTTAAGATTAATGGGAACTATACACATGTAAATCTATCATGCATCTATCTTACACGGTTCTCATCACTATTATCTGAGCACATAAGGGAGAGTAAGATCCTAAGTAAGAGAATGGCTCATTTTTAATCATTATAATGACTGAATATATATTCATGGATGATTTTACATGAAATATTAATTTGGACCCAAATAGTCACCTTCTTCCTGCCTTCTCAAAAGTAAAACAAAATGTAACAAAAAAGAGAGCTGTCACATTTAGCACATTCCAGCTGTCTTTCAGCCACAACTCCTTTTCTTTCCTACCTATGATACTTATTTAAAACTCACACATGCATAATTTTATAAAATGAAACAAAAAGTACAAAAAAACCTACAAGCATTTCACTTCACTGAGTGTATACAAAAACATTTCTTACGAAAGAAAAAATTAATGAAATCTCATTTAAAACCTGTCCCAGAAAACATCAAAAGAATTCAAATCAATTGTGGTCAAAATGTAGGTAACTGTCTTTTTTATACAAAGTTTCTTGCATGTTTTTAATGGGAGTAAATAAAGATTTGTTTGTAGCTGATTCTGCTGTTTTTGAACTTGTACATTCCTCAGCTCTAAGCAAAGAATATTAGCAATTCACACCTCAGAAAGGAATAGTTTTGTGATTAGAAAAACACAGTGTCTGCATATTTGGCATATGTATTCACCGCATTCTCCTCAAATTCAGCAAACTCACATACACACAGAGAACACAACCTTTGGCTGAACTAGGTTTCAGGATATAGAATAACTAATTAATGCAAAGGAGACAGCTACAAAACCAAAACACTTATTTTACACCAAGGCTGATGTGAATCAACCACCATGACTTTAGAATAGGTGTCCACAACAAATTTTGCAAGTAACAAGGTACACTCTTTCATTTAAGTAACTTGTGAGCTTGCTCCTGGTCCCAATGAAGTCAATGAGAGTTTTGCAATTAACTTTAATGGAAGTAGGATTGGACCCGATATTATTTTACTCACTTACAGAACCTTACCTATAAACCTAAAACCAATGTCACCCAGTCAGCAAATACTATAGAAAACCAGGTCTTCCCTTTGCAATGGCAAATGACAGAAGTCTAATTGGGAATAAAGAAAGGAGATTATTTCTCGAGACAAATCAGTACACAGAATACAGACAGCCCAGATTTCTATTTGACTGTGGCTACCAACCTGATTACACTGAACCACAACAAATACTAGCCAACGATATAGTGAATACAACCAACGAATGTGGTTTAAATGTAGCAATCCCCCGACCCCCTCCCATTCATTCTCCTCTCCGGCTCTGTCTGTGTAAGCATTGGCATAAATACACATAGGAAAACCAGTCTGAAGAGACCATCCAATGGACCATCAAAGTCAATCCACAAAAAGAGCTGTCCTTAACTAGAACCCGGCACAATTGTGATGGAAAGCCGGGAGACACTTTCAACTGGTAGCCGAGGATGGGGAAAGAGAGGCCGCCCATTGGAGGTGGCTCTTTAGTGCAAGACCGAGACACTCACACGGGAAACGTATTGCTTCTAGTAATCGCTCAACGTGAGTGCTAGCCGTTAACAATGGAAGAGACAGACAATGGGTCAAGAAACAGGTTGAAAGAAAAGAGAGACAGCCAGACAGGCTGCTGAAAGGAGGAGGGGGCCACAGGAACTCTCCTCACGTGGTGGCAGCCTACAGCATGTGCGAGCAGCAGCCTGGGGGGGGGGGGGGGGCTTGCTGCTGCTACCCCTGGCGCTCAAGCAGAAGCCAACAAACCTACAGCGCGGTATGTGGGGCCTGATCCTGCCTTTCTGGACGGCCAACATTCCTCCTGACTTCAAAGGGTAGCTTTGATTGTGCAAGGAAGGCAGGGCGAGGCGCACGTTAGAGCTAATCTCACTGGAATCATCCACTTTCAATATTTAAAGTGGCCTTGAAACTTACAAGTTCTTCTCAGCTGTTCCCAAATCAAGTGGCTGCCGATGGGAAGCAGCAACAATATTGCGCTGTAAATAGAAGGGGGGGGGGGATGCTGAAGGGGTTGTACTTAGCGATCAGCCCCATGGACCAGTTATTCTGATAGCGCTATAACAAGGAATGAGGTTGTGTCCAGTAGCCTCTCTACAGGTTTCCTTTCTATCCAACCCAAGACTGCAGTGACTGGAAACGTCTCCCGGAGAGCCCAATTCTGGGATTTATTCGAGGCTTTCTAATAAATCGTGGCGGGGGGGGGGGGGGGGAGAAGCATCTGCTGAAAAGTGCACTCAAAGCACTTTGTCGTCCAAGCACAGTTGTAAAGTGCAAGGAAAGTGGAAACTCTAAGCCCTGAGAAAGCAGGTCTATAGAAATCCCACCGAGTGACACAGCAAAGCACTTGAGCCCAACTCCACTTGCTGCTGCCGCTCAGACTTCCCCTTGGCCTCGCCTCCCAAAGAGGAGGAAGCAGGTGAGCTCCCAGCTTATACACACATCGGAAAGAAAAAGAGACAAAGTCACCACCTGGGGGAGGGAGTGGGGGGGTAACAGTTTTAGCCTTGGAAGTCACTTACCGGCTTTACAAGGATCCTTATAATCTATCGCCTCAGCTTTATCCTCTTCATTGAAATCGTAAGTGTAGTCATAATCAAGGCCAGAGCAGGAGGAGAGCTTCCCCCAGGCAGTCAACCCAGCCAACCACAACGCCACCCTCCAGCAAAGCATTTTCATCCTCTACCACAGAGGTGGGCAAGGGGGCAGAGAGGAATTAGGACTGAGCTGCTGCCCACGCTGGACCGATACAGGAAGGCAAGGGGTGGAGGGAAAAATTCTCTTCTCCACCTAAAGGCTCCGCTGAGATGCTGTGGTCTCTAGGTGTCCCCAGTCATATGGGCATACCATAGAGAAGGAGAATGTTGCTTCCCCTTCTCCACCCCCTCCCCTTGCAGGGGAGAAGTTGCCGGGTGGGTGGGCGCGGGGGGGGGGGGGTGGATTCTGACTAGGGATCTCGCCTGTCAGGGCGTCTTCTCGCCTCTGTCAGCCCCCAGCCAAACTTTCCACCGCTGCTGCCAGGGCTCCGGGGCCAGGGTAAGTAGGATCCTTTCCGCCGGCTGCCTCCTCCCGAGCGCTCTGCTGATCCCGTTGCTGCTGCAGCTGGTGCGGGAAGATGAATCCGGTGTGCACATCGGCAAACTACCACCAAGAGAAAGAGAAGAGGGGTGCTAACAATAATTTCCACCACAGTGATGGGAAGCAGCAGCAGTGAAGGGAACAGCGAGAGAAAGAGAGAAAAAGTGCAAGGGCTTCCCCCCTCCCCCCTTTGCTCTGTGTCTCTGGTCTCCCCCCACCCCCTCCCTCCCAGCTTATAAAAACCTTACAGGCAACTAACAATCGTCAGCATCCTGCTTACTTATTCATACAATCAGGGTCAGGATCCGGGCTGCTTCTGATCTGCTCTCTTGATAGTCTTATGAAAACACATACGCGCTCACTGTATGCCTCTCTTTCCATATAGCTTTCTCTATAGATAAGAAACGCATGGTATTTTTTTTAAGAGGAGGGAAATCTTGCGGGAATCAGATAAAACACCACACGGGTCAACTCTCAGCAGCGAAGGAGACTCAGGGGAATCCGTGAGGATGAGAAATCACTGCAATCTGTCCCCCCGTCTCTAAAGAAGTGCCTGTGTGTTTCTCCCTCTGCTGCGGCCGTGCAGCGTTCGCCCCATGAGCAGGGGTGGGGGGAGTTTAAGCGTCCATAGTTTGTTTAAATACGGGCAGGAGATATAAAAGGTCCATTGATCTCCAAAGTTCAGCCAAGGAGCTGAGGAAGCAGTTCCAAAATGAAAGTAAAAAAATTAAAAATAAAAAGGCAAATGCAACGTAAAATTACAGATTGCAACAGGCAACGCTGAGCTCTTGCAGTCCGGCTTTGCTTTTTTCACGTGGATCTGAAGAAGAGTTGTAAAGATTTATTTTCAAAAGTTCCCGTAGAAGCAGCAGACGTAGCAGCGCCAGCTCGCTCTCTTCCTCCCTTGCCTTCAATATGTGACTGTATAATTCAGCCTGAGCATTTAGTCACTAGCAGTCGGTGAGGGTGAGTTGTTGGTGGGTTGTTGTTGTTATTGTTGTTTTTAAAGCCAGAGAGAACGGATCAACACCAAAGCCTCCTTTCAGCCGATCAACCTGGAGAAAGAAAGCGTGCTGCTGGAATAAAAATAAAGCGATAAAAATACCATGTGTTCATTTAACTCCCTGTCTGAGACAGAGTGATTCCGATCCTGCAGTCACGCCTCAAACTGTAAACTAAGGTGAGATTTTTCCCTAACAAACTCCTCCTTCTTTTACAAATTTCCATGGAAAGGAGGGTGGAGGAGAGGAGAGGAGAGGAGGGGTAGGTAGCTGGGAGTTTCTGCTGTTCAAATCTCGTTATGGTGTCATATTTAACACTGACTTTTAAAAGGACTGTGAAAATGCTGTCTTTATTTTACATCAGAGCCTTCAAAAGTCTGGTATGCCCTAACAACTTCCCCAGGCAAGAGATAGTCCCTTCTTCCTTAGCACGTGAACAGGATACATGCATCTGCTCCTGTGCAGTGCAGACAGGGACACAGTCATTATAAATAAAACCAGATTGGACTGAACATTTATAAGCACTTGTTTCATTTTCTTAAACTTCAGTACTATAGCAATTGCTGTTTCTCAAGGCTTAATGTTTGGGAAGTTAGATGTGTGATCTACCTTCAAGCTGTGGCTGATTAGAGCTGTCTGAGAGGAAGGTATGCAGTGTTATTGTAGCCCTGTTGGTCCCAGGATATTAGGGAGACAAGGTGGGTGAGGTAACAGCTTTTATTGGTCCAGCTTTCAGTTGGTGAGAAAGACCAGCTTTCAAACTTTATACAGAGCTCTTCTTCAGGTAGTGGAAGTTTGGGGAAGAGGAGCAGGAGACACAAATGTGAGACTGGGGGTTGTGATTCTGACAGCCAAAACTGGATTAATTAAAATAGCCTCTTATCTTCACTGCAGTTATTAATGTATTTTCTGTGACTACATAATCCTGGCTATTAAAAAAGAAAAGAATAGTCACATCTATCTGTCCACTATCCAGTTTATGTCAATCTATTTTATCTGAGCCCATCAGTGTGAGATTCATTTACTCCTCAAAGATGAATCTTGGGTGTTGCTCTGGTGCAGTGCTATAGATAGATACCCTGCCCCCCAGTTAATGCAATTAAAACTGGGAAGGAGTTGCAAGTGGTAGCTTGCTGCCTCATACCACATTCAGTGTCAAACATCAATTAACGTCAACATTTTCAGAAGCATTCATTAATTTTGTATGCCTCAATTTCAGGGGACCCAACTTAAGAAGTTGTGTGCCTTATTTTCAGAGGCGAGGAGGACCAACAGCTCCTCTGACTTCATCTGGTCTCAAATCGGTCAACCTAAAGTTGAGACCTCAACATGAGCAAACACTGCTAAAAATTGTGTCTGTAATGTTTCTTAAAAGGCAATTTACTAGCAGTTCAGTTTACTGTGGGTTACAGAAGCCTGTGAAGAGCATGTTACATCAGCTCACAAACAAGCCTGAAAACAAACTTAGCAGCTATTTTTCTCCTTTCAGCATAGTTTCCATGACCAGCAATCCTAACAGTTCTGAATACAGGCACATTAACTCACAAAGAGGAATCAGAGAACATTTCTATCAAAACCATCAAAGAAATGCTAAAATATAATGACTTGTCTTTATCCCTATGATATTTTGGACTGGTGGGCTGCATCTATTAACAAATACAGTATTCTACAGAGGGGGCTTGTGTGCCTTGATCAGAACAAAAACCTAACTTCTACTATTTTATATTATACTATGTGATATTTGTTCTAAAATTTTACGAGTCACTTTTTTAGTTCACAAATTGGACATCAGTAATCTTGTCCCTAAGAGAAACAGATTTCGTTTATTGTCCTGATAATCAAACCTAGTTCTGTACACAAATATAAATAGATATACCTACCTTTGAAACATTAATTTTCTTTGTAGTTGCTGTGGATCCCAAACACAAAACAGAACTTGTCTTAAACCTATAAAACACTCTACAGACACACACATGTATGGGTAGAGTGTTAGTAATTGTGGTATTTGCCCGTTCTTTTGTAGCCACGGAAAAACAGTGTACAGTATGTGATCCCAAATGTGCCAATCTCCTCAGTGAGATGATTATTAGACTGTCTCTCTCTCTCTCTCTCTCTTGCCAGTGGGAGATTAACTCTCTCAGCAAGGTACGCACTGACGTCACCCTTAGCCTCCAGCCGACAATCTGCCCCTGACCTCAGCATCACCAGAAACATCAGAAAAGCACCAGCCGCTCGCAGGCTTGAGGACAGTTTGCCTGGTAGAATTCTGACCAAGATAAGAAAGAGACCCAGACATACACCTGTGCCAAAGACATAGAAATAGATCCTCTGCATCTGTCACAGTAGATGGGGATAAAATGTAAATGTATGATGTGTGAAGAGCTAGTAAATGTGATTTACAGGTTCAGGACAAGATCTGCTTTGTGTTTGTTATCCATAACAACTACAGATTAAGTTAATGATTCAGATTTAAATGTAAAGCTCTTGCCATTTATAAGATACGCATCACTTAGATATCACAGTGATGCGTATTCTAGAAAAATGTAAGATGGAGAAATAATAAATGTATACTACTACTTGCATCCATCACTTTAGAAAATCCTTCCTCATATTAATAGAAATTATTTTCTTGGTTTACTTAAATAATTTGGTTATCACGTCATCATTTCCTAATAAAAATTTTCAGAAGTGTAATCTTCTCCATATTCAATATAGCTTGTTTCTGGCTGCACAATTTAAAAAACACCACTTTAAATAGAAGGGGGAAAATATCACACTTACGTCTCTACCACTCCAAAATGCGCACAGTTCTGACAATCCATGTGACAACACAATCAATCAATCAAAATACATCCTACAGCCGTTTCCAAAGAAACCAACACATAGCCAAAGAGACAGATCGCATAAGCTGGAAGGAAACCAACCAAAGGAACACAACAGCAGTGGCAACAACAAAAACCCCAACCTGAAGCATTTCCTCTTTTCTCCAAAATGTTCAATATGTTATAAACCAAAAATACTGAAAATGCTATAGTATAAATGATATACAAAACATAATTCACTGGAGCTGGGCTATAGAGCCTCTCTTCCACCATAAAAAGTATTAACAAAAAACCCCAAAAGAAACTATCAAAAACAAAAGAAATTCACCAATCATGGAACTGAAATGATAACCTTGAAATGTCGCTGTTCAATCATTTATGTTACATACACCACTCCTCCTTTGTCTGTGTGTCTGCTGCTTAGGCCTCAATTCTGCCCTGAGCTCTGAGAGTATGTTTATACTTATACTGCAGCTGGGCACACATTTCTCAGTGAGGACACGCACACTACCTCTGCTCAAGCTAAGGGTAGCACAAGCAGTGGCTCGGCCCAGTTGCCCAAATACGTATGGGGGGTGGAGGGGGTGATAGGGGTTGTACTCAGAGAGGTGCTCACACTACAACTGAAATGCTCATGCAACACTGCTATTTTTAGCGTGCTAACTCAAGCAGAGCTAGCATGTGTCTCTGTACCCGAACTGGGTGTGTGCACCCCTGCACTTCATGCAGAGCACAATACAGTCCTCTCTCCCTTAAAATCCTGAAATTCCAGCCCTTATCTGGAAAGTGCCTAACACACTTCTGAAGAAATATGAATAATAAATTATATTTAATGAGTTTCAATTTCTCTCTTCATTGATGAGACAGTGAGGTTGAAGGTAAAATAATAGTCAAAGACAAAAAATTGAAAGACCATTATTAAGGTTGCAAAGTTAAGAACTCAAAAGTTAGGAAATGCCAGAATTAACATTGCCTGTATGGTCTTAATTCAGATCTCTTTTGCATACGCATTATGATACAGTCTTTAATTACATGATCACAGTGCTTAATTTCTAATGAAAGAGGTGTCAGGGCTCAGGCAATTTCTTTTACATTCATAACTGATGCAGCAAGTGCAGAGGTGCCACAGCTATGAATTGGCAAGCATTGGCACAAATAAGAACTGCATGATCACATACTAGTTTCTCCACAGGACCCTGTTTCATTCAGTGCATAGAACAGACAGTGCTCAATTAATGAACAGCTATTCAATATTTTGTTTTCTCCTCATTCTTCAATGTGTTTCCTAGGCCTTATTTACTGCAAACTATTCAAACCCTGGTTTTAAGGCAGGATTATTAATTTCCTTGTGTTTTTTTTCTATGGTGCTTATCACTAGAGTCTGAGTGTTTCACAAATATTAATGAATTTATTTTCACAATACCCAGGTAAGGTGAAGAAGTATTATCCCCATATTACAGATGGGTAACTGGGGCATAAAGAGATTAAGGTAAACAGTATTCACCAATTATGGGTGCCCAATTTGAGACACCTTGGGCCTAAGTTTTCAGAGTACTTAACAGAAACAAATTTGGTTTAAGTGACTTTACTAGTATCACATAGGAATTTTATGTCACAAGCAGGGGTAGAATTCAATTCTCTAGAATAGCATTTAACTGTCTAAACCATCAGGGGATAGCTGTGTTAGTCTGTATCCACAAAAACAACAAGGAGTCCGGTGGCACCTTAAAGACTAACAGATTTATTTGAGCATAAGCTTTTGTGGGTAAAAAAACCACTTCTTCAGATGCGAATAAGTGGTTTTTTTCCTACAAAAGCATATGCCCAAATAAATCTTTAAGGTGCCACCAGACTCCTTGTTGTCTGAACCATGAGATTATCCTTTCTCTTCCTCCCTCCTTTCTACACACCTTCCAACTTCTGCAACATATAAAGCAAAGCAGATTCATCCTGTGCACTGAATCAGGGAGGGATCCTATGGAAAAAATAGCATGTGACCCTGTAATTAAAGACTATCATCATGCATCTGAACAAGGGGACCAAATTAAGGTTGCACAGGCAACTTTTAGATCCATCACACAGATCTCTGCTACTTGAAGCAATGGAGTAACTGATAGCAGTAGTAGTTTGTCATCTTGCATGTGGACCAACACCAGAAGAGGATGAGATGCTTTGCCAGAGGGTTTCACAGATATTTGCTGACAGCAGAGGAATGGTGACATTCAGGAATCTTGGGTTCCATTCCAGGCTCTGGAATTGAGTGTAATCTATTGGACGCAGACTCTTCTGCCTATTCCCTCTTTTGCCCTGTCCCTGTCCTGTCTCTTCCCTACGCCTGGCTCCTCAGCCCAGCCCATTATTCTCACCTAGTCACTCCCAATCTCCACTAAAAAGCTCATCCTAGTTCTTGCCCAGCAAGTCCTAGTCTCACCCTCTCCACATTTCCATTCCCAGTCTCCTTGTCCAGCCATTCCAGTTCCACCCCGACTCCACCACCTAGCTCCTTGTCCACATCCTCTGTGCCTCACAACCCCATCACCCTGTATCCTCACTCTTAGGCGCCAACTTTCTCCGCGCCCCCCGCCCCTTTCCCTGCCCCTGGCCCCACCCCCATTCCAACCCCATCCCCAAAGTCCCTGCCCTAACTCCTCCCCCTCCCTGCCCCTATTGGATCCCTTCCCCAAATCCCTGTCCCGGCCCCGCCTCTTCCCCGAGCACGCGTTCCCCCTCCTCCCTGCCCCGCGAATCAGCTGTTTCATGGCGCAAGCCGCTGGGAGGGAGGGGGGAGAAGCAGGACGCAGCAGCCCACTCGCGGAGGAGGCGGACGCGGAGGCGGAGGTGAGCTGGAGCAGGGGGATGGGCCGGGGCCATAGGGAGCTGCAGGTGGGTGCTGAGCTCCCACCAATTTTTTTCCATGGGTGCTCCAGCCCCAGAGCACCCACGGAGTTGGTGCCTATGTCCTCACTGGCTCCCAATTCCAATCTCCCTGTCCAGGCTCCTTCCCCAATCTCAGTGTCCTTATCCCTCCCACCCACCCTCCGCACTCCTTGGCCCAATCTCTTTGCTCAGTCAGTGCCAATTCTTGCCACGCACTTCAGTCCTTCATCAGATCCCTCTCCCCACCCCCTTCACCTCTTCCTCCCTACCCCATTGTTTTTCAGTGTCAGTTTCCTTGCCCAGCCCAGCACAGCCTCCTATCACACCCCAGCTCCCAGTTTCCCCTCTCCTCTTCCCACCACCTTCCAGTCCCAATTTAATACACTCCCCGCAGGCTCCTTGTCCCAGTCTAGTCCCCATACCCCTTCTGCCAGTCCAGTTCTTGTCCCCTCTATATTCAAATCAGGCAGCTTCCTCTTCCAGACTGTCTAGGCCCAACAGGTGGGTCACAGAGCACAGGAGAGTCTCCCTGCTCTCAGCGAAGGTACCTGGATCTACACCTAGCATGACCAACTATCCAGATCTACAATGGCAGGGAAAATCCTGCTCAGCCCTGGAGCATGCTCAGTGCAGATTAAATCTGCAAGGAATTTAGCCGCTAAAATCTTAGAAGTTTCTACTGAGCATGTGCAACAGATTTTTCAAAGGTTTATATTTTTGGGCCTATTTTCACGGGGATGGCAAAAGGCACATCCCTGATAGAAAGGCCACCCTCATGCCAAATTTCAAGTCCCTGTTCCAAAACATGGGGAAACTACAGCTGTATGAAGAAAAGGTCACTAATTTCTAACATGGGCAAAACTACATCTTTTTCTTTAAAAAGAACAGGAGTACTTGTGGCACCTTAGAGACTAACAAATTTATTAGAGCATAAGCTTTCGTGGACTACAGCTTTCGTGGACTACAGCTTTCGTGGACTACAGGAAGTGGGCTGTAGTCCACGAAAGCTTATGCTCTAATAAATTTGTTAGTCTCTAAGGTGCCACAAGTACTCCTGTTCTTTTTGCGGATACAGACTAACACGGCTTCTACTCTGAAACCTATCTTTTTCTTTGACCTCATTCTCAAAAATAGCTGGACCATATTGGTTGATATTTAAAATAAATAAATCAGTCTGAGGGAGACACTCAGCAGGGAAAATGTCAGCCCAAAGCTTAAAGTTCAGCAAAGTTATAAGTAAGTAAAAACAATGTCTAATAATAGGAAGTGTCAGGCAACCTTAATAATGGGCAGTGCTCCTAGCTACACCTAAAATATGATGATTGTATCCTCTCTCCATTTCTTATATTATATAAAATGTAAAAATAAATACAAGATTAGCTGTAAAATTTGTATGGATGGTAAAACAAGCAAATAAGCATAAAACAGATTGTTTAGTACAAATATCTAAATCAGAAACCGCTGTTCTCTGGTGTTTGGTCAGCATCCCTGACTCTCCTCAGGGAATAAATCAATTTGCAGCAGCTGTGGACAGCTATTTAGATCCAGGGCCAGAAGAGCTTAATTGGGAAGCAATGTTCAAACTTAAAGGGGTCAGATTATCTTATATATACACTTGTCTGGAGCACACTCATAGATCTGTATTCTGAGTTTTAGGAGACAATTTGCCTTCTTTTAGTTAATAAACAGTGTGCATAAACGCCAATTTTTGCTGATTTGTTGTCCTTCATTAGGTTTTCTGACTCTGAAAGGAAATGTAGATTGCCAGATAAAAAACCAAATCTAAGTATTTGTTAAGTGAATTTAATACACTTATCAGTGGTTACTGGTAGATTTATATTATTTTAACTTCTGACACATAGCAAACTCAGGACAATTCCTGCTTACCTTATTCATGAAGCCTATAGAACTATTTGTGAAAATATGTAAATCAAGCAAAATTTGGCCCTCAACCTTTATCTAGTCTTGGCCTTTGAGTTTGTAAACTTAGTTGGTTTTTTGGGAATACAATGAATATTCTTCCATTTTGGAATAGTAATAAGTTATGTCTATAAAAATGGTGCTATGTCTATTGTCCACTTTTATAGTCACAACACTGTGGTCCTTTTTAAAGGTTGTTTAAGACTTTCATTTTAATCTTGAAAAAAATAGCTTTTGTAATAAGTTTTTAGTTACAATTCTAGACTATTCCGTACTAATAGCTTCCTTTGCACAAAAATATTAATACTGAGACAACAGCCTCTTTGCCAAAAAAAAAGCAACCTTGACTAAGTCTGAACTGAACAAATGTTTAGTTAGTATACTTAATTATATGTCACCTTCAAGCAAGAATGAAAAATCTACTTTTCAAATAGTCCAAAGGAGTTGAATTAGAATCGTCTATTTCTCCAGTAATCATTGAAATCTTAATTGCCCGCAAGCAATAGAATGTTTTAAACCAACTTCATATCCAGTCATGTTACTATATATGAATCATAGACTGTGAGTGTATGCTGAATTTAGGCTGAGTTTGCCACAAAATAAGTTTGTGCAATGCCAAGCACCCTGATAGAACTCAGTAAATAATAAACAACAACAATTGTAGGGCAAAAGCATCCTATGTCTGTTTCAGCCTCAGTAGGCTAGATTCTGCCACCCTCACTTACATGTAGTAGAATCAACAGAAGTGGTTCCACTGATTTAATGGAGGCTTTTTGTGAAAAGTGATGCTCAAAGTGAGTGAGGGTGGCAGAATCTGGCCTATTGAGGTTGTACCAGATTTTTTAACTCTTATTTATTGCCTATCACGGTTCTACTGAGTGACTACAGCATGCCCTCAAATAATAGGTGTGAAAAGAACATTGGTCTAAGAAGGTATGTTTTGAATTCTGTGCACTCCAGATCTATAATTAAACATTGTTATGGGACTGACTAGTAAATGTACAGGGTTAATTCTTCCCTTCAGTACTCAGCATATTGTCAAAATATCAATTTCAAAAAATCAAACCCAGTGGCTAACCTTTGACAGGAGAAAACCCACAATGGGTCTGATCTCACAAGGTCCTGAGCACTCCCTATTTCCAGTCACTTCCTGCTGGCTGAGGATGCTCAGCCCCTTGGATCGGCATTTCAGATGAGAACCTCTAACTTGATTTGCGTGATCAACCTTTTGGGTATTAAAATAGGCTATCAACAACTTCTTTGAGAAATATTCTAACGTAATGGGCATACAGAAGGAAGCTTGCCAAGAGGTTTCATGTCTGGAATCAATATAATTGGAGATATTCAAGGCAAAACTAGGAAAGGAAGAAAGTTATGAAAATAATCCTGCAGTACTGCCTGGGGACAGGAAGATATCCTCTCCCAACTCTAGTATCTATGAATGAAGATGAGAACCTCAATATAAATAGGGTAGCTAATTTCTAATTAGTCCTTCTGAACAGATACAATGGACTGTTAAAACTCCGGATCACCAGTAATAAATAAAACACATCCAATATGCACAGAACTTGGAAGACTCTGCCAGTTGTCTTATGGTAAGGGATAAGAAAATTAGATACACACTTTATCAATGACCACAGTGTTATCTGTTATGTGTCTTGTTCTGCTGGCAGCAACAACATTTATATAAAGTTAGCTACACTGCAATCTCTTTCTTCTCTCATATACAATAGAAATTACCTAGACATACATTTGACTAATAGGGTGCATGATGCCTTTTGGGCTTGGAACTCAGAGCTCTGATGATTTTGTTCCAGAAAAACATCATATAAATGGTGTGACTTAGGGTACGTCTAGTCTAGAAACAATACAGAGGCATAGCTGCAGCACTGTGCCGCTGTAGCACTGCAATGTAGACACTTACTACAATGATAGAAAGGGTTCTTCCATTGCTGTAGTAAATCCACCTCTCTGAGAGTTGGTAGCTAAGTTGGTGGAAGAATTGACCTTGTGCTGTCTACACTGGGGCTGAAGTCAGCTTAACTATGTCTCTCAGGGATAGGAATTTTCCCTACCCCTGAGCGACGTAGCTAGGTTGACCTAACTTTCTAGTGTAGATCAACTCCGGGACATCTTTTTCTGATGTACAGTACGGTAAAAATCATGAATGTCTATGGGAAAATTAATTTAAATGTTATCCATAGAATGCAGCTGCTCTATCATATTACTTGTACTGTGTGTATTAGTCTCCTTTATTATTATGGGCCTCTTTCCTAGGTTGTGCTGTATAAAGCTTCTTTTATGGGACACTAGTGTGTCAAGTGCCAATAATTAATTACCCGTTTCTGAAGATTTAGACATCATACTGTAACTCAGAGATAGTTTTTTTTTCAATCATCAAAGCAATAGTTTTGTGCTATATACCCAACCACCAATGAATATTTGATGTAAACTATACATATAATAATATACACACATAAAATATGTATAGTATATACACATATTGCAGAGCTCAATTATGCAGTTAATTCTATTAATTCAGTGGACTTCCACTTTGAGCAGCTGCGGAACTAAGTCCATACAGTTTATACAAAATATATTTTTGAAATATTTCTTTTTTACCTGCCTATGAAACTACATATTGGAGGATAGTAGAGGTGTCAAAGAAATATGGATGATTGATGGCAAAGAAATACCAATACTATAATTGGCCCAAACCAAAATCTGATTTCCAGACCCATCCAGAATTCAAATCCTGACCTGGACACACATTTCACATCTAGTCTGTATCTCTATAATATGCTGAACTGGAGTTACAAATCTGAACCTAGGGCTTTGTGAAATTTGGGTCAAGATCTAAATTTGGCACTTGAGTTTATCATTCGGTAAAACGTTACCACAACAATCACGAGCAGCTTTTTAACTATATTTACACTGAAATGCAATAGAAACAAAAGGATTGTGATGTTTTGATTACTAGGGCATGTTAAAAAATTAACTTTCTTTACTTTCCAACAAGTAGAAAGCACTAGCTGCATGTTTGAGCCATCCTGCCACAGTGCAACTTGTGTTTCTGTGAATACTGCATTTACAACAGCAACAGTCATGAGTTGCAGGTAACAATTTACAGGATAGGCTACATGTAAACATTTTAAAGCACAACTTCAAACACCAAATGCAAGACAAATTCTAACCTAAACCCCCAAATTTCACCTAGGTTTCACAAATGAAATATATAACAGTGGGAATTGACAGAAATCTTCCTGCTTTTAAGGGATAAGCTTATCAAACTCTGACACTTTGGAGTTACAAGAATCATCCTCAACTTGTGAGAATATGTCATATCCCCCTCTGCTTCCCTCCTCCCCCCGCATTATATTTAATTATCTATATATATACACAGGCAGATATGCAGAGGTCTGCTATTTTTTTCCCCTCTCTACCCTCCCTTCAGAAATCCGAGTCGTCTGTTCATTCATTTTCATTCTGATATTTAAAAGAAAGAACAAGGTGAATTAGGCCAGAATATATTTACTGAAAGCAGCATCAGACATTTTGGTATTCAATAAATTCAGAAAAGAATAGCTTGATGTATTGAGAGCATTTCCCCACCCATACTCCAAATTCTGTTTTCCTCAATAAAAAAAAGATCACTTTAGTTTCATTCTCAACCTCAGTCTTGCTGTTTCTTGTGTATTTGTATCTGTTTCTATCTAGTACTTATATAGCCCCCATCACCACATTAACTGTGTGTCTGTTTCCCCAGGATATTAGAAAAGCAAGTTAAAATGACAACCTTGTAGTATGAAAAACAAGGGCTTTGTTTTTAAAGTAGTGAAGAAATATAGAAACTCTCTTTTTCGAGAGCCTTAGCTGAGATTGTGTTTTAATATCAATACTTTATAAAGTCAATGGTTAGAAATGCAATTGATCAAATATTATATAGAGGAAGTCCAAACATGCTACTCAGATACCCTGCTCTAAAAGTGCAGCAACAGCCGTGCCTCTGGCAGTGACATGATCCTAAGAGAAAGATCTGCTTTTTTGAACCAAATGTATTATTCATTTACAGTAGTGTGTGTCACTGGTTACTAAAAATGACATTATAGGATATATGGAGTCTGACCAAATCTTTAGTTAATATCCTGATTAAATGCAGCAGCAAAGAAAATCTCTCATCTGTGTCAACTTGAGATATTTCCTGCAGTTGATCTACTGCATATATTTGTTAAAAATCAGATGCCTTTTACCAAGACTTAAGGCTAATATTCTGCATACTCAAGGTTTCATCTAGAACCAGCGCCACCAGGATAGAGGAAAATGTATGGCCCTAATGTGCTGTCCTAATTTGCGAGCTTTCCAAAGGATTACTCTCAGTTTGCAAATGATTGCATTCAAGCTGCTTTGCACAGATTGGGTATGGCAGCCTTGTCCTTGCTGACAGATTGATTTTTTGACATCCTGCGACCCCTAGTGAAAGCCAAAGGTTGTCAACAGCAGCAGGCTCTTCGCCTCCAGCCTCTGTTCCTATTGTACCTGCCTGGGGACTTCTCAGGGAGCTGGCAAACACAATGAGGTCCTTGCAATGCATTAACTATTTCCAGGACACAAGTTGGAGAAGACAAAAATGTACCTGTAATAAGTTACCGAATAGCTATTAGAAAACAATATCATTAATATGCTGCCACTAGTCTTATTAAAACAATGGTTTTATTATATTGCAACAGTAAGAAAAAAGAAATGTTTATGAAACAATGTCTTCAGTGAAGAAGTAGTGTGAGGAGCAAAATCCACTCTTTACATACTACAGTAACATTAATAAAGGAAGCTGTAGGTTATACTTAAGCAATCATATCTATGTAACTAGGTCTGTGCACAAAGTAATGCCTATGCCTTTTCAGTAAGGCCTTAATCTTCATTAGGAAGACCAGAAGATAAGTGTTTACTTGATAGTGTAACAACAAAACTAAGGCTGGGTCTACACTACCCGCCTGAATCGGCGGGTAGAAATCGACCTCTTGGGGATCAATTTATCGCGTCCCGACGATCGATCCCCGAATCGACGCTCTTACTCCACCAGCAGAGGTGGGAGTAAGGGCCGTCGACGGGAAGCCGCAGAGGTCGATTTTACTGCCGTCCTCACAGCGGGATAAGTCGACTGCGATACGTCGAATTCAGCTACGCTATTCACATAGCTGAATTTGCGTATCTTAAATCGACTCCCCCCTGTAGTGTAGATGTAGCCTCAGACCATAAATTAATTTTACTGCATCCTAGATTGGAGGTCAGCTTTACCACCAGTGTGCTCCTGCTCAATTCCATCTACATTAATGGAGTTATATCTGCTTATGGCAGAGGTTTCTGGTTCAAAAATATACACTAATGGCTGCAAATTTAAGCCACAAAAGACAGAAAAGTAAAAATGATGTTTCCCTTAGTAACCCAACTTGGTCATAGTGCATATATTTAGCATTTTGTGTTAGGTATACTGTTACACTTATGATTTCATGTGTATAAACATACAACCATGGGTGCCGAAACCTCCATGGGGCGGGGGGAATAGTTATTCTTCCCTACCTCAGCCAGGAATATTGATCTGAAGCCTTTGGAAAAATGGGGTCTTGGATGAAGGAAGAGAGAGCCAGTTGGATATGCCTTTAAAGGAGACATGCTCTGTGAGATCTTTAAGACCCTGCAAAACTCCAGGTGACATAATTGTACTATGGTCAAGCATTTTGGTCCCATGAAGTAAAAATGAACAGGATTGTGTTGTAATGTTTTTGTGTACTATATAAATAATAATTTGGAAAATGTATGTTGATTAATCTAAGTCACATTCAAGGATAAAAACTCAACATTCTGATTGGCAGATTAGAAAAAACTGCCAGTGTGTTGCTAATTTCCAGGTAAGGAGACTCTAGACTACAAATCTACCTTTCATTCAGAGATAACTTGTAGATCTAACATCTTTCATTATTAAATGGGTATTAGTTGGGATATTTTTTTCTTTTATCTTGTTCAGAATTGTGGCCTTCCTTATTAATTATGTGGAAATTTCTATAGGCCTTTTTCTGTAGGGCATAGAAGCTATAGAGCAGCAAATCTATTATCATTCTATATGGCCTATAACATTATTAATGAAGATCAAGTGCTATTTATAGCCCATTTAAGAAAAGAATATAGGGAGGTAAACAGAGCAAGAAGCATTCTACAGTAATGGCTTTAACATTTATTTGGAGTAGAAATGCCATTATTGTCTGCAAGTGCCAAACCACTAACCTACAGGGACACACCAGAGTTTTGACTGGCTCAGGACCAAAATTCTGAAGTGCATTGTATTTTAATTCAGCCATGGGTTTCACCCTTGACATTTATTTGCATATAAATTATACTTCAATGTGAAGATACATCTTCTTTAGAAAAAAATGTTTTTAAAGATTTGTTTAAACCATTATGCTGTTTTTCATTTTCCTCTCTCTGATAAATGTGTCTATAAGATGCGGAGAGCCATACAGATTTATTTTTAGGTTGTCTCAAAACGTACTTAGAAGCTCCTATTGGTACAGTAGAACGCTGAGTTTTCTGTAACTCTGCAGCTGCAGAATCTTGTCTCTCCCGTACATTTGCCCTTGAGCTGTAGAATAAACAAAACAAGTATTTATAGCCATCCCCATATAGACAGATTTGATCACTGAAAAAGAAGCAAGAAATTACATGCCACTTTCTGTAGCTATCTGGGGTTGTTTCTAATATTATTGTCAAGAAGGTTGAGGTCATCTAGAATATCATAATCTCTTCTTCTTCTGTACATCACCAGTTAGGACTAGAAGATTACTGTTTAAGTGTTTAGTTTAAGTGTTATTTTTACACTTAATTGAATTTATTTCCTTTACCTGACTGATTTAGAAACAACTTCCACTTAAATTATACTGTATTGCTACTGTTGACGTAGAGTCACCAAACAGGAAAGTCAGAAGTACCACAGGTAATGGGATTCTGTCCAATTGCAATACTTTAAGGAACCAAAGAATGCTTCCCTGATTTCAAAAGATGCTTACACATTGATCTCGCAATAATAGATATTAGACATGTAGAGGACCAGCATTAGGTTGTCTAGTACATCCATCTGCCAGAGCAGGCTTATACCACAATGTCCGTTTCTAGCAGATTATTGGGATTTTTAAAAGTAGACTGAATAAAGCACTAACCCCTTTACAATAGTAAACAATTGTGCACCTAGAGGATAGACTACCGGTATATAATTTAATAGACCTTTTCCTAAACTATTTTTTATTCTTTACATCCAGGGATCCTTACTCAGGACCAGACTTAGACTTTTAAGCCTGAACTAGGGAGTGCAGTGTGGCTGTGCTGCAGCGGGGGACAGCATTCCTCCTAGATCTCCCAGTTTGCACACAGCACCATCACTCTTTCATTTGTGCAGAATACACTCCCTCTGTGCTCAGCTAGCTTTGCAGGCCAGTGCAGCATATGGGAACTACCCTCATTTTGAGGCTTCTTTTCAAACCAAGATTGCATGTTTTTCTAAAAGATATACTTCAGTTCAGTCAGGAATTAATTTAGGGAAGTCCTATGGCCTGTGTTATACAGGAGGTTAGACTCTAGATGATTATAGCAGTCCCTCCTGGCACTTTATTCTTCTCAGACTTTTGGGGCATTCTACCACTAATGAGTGTGCCAGCAAGGAGTGTGCTTGCACTTCTCAACTGGATTGTGCCTGGCCCCTCTGTGGGAGTTCAAAGTGATTGGGTAGATTCTTTGCCTTCCACTGGTCCCATGCCCATCCCCTATTGCACAGCTCAGGTCAAGTGCTAGTCATGCTAGTGAGTAATTATCTGAGGAACGACCTCCAGTTTTGACCCTATGATTTCATAATTCTCCAAAGCTGATGATTAATAATCTCTTAAAAAGCAGGAAAAAGCATTTTCTGGCTTCTGTAAAAATATCAGAATTTGTACCGATTCCATCAGAGGTGGTGACAGTTTGTCTCTATAGTAGCACAATCACATTTCTTTACTTGCCCCATCCCTCCACAACAGAACAGCTTTGAGTGTTTGAGCTAAAAGCCTTTTTAAAAATTGAACACAAAGTTGTTAGTGATTCTGGAGAAAGTCAACACAGAGCTTTGAGGCATGTCTGGACTTACGGTACAGGAGAGACTGAAAAAAATAGAACACTAGCTTTGGACTTCAAAACTTTTGCCATTAATTTTATGATGTCTTATGTTAAGAGAACAAGGGATCATTTGATGAAGTTAATAGCCATTTAAAACAATGCTAAAATTTTAGAAACCTCTTGATATTATCTAAAAGAAAAATCTGTACAGAATAATATAACAGTTTTAAAGTCAGATATCTCAGGAGCATCCAAGACTATGGATGATCTTGGGGGGCTAGGAATCTCCTCTTTGCAGTAATATAAGGTTCCTATTTCTATTCTTTAAGTATAGCAAGGTATCAATCCTAAAACTCATCTCTAGTCAAGGACTGACTATTGTTTCACTTGCATCTCAGACCAGTGTAATTTGGGAGAAAATCTCCCTTTGGAGCAGGCACTCCCTCTTACTAGGTGTTTGTGTAGTTCCAAACACAGTGGGAACCACATCTTGGTTAGACTTGCGTGTAATAAAAACAATAACAGACTCCAGTAAGATTATTCCTTATTTATACCAAATGTGAGAGAGGAGAACTAAACTTGGTGGCTTCACTTCACTGGTGGTTAAACAGATTTGTAAAATAAGAGGGAGTCACGAACACCCAGAGGACTGAATTACAATGAGAAGATTATAATTGGGCCAGGTGTGAAAGATGTGTGTGAAATGTGATACTGGTTATATCTGGGAGCTGTTTGTTTTGTTTTGTTTAAATTCCTTTACAGATCAAAGTATGCTAGATAAAGTTTCCTTTTTAACCATTTGAAAAGGAAGTTCTTCTCAAGCGTAGTTTGATACGTAGTGAATACTACAGCAGGAAACTTGTGTTTACAAAACAAATTCTCAAAACAAGTTAGCAAACATGTAATTATAAAGTCATTTACTTTGGACTGTGCTTTGTGTTTTTCTGTAACAATGAGTGTTGAAGACTAACTTATTATGGTTAGTAAACATATTTGCTTGATAGCTGGGAAAACGCTATTCACAGATTACATACAAAAACATTAAAAGAACATAAAACTTGCAAAGATAAGCACTGAAAAGTTAGCAAATGCCAGAATTAAGGTTCTTTGAACAGTTCAGGCCCCATGTGCATATGCATTATGATACAGTCTATGGTAGGACACAGTATTTTCATTATATGATTGCATACTATTTTTTCTCTGCAAGTCTTCTGCCTCATTCTGTGCACAGGGGTAGGCAACCTTTCAGAAGTGGTGTGCCGAGTTTTCATTTATTCACTCTAATTTAAGGTTTCGCGTGCCAGTAATACATTTTAACATTTTTAGAAGGTCCCTTTCTATAAGTCTATAATATATAACTAAACTATTGTTGTATGTAAAGTAAATAAGGTTTTTAAAATGTTTAAGAAGCTTCATTTAAAATTAAATTAAAATGCAGAGCCCTCCAGACTGGTGGTCAGGATCCAGGCAGTGTGAGTGCTGCCGAAAATCAGCTCGAGTGCCGCCTTTGGCGCGCGTGCCATAGGTTGCCTACCCCTGGGATAGACAGTGCTCATTTAACAAGCAGCTATTCAATATTTTGTTGTTTTCTCCCCATTGTGAAATAAGTGGCCAAGGCCATATTTACTACTCAAACTATTCAAGCCATCTATAGATAGTATTATTAATTTCCTCATGGTCTTTTCTGTGGCACTCATATAATATAGTGACCGAGTGCTTCATAAACATTAATTAAATTACTTTCAGACTACCCTATGAGGAGAGGGATTATTATTCCTATTTTAATGATGGGTAACTGAAGCCTAGAGAGATTAATGTAAAAATGTCTACTAACTTAGGGTGCCCAATTGTAGATGCCTAAGGCATGGGTTTTTTGAGATGATAGCATACAATATCACTTTATTTGTTCACAGCACAGCTCTCGTCTTCAGTTGCAATTGAGAGTGTAAATCAGATGCCAGGTATCTGAAGTCAGGTACCCAGAAAATAAGGATCAACTTAAGGTTACTTGTGAAATGCTTGGTTTTAGTGACTTGCCCAGCATCACACAGGAACTCTGTATCAGAGGCAGAGATAGAATATAATTATCCAGGGCAGGATTCAATTGCCTTAACAGGAGACCTTCCTTTCTCTTCCTGCAATCCCTGCCTTATTCATTACACATCCTCCAACTTCAGCAACAAATGAGGCAGGGATCCCGCAAACCACAGTCTCATTCACTTCACAACTCTGAGTCATTCCGTGAACACTACTCATCCTGTGCACTGAATGAGGCAAGGTCCCATGAAAGAATAGTATGTGATCACGTAATTAAAGTCTATTATAATGAATATGCACAAGTGAGCTGAATTAAGATTGCAGCCTTAATGTTCTTTAATGTTGTTTTTGTCATTTTCCTAAGTTTTTAATTGAGGAAAGTGAAAAAACAAATTCCAGCATGTGAAACTATATTCAGTCCCAACTGGTACATGAGTAGGGTTACAACCTTTTGTTCCACAGCACAGACCTCTGCCTATTGAGCTAAGAAAGTAACTGATAGCAATAGCAGGTTATCATCTATGTGGACCAACATTAGAGGGAGATGAGGAACATATTTTGTCAGTGAGATTTACAGCTATTTGCTTATAGCAGAGGAATGGTGAGACTCAGGGATTTTGGGTCTAGTCCAGGCTCTGAGGGGAATTCATCCTCATGGTAAAAGACCATTCCAGCCCTGTCTTCCAAACCCTGAACACTTCTTCCTTGGTCCATTAAGAGTCTCCTTGTTCCAGTCCCCGTCTCTCCGCCCACACTCTACCATGACTCCAGGTCCCAGTTTCCTACCCCCAACTTCTCATTCTAGTGCCTTGTCCCACTGTCTCCCCACACCACCACAGAGACATGGCTCTTCACTCCTCTGTATTCTACTCAGGCAGCTTCCACTTCTGCTCCTTCCACCTTGCCCTTCCTTTCTCTCTTACCTTCGTAGTTTATGTTTGTCTAATCTGAATTGTCAACGTTTGGGGCAGAGACTTTGAGGGAGATCCTCACCACCACTCCAGCCCCTTTAGATTGGGTAAAAGAGGCAAAATGGCATAAAAGGGGCCTTAAAAACCCTGGTTCCACTTGAGGGAGGATTTTCCCACTGCTGTCACTGCAGAAGACTGCCCCTAAGGATGCCCAACAAGGAACCTCTGGTATACAGGGTGGTGGTTGGAGGTGGTTTGGGGAGGGTTGCAACATGCAGTACCATAGAGATTCCAGAAAGCAGTGGTGGGATGGTGTAATTTAGGGTACGTCTACACTATGAGAGTAGTTCGATTTTACTTAAATTGAATTAGTGGAACCGATATTACAAAGTCGAATGTGTTTATCCACACTAAGAACAGTAATTCGACTTTGTGAGTCCACACTAACGGGGTAAGCGTCGACATTGGAAGCGGTGCACTGTGGGCAGCTATCCCACAGTTCCCGTAGTCCCTGCTGCCCATTGGAATTCTGGGTCGAGCCCCCAATGCCTGCTGGGGAAAAAAATGTGTCAAGGGTGGTTTTGGGTAGCTGTCGTCATTCAACCGTCACTCCCACCCTCCTTCCCTGAAAGCGCTGGCGGGCAATCAGTTCGCGCACTTTTCTGGTGAGTGACAGCGCGGACGCCATAGCACTGCGAGCATGGAGTCCGCTGTGATCATCGCTGCAGTTATGGCCGTTGTCAACACCTCGCACCTTATCAGCCACCTTTTTCAGAGGCAGATGCTGAGAAATCGGGCGAGGAGGCTACGGCAGTGTGGTCAGGACATTAAATCTGAGAGTGGCACAGACCTCTCGCAAAGCATGGGACCCCGCGCCATGGACATCATGGTGGCAATGGGTCATGTTGATGCTGTGGAACAGTGATTCTGGGCCTGGGAAACAAGCACGGATTGGTGGGACCGCATAGTGCTGCAGGTCTGGGATGAATCACAGTGGCTGAGAAACTTTCGTATGCGTAAGGGAACTTTCCTGGAACTTTGTGAGTTGCTGTCCCCTGCCCTGAAGCACAAGGACACCCAGATGCAAGCAGCCCTGACTGCACAGAAACAAGTGGCCAGAGTGGCCCTCCGGAAGCTTGCAACGCCAGACAGCTACCGGTCAGTCGCGAACCACTTTGGCATGGGCAAATCTACCGTGGGGGTTGCTGTGATGCAAGTAGCCAACGCAATCGTTGAGCTACTGCTCTCAAAGGTAGTGACCCTGGGAAACGTGCAGGTCATCATAGATGGCTTCGCCGCGATGGGATTCCCAAACTGCAGTGGGGCTATAGATGGAACTCACATCCCTATCCTGGGACCGGAGCACCAGGCCAGCCAATACATTAACAGAAAGGGCTTCTTTTCAATGGTGCTGCAAGCACTGGTGGACCATAGGGGACATTTTACCAACATCAACGTCGGAGGGCCTGGCAAGATTCATGACGCTCGTGTTTTCAGGAACTCTGGTCTGTTTAGATGGCTGCAGGAAGGTATTTACTTCCTGGACCACAAAATAAGTGTTGGGGATGTGGAGATGCCTACAGTGATCCTCAGGGACCCAGCCTACCCGCTAATGCCCTGGTTCATGAAGCTATATACAGGCACCCTGGACAGTGAAAAGAACTCTTCAACTACCGGCTGAGCAAGTGCAGAATGGTGGTGGAGTGTGCTTTTGGACGTCTCAAGGGGAGATGGAGAAGCTTACTGACTCGCTCTGATCTCAGCGAAACCAATATCCCCATTGTTATTGCAGCTTGCTGTGTGCTCCACAATCTCTGTGAGAGCAAGGCGGAGATGTTTATGGCGGGGTGGGAGGTTGAGGCACATCGCCTGGCTGCTGATTACGCCCAGCCAGACAGCCGGGCAATTAGAAGAGCCCAGCGGGATGCGCTGTGCATCCGGGAGGCTTTGAAAGCTAGGTTCCACAGTGAGCAGGGTAACCTGTGACTATTAAGTTTGTTTAAAGAGAAGCTGAACCTGCCCCCGTTTCTTTACCCACTTAATGTTGACTATCCTCTCCAGTTACATACCCCCTTCGCCCCCCTTCCAACACACCTTTAAAAATAAAATAAATGGAACTTTGTTCATTAACACTGTTTTCTTTATTAAGGGTTTCGTGGTAAAGGGTTGAAACTGGGACGCAGACTGTGGTCGGGAGCGGGTGTAGTGATGGAAAGGAAACTTCTAAACTCGAGGAATGACAGGTTCCTGCTCCTAGAGCGGTCCGCAGTGGTGGACTAGTTGTTTCAACGGAGCCTGCCACCCCTCCTTTTCGGAACTCTGTGTGTGGGGGCTATGTGACTTTGTGGCGGGGGAGGATGGTTACAGATCCCCTGCTGCGTGGCTCTGTCATCCAGGCTAAGGACCGCTGCATAAGATCTGTAACCGCCCTCCCCCGCCACAAACTCACATAGCCCCCCCCACACACACACAGAACATGAAAACCACCTCCCAGACTGACCAGGGTGCCTAGTGACTGCAATGTGTGTGTGACCTGCTGCTGAACCTGCCCCCATGTCTGTACCCTGGTAAAGGTGACTGTCCTCTCCAATTACCAACCCCCTTTCCCCCCTTCAAACACACTCTCCTCTAAAAGAACGTGATGGAAACAGTAATGAACAGAAACGTATTTTTTATTAACAACTACACAGTTAGGGGATGACACTGGACGGGGGCTTGGGTGAGGTGCTTTTGGAGTGAAGGAAATGACTTATCAAAACTTTGGGAATGAGAGTCGTCTGGTACTTGAGCAGTCTGCAGGGGTGGAGTGACTGTTTTCATGGCCCCTGCCGCCCCTCCTTCTTGGGACTTTGGGTGAGGGGGGGGATGGGACTTTGTGGCGGGGGAGGGTGGTTAGAGATAGACTGCAGCGGGGCTCTGTCCTCCTGCCTCTGGTCCTGCAGAACATCTACAAGGCGCCGGAGCGTGTCCATCTGCTCCCTCATTAGTCCAAGGAGCGTTTGAGTTGCCTGCTGGTCTTCCTGCCACCACCTGTCCTCCCGTTCGCTGTGTGATCACTGGTATTGCGACATGTTCTCCCTCCACTGGGTCTGCTGTGCCGCCTCGGCTCAGGAGCAGCCCATAAGTTCGGAGAACATCTCGTCCCATGTCCTTCTCTTTCGGCGCCTAATCTGCGCCAGGCTCTGGGAGGGGGATGCCGGGGTAGGTCGGGAGACACTCGCAGCTGTGGGATGGGAAAAAGGGAGTGAATTCCTCACAAAGATACATTTTTGTGAACAATGAACATAGTCTTTCTCTGTGAACAAGACCATGCACAGCACCTATCACATGCGCACTCAGGACAAGGTCGAATTTTCGGCCTTCGCATTCAGTGCCTGGGGTCTTGGAGTACAGATCACACAAGCAGGGCAGGACAGCGGAATTCGGCTAGCAGGCAGACATGGTAAGCCGTAGACTTTTGGCTGCTGAAAGCTTAATTTATAGCGGTGCCCTCCTTTCACGTTCAAAGCAGTGCCCCTAGCGTTGGCCAGTTCCTGCTGCCGGCAATCCGGACAGCATGAACTCTGTCCGTCCCACCCCCCTTGCGGCTGTCCCCGGGAAAGATCCCTGTATGCTGCCCGTGTCCCACCTCCACTGCGTGGCTGTAAACCGCCGGTTACAGTTATGTAAAGGAACAGGCAATCAGTCCCAATACTAACATTCCCCTAATTTAAAGCAGGTAACCATGAGTGATATCACTCTGATGAGGATCTCGGATACAGAAAAAGACCACATGCTGCATAAATGCTAGCAAAAACCAGGGCGGTATGCGGCCATGCTGTGCGAGGCACTGATCCCGGAGTACTTGCTGCTAGCCTGGCGCGGAAAAGTTTCCTACCATGGAGGACGCAATAAAGCCGCTCTCCCCAGGAACCTAATGCAAAGGCTTTCAAATTACCTCCAGGAGCACTTCGTGGAGATGTCTCAGGAGGATTTCTGCTCTATCCCCAGACATATTGACATAATTTTCCAGTAGCTGCACTGGCAAGGACTAAAAAGTAGAGCGCCTAGGTCAAAGTAATCATGCAAAACCAGACATTTTGAGATACTTTGCAGTAGTTGCACTGGCAAGGACTAAAGTAAAGCGCCTAGGGCAAAGTAATCATGAAAAACCCATTGTTAATATTCCATTCCTGTTCTGATCAAAATATATGTTTACATGTTTAAAACACTTACCGACTGATCCGTCCCCTGATTCAGGGTCAGGGTTAACGCCTTGGGAGGGTTGGTAAGGGATCTCCGTGAGGGTGATGAAGAGATCCTGGCTGTCGGGGAAATCAGCATTGTATGTGCTGTCGACTGCCTCGTCCTCCTCATCTCCTTCCTCATCTTCCCCGTCCGCGAACATCTCCGAGGAAGCGGCCGTCAACAATACCCCATCGTAGGAGTTCACGGTCACTGGTGGGGTAGTGGTGGTGGCCGCACCTAGAATGGAATGCAGTGCCTCGTAGAAATGGCATGTCTGGGGCTGGGATCCGGAACGTCCGTTTGCCGCTTTGGTCTTCTGGTAGCCTTGTCTCAGCTCCTTGATTTTCACATGGCACTGCATTGCATCCCGGCTGTATCCTCTCTCCGTCATGGCTTTGGAGATCTTCTCGTAGATCTTAGCATTCCGTTTTTTCGATCGCAGCTCCGAAAGCACGGACTCATCGCCCCACACAGCGATCCGATCCAAGACTTCCCGATCAGTCCATGCTGGGGCCCTCTTTCTATTCTGCGATTGCATGGTCACCTCTGCTGGAGAGCTCTGCATCGTTGCCAGTGCTGCTGAGCTCGCCACAATGTCCAAACAGGAAATGTGATTCAAACTGCCCAGACAGGAAAAGGAATTCAAATTTTCCCAGGGCTTTTCCTGTGTGGCTGGTCAGAGCATTCGAGCTCGGACTGCTGTCCAGAGCGTCAACAGAGTGGTGCACTGTGGGATAGCTCCCGGAGCTATTAGCGTCGAATTCCATCCACACCTATCCTAATTCGACATGGCCATGTCGAATTTAGCGCTACTCCCCTCGTCGGGGAGGAGTACAGAAATCGATTTAAAGAGACCTCTATGTCGAACTAAATAGCTTCGTTATGTGGACAGGTGCAGGGTTAATTCAATTTAACGCTGCTAAATTCGACATAACCTCCTAGTGTAGACCAGGCCTTAGACACTCATCTCCTCTTCCTCTGCCCCGCAAGGGCTGTCTAAGTTACATCTGAGACCTCTGCAGTCCCTGGAGGATCCCAGAAATGGGAGGGTCTCACAATGGTTTAAATCCCCCCTTTCCCAGAACTGTGAATTTTGTGCTGAACCTCTAAGAAGTGAAACACAGAATCTCACCCTGTGTTTTATTTTAAATTGCAGTAAGACACTATGCAAGATTATGGGGCTTTATTAACTTCATTCTCTCCCCATTGATGAATCATTTTATTCCTGATGTACAGAAACAAAATTGTAAGGGGCTGATCCTCTGCCAAGCAGTCAGCCTGAGTAGATAAGGTGGACAGATGCATGGAAGAAAGAGGAATCTGCACTTCCAGGCTCCAGGGCTGCTTTGTGGAGGCTACTCCAGTCCATTTAACTATAAAGGGAGCTGTGGGTGCTCAGCACCACTGGAAATCAAGCACTTGTTTAGGTCCTAAATATAGATTTATAAATAGATATATTAATGTAGGCACCTACTGTATCTTTCATCACTCATGACTGAAAGTTTTGACCTAAGGAGTGAGTGAGTTTGCTTGGGGGGAGGGGACGTTATTGTTTTGCACTTCTATAGTAATTTCTGCCAAAGGATCTTAAAATTCTTTGCAAATATTGTCTAATTAAGCCTCACAACAGTCCTGTGAATGCATATAGAGATAATTTCTCTTGCTACTAAATGGCAGTCACATCTAGGGTGGAACGAACACTGCCCAATGTTCTACACAACAGTTTACAGCAGATAGTGAAGAAGAATGCCATATGCAATAGAAACTTCAGGGGGAAGGTAGGATGCAATTACCTGAGTTTTGTTAGGACACCGGGATTAGCATTCCTATTCTTATGAAACGTGTCATAAGATATTTCATGCCCACCTGTGGTCAAAGCCTCAGTTTTACATCTCATCCAAAAGATATCGGGTCATGTTTTTCATTTGCATTCTGGCCCCTTTAAGAAGTGATTGGAGATCAATCAGAATTTTCTCAGTATGGACAAGCTCTCAGTGGGTGTGTAGCCACTATAGCCAGTCTTTGCACCAACGTCCCCACTCTGCACAGCTCAGGGAATTTATAGGAACAGGCAGGGGCATGGTCAAGGAGCACTGAGCTCTGGCTATGCACAGCTGATGTATTATTTTTTTCAAATATCCCAGACAGCCAACTCCTGATTTTAATTTGCTTTCTCAGTGGTATATTACACAAACACATGCACCTATGTGCATATATATTGTATTCTAATTATTATTTAATATTATGACTTCATGTCACACATTCTGTAAATATCTTATTGAAAGATCCCATCTATTTAAATATATGTTAAAATATAATGAAATCAATTGCAGATATGATGGACAAGAGAGTATCCTTATAAAAATCAGGCTAAATTCAGCCTTGGCATAAGAATGCACAGCTTTATTCAGCCAGGGCTAAATATAGCCCTTTATTTGGGCTTGCCCAAAAACTAAAAGATACTGGGGTGAGGACCTTAATGGAATTTTTCAAGCAAGGAAGATTTGGCATAATGCGGGTTAAGAATTGCCAGCTTTGCCACAGCCATTTCTGCTAAATGATTTTTTCATGCTGTAAGATCTGAATAAAACTTCTAAAGAATAGGTGGTTTCCACTGCTTTTTCTGATGCAAAGAGACTGAGGCTGAGGAAGTGTAATTTTCCACTAATTGAAGATTAAGTCTAAAAAATGGTGGAAGCAGCCTCAAATGAATACCTAGAAATTAAATGATAAAATAATAGTTAATAAGTTATTGTCAGGCATTTATAAAGGAGAAAGGGGACTGTCATGTTAGATGGATAAGAATTTAAATATGTTTGAGGTGCAGTGAAGAAATGAGAGTATATTCATGTTATCCTGACCAGTTTATGTATTTTTGGTGTTATAAGTCTGCACTGTAATTGATTATTTGTTGTACTGTAGTTATATTTGGATGTTTATTTTGACAAACTTTTAAAATGTTTAGAAAATGATCAGAATTCAGATACTTGTATTTAAATTAGCAAAATGGAAGTTTCTCTACAAAGTTTCAGGGCTCTAAAAAGTTTCACACTATTGTGGTAGTGTGACTAGATACCAGATGCGCAAAGAAGATTAGTACAAATGAAAACTTCAGGGCACACTGAAAACTAGCATGATTTGGAATTTTGAAGAGATTATTATCAAAGGTTTGAAAACTATAATTGGATAGAGGTGAGCATTTTTGTTTAGCAAAGTCATAGAAAATACAATAGAGAATGGAACAAGTTATGTACTGTATATCAAAAAACAGTCCAACAATTCTGCATAAGCATCAAATAATTTCTTCCAGTTTTGGATGAAACCTAGCAGTCATTGTAAGTTGAACCAGGGTGCTGAACTTGAACCACTGTAAGAGGTTCAACAGCAGTAACTACTGAATATATCTCGATAGCAATATCCGAATGAAGAGAAATGTTCACCAGTTTTGGAGAATATAAAATATTTTTTTGGGGAAAAAAACACAACACGACCAAGAAGAATCAATACATTCTAACATTCTGTTTTTCCCCTAGAAGAGGCCTAAGAAAAGTAAGCTGTATTGTAGCAAATGTAGAAAAATAAGTTTTCAACACAAATATCAGTCAAGTCCACTGTCAAGTCAATAATAAAACACAAAAACCAATTCTGAACTTGCACCCAAGTCCTCCATGTGCATGGAGATGCTGAAGAATTGGTGCCATTGGGCATTTTTTTATTTTCATACCGCCTCCACTGTTCAGCAATAAGACAGTAAGGGAGGCAGTATGTTTTGTACTCTTTTCCACATAGGTCAATGACTAGAAAATGATGGGACTGTAATGTACTGAGGTTTTTCAGAAGACTTTTACATGTAGTACAATCAGTCTCTTTCTCTGGTGTTTTTCCTTTTGTAGAGCATATTACAAAAATCCTGGTTGGTGATCCTGTCAGTTTTCTCTATAATAGTCCAGATGTACATTAATACATAAAATACTTGAGATCATAGGTCTCTGGAAAAGGTCAAAAATGGATCACACATCACAGATCTATGAATTACAAAGGCATTTTATAAAGCAAGCTGTACAATAGAAACTCCTTCCTTTAGCATTTTATATCACAGCTTTTCATATATCTTTGCATCCTGAACGTTTTCAATTTCAAAAACATGAGTATGTCCTGATCCCACCAAACGAGATACTATTGTAGTTTTATCATATACTGTGGACTGGTATTTCTTATCAGTAAACATCAGAGTTGTTGATTAGTTCCTTACAGTGCAGTGAAGTGTTTTCCTGATTTTTTTTTTTAGGCTAGCTTGTTATGTTAGATAGCTTCTGTTTTGTTTTCTGTTGCCACAAACTTTACTGTAGAACAATACAGCAATTTGAATAAGGGGCTATATATCAGGATAAATTTGATCCACACAGGAATAGTAGGCAGAGTTCTCAAGGAGAGTGTGGGATCACAGCCCATTTCGTCTTTTGTTTTCAAGTGTGGGTGGTAGCCAAAAGGTAATCAGTTGGATGTCTTTTCCTGCATACCGCAGGTTGCATTGTGTATGCTCATTTAAATTTCCAGCAAGTTCATAAAACTTTAATTTCATAATGGACTTACTTTATGGAAGAATACAGGACATTTTCTTACATGGCACAAAGCAATTTATCCGTAAATACATGGTTACTAAAGGGTGCAAAACTCTGTAAAGAGCTCTAGAAAGGAACTAATAAGGAATTCAGTCAGGGGCCCAGTTCTTCAAGGTGAAAGAAATAGAAGTTGATGGCATGCAAATTACAGACAGTGCTCAGCACAATGTAGGATTTGGCCTCTCTTTTAAATGACTTTTCATTAGAGTCTAAGTATCACCATTATAAAATATTGTTAAATACTGTTTTGCCAGTTGCATTGAACAGTGTTGCATGTGTGTGCACTACTACCCTCTACTGGATGGAGTGGCTGAGCTGCACAAGTGCATCAATTTGTAATTGTTTTGTTCTCTAGAAGAAATCCAAAACACCATTTGTAGACAGTATGCTCTTTAGAGGAGGGATTATGTATTCCTTTGAATTATGTACAGCACCAAGCACACTGCCAGCCTTCAATAAATAACAGCAGTGACAACAAATAACCACCTGTAATATGAATGGAGAAAGGGAAAGAACCAGCCAGGAATATGCAGTCAGTTAAAGCTTGCAAGGAAAATATTAGAGTAGCTGAAAAAGCAGAATGAGTTAATGCAAGCCAAGGGATTTAGGTGAGAGGATTTTATTAATATTTCAAGATAAAAAGAGAGAGAAACATATATTAAATGTATAAGAGGACATACAATTAATAATTTTAAATACTGACCTACTGAATGGCTTAAAAACATAACAAAAATATATAGAAAAGTAATGAGGACCTTGTAAATACTCTGTCATTTAATAATATATGTATAATGTATATAAATATAAAAATGGAAAAGTAGATAGCAATCAATACAATTAGAAGTTATAAAGTTTACAATAAGGGAAGCTAAAGACCCCAGGGGAAAAGATCTATAGCTAACAAAGTGAACATCAAGGAGGTTTTTGTAAAATATATCAAGAACAAAAGAATTCCTAACAGTGGCATATGCACATTACTAGATAGAGACAGTACATTTTTTAAAAACAATACAGAAAATATTTCTGTTCTGTGTTTGGAAAGAAGCAGGATGATGTACCTACATCTCATGAGGATCACAAAGTACTTTTCAGTCCATTAATAAATAAGGAAGATGTTAAACAACATCTACTAGAGATTAATATTTTAAAGTCAGCAGGCCTGGATGACTTACACTCAAAAGTTCCAAAAGAGTAGGCTGAGGAGATTTTTGGCCCATTGATGTTAATTTTTAATAGAACTTGGAACTTCCAGAAGACTGGAAGAGTGATAATGTTTTGCCAGTATTCAAGGACGGCAAGTGAGATTATTTGGGTAACAATAGGCCTGCTAGTCTAACATCAGTCCTGGGAATGTCTGATAGGAGTTTCTATCAATAAATATAATTAAGGCCAGTCAACATGCTTTTATGGAAAATAGGTCTCATCAAAACACTCCTGATTTCAGTTTTACAAGTCTGGTTGGTAAAGATAACTGCATAGATATAACATATCTGGTACTGCACAACATTCTGATTTAAAAATTAGCACTATACAATATCAATAAAGATCGCAGTAAATTGATTCAGAACTGACTAACTGGCAGATTCCAAAAAAGTAGTTGTCAATGGGGAATCATTAATAAATGAGGGTGTTTCTAGTGGGGTTCCACAGGCATTGGTACTAGGCCTGTGGAACCCAGATCATCAATGATCTGGAAGTAAATATAAAATTATTGCTGATAGAATTTGCAGATGACACAAAGATTGGTGGAATGGTAAATAATGATGAGTACAGGAAAGAAACAGAGCAATCTAGATTGCTTGATAAACTGGGTCAATTGAAACAAGATGCATTTAATAAAGCCAAATGCAAGGTCATACATCTAGGAACAAGGGATGCAGGCCGTATCTACAGACTAGATGGACCATGGCTCTGATCCAATATGACAATTCCTATGTTGCTAACAAAACATAACCTTCTTTGTGTAGGCCTTCTCTCAAAGTTTGTCTATTCTTTAGGACTTTTCTGCAGCATCTCGGCCCCAGTTCTCATTACCCACACATGGGGATATGTCCTTTTTACATTCCTAGAATGGACAGAACTGGACACATCTGATATAACCTATGTGTGAGTTAGCACAAACATTTCTGCATCCCAATGCAGGTGTTTAGCACTTGAGTTTAAAATGGCTTAAAAAGGAGCCCTGCATTCTTATAAAAGGTCTTAGACTGACATCCTGTTACAGATCGTCTTTAGCAAACCACCTATTCTGGTTTAAGCAACCACTTTAAAATATCCCCAAGTGGCTACCAATGCATTTTCATTTAACATTTTAAACACACCTCAATGTGTACGGAGTTTATAAAAAAATCAAGTGCTCCAACTAAATCTTACACCTATTTCAGAGAAACAATCTTGGACCTTCAGCTACAGAAAAATACGCATCTACCACCTGAGATGAAGGAGAATCTCTGTTCACTTTTGCTTTCAGTACTTTTATCCTGTTGGTAAGCCAACCAGTAGAGGGCAGTGGTATGCATGCATACAGTACCAATACAGTATATTACATACTAAGACTGAAGTAAAATTTCCATATCAACATCTAAAATCAAGCAAAACTGATCTCAAGTTCACCAAACCCTTCCACATCCAAACAGGCTATAATGTCTTCTGAAGGAAGGAGAAGCAGGAGTCTTCACACCTCACAAATCCCCACATCTTTGGAAGCAGCCAGTCGGTCCCAATGCACTAGGGACCCACTGCTACGCCGAGCTGCATGCAATGAGTCCTACTGCAGTGTGGGGACTGCAATACCTCAGACTGCACTGATCAGTCATGAGGCTGAACATCTGGGAAAGCCCAACAGTATGGTTATGACGCTGTGGAACAGACTCCCAAGGGAAGTAATGGAAATTCCATCATTTGAGTCATTTAAAATTAGACTTGACAAAAAAACATTCAAGAATATACTACAGGAAATGATCCCAGCAGAGGATGACATAAGTCTTTCCCATCTCTGTGATTCACATAGCAGAGACCTATTGTTATGTTTTCTAAACATTAAAAGCAAAACACGCTCTTTCAATTGGGATGGTTTTTATTTTAGATAAAAGTAAAAACACCAAAGAAAGAAAGAACAAATCTTCATATGAAAGAGAGATAAGCACGGTGTGCACCTCCTTTACCTCAAATTCTTTTACAACTGTGCAAGGTGGAGAAATTTAAATCAAGGCAATTAAATCACTAATTTTAAATCTTTGGATTTTTTAAATTCATTGATTTAAATCAGGTTGAGGCTTTGCAAAACTAAGCTGAAAATTTTTGCTATTGCCATGTTAGATTAAAATGTATCAGATTAAATTATATGTGCTTTCATTAAATGCCACTACTGGTATCTTATTAATTTTTACAGAACTGTTATAAGCAAAAACAACAAAAATAAAAATGAAAAATGAACTCATCCCCTCCCCTGAAAACAAAGGCCCTGATCCTAAAAACACTTAAGTAGGTAACTTTAAGAACATGAATAGTCCCCTTAACTTCACTGAGACTATTCATGTTCCTAAAGTAAAACATGTACGTAAGTGTTTATTGCATCTGGGGCTAAAAATGTATTTTTGTTAAAAACTTTCCTCTTAGTGGCATAAAATCTTTGTCACTTCAAAGCAAAATTGATTCAGTGGTAACAGTGAAACATTACTTAGACTTTCAATACATTACTAAATTTAATGTGAAATTTTGTAACCCAGCCAAGATTTTCAAAAATAGGACCCTAAAATTAGGTTCCTAGGTCCCTATTTTTAAAGATATTTAGGTGCTTGAAGATACAGATAGGTACCTTGAAATCAATGGCAGTTGTGTGCCTATGTGCTTTTGAAAATTCCACTAGGTGCCTATATGAATCTTTAGGCATCTTATAGATGCATAGAATTGTAGGCCTGGAAGGGACCTCGAGAGGTCATCTAGTCCAGTCCCCGGCACTCAAGGCAGGACTAAGTATTACCTAGACCTTCCCTGACAGGTGTTTGTCTAACCTGCTCTTAAAAATCTCCAGTGATGGACATTCTTCTAAATACCTTTAAAAAAAATCACATATTTAGTCACCTAAGCATGGGATTTTGAAAAGAATCTAAGTGACTTAGAAGCACAAGTCCTACTGACTTCAAACATCAAAACTTGATGGAGGAGTATAGCCTGGTCAAAGCATTTCAGCTTTCTTGAGTTGTAGAAGTCAGAAGTTGGTGTTAATTACAAACATAGATACCTATTTGCTTATCTATTTTGTGTATGTGTTTGTGTTGTCCTCACAATAAGGATGTTAATGAGACCTTGGACTGTTTCATCATAGATGAGCATTTTAAATGTGAAATGTCTTAGAAAAAAAATCAATGCAAAATTTGAAATTCTATTAACAATTAGGAAACTATTTAAGGAAACAAGTACAAAACCTTCACATTAGGAGCTTAAAGCTATAAAATAGGAATAAGGCAAAGAATTAGCAATATGTAAATATAAAAAAACCCTTTGAAACGAGTTCCCCAAAGCAAAGTGCAGTGGATGTCGCTTATTAGCAACCTCTTGGTTCCCAGAAAAAAGTTGCTAACCGCCTGTGATCCTTGTCGGCTGGCCCACCAAGCCACTAGGGGGCGGTGGGGAGCTACAGCGTCACTGGTCGGCCTGGGTCACGCCTCTGTCACTGAGAAATTAGCAGCGGGGAGAGCACCAGCAAAAGTCTGGAGCGTGCCCCTCAAGCAGGGGAGTGTCGGCAAAAGTCTGTGGTGCGCCCCTTAGGCAGGGGAGCGCCGGCGAAGGTTTGTGGCGCGCCCCTCAGGCAAGGGAGAGCCAGCAAAGGTCTGTGGCGTGCCCCTCAGGCAGGGGAGCGCCGGCAAAAGTCTGTAGCACGGTCTGGGTTTTGGTCCCGAGGCGGGTCGGCTGGGTAGTCCGCCACTGGCAGCTCCAGCTCTCCCTCAGGCTCGGGCTCCTCCAGTTCCTTGGGGTATTCAGCTGCTGGCAGTCCTGGTAACCCCAGTCCTTCCTGCAGGTTTCCCACTGTCCAGGGCCTCCCCTGGCGTGGCAGCAGGGTCTGAAGGGAGCAGCCCGCGGTCGGCATCTGCCTCCCTGCCTAGTGCTTCCCTGACTGAGCTAAGGGCCCTGCCCTTTGTACTTCCTGTCCCACCCCTTCCCTTCCAGGGGGTGGAGTGAGCTTGGCCTGGCCCCACCCACTCAGGCTGAGAGAGCGGCCCTTTAGCCTCAAGTTTGGAGGGAAGCCACCCTGGCTTCCTACACAGCCCAAAAGGCTCATGCCTGAGACAGCAGTGTGGGGAAGCACTGTGACCAGGGACTTGTCACCCACACAGCAGGTAGCTCAGGAGTCCCAGCGCTGCAGACTGGGAGGGGAGGCTGAGAGAGTAAGGCCTGGTCTACACTACGACTTTAATTCGGTTTTATCAGCGTTAATTCGAATTTACCCTGCAACCGTCCACACAACGACGCCATTTATTTCGAAATAAAAGGCCCTTTAAATCGATTTCTGTACTCCACCCCAATGAGCGGAGTAGCGCCAAAATCGATTTTAACATTTCGAATTAGGGATAGTGTGGCCGCAATTCGATGGTATTGGCCTCCAGGAGCTATCCCACAGTGCATCATTGTGACTGCTCTGGACAGCAATCTAAACTCGGATGCACTGGCCAGGTAGACAGGAAAAGCCCCGCGAACATTTGAATTTCATTTCCTGTTTGCCCAGCGTGGAGAGCACAGGTGACCACAGATAGCTCATCAGCACAGGTAACCATGCAGGCCGATAATCGAAAAAGAGCACCAGCATGGACCGTGAGGGAGGTACTGGATCTGATCGCTATATGGGGAGAGGATTCAGTGCTAGCAGAACTTTGTTCTAAAAGACGAAATGCCAAAACTTTTGAAAAAATCTCCAAGGGCATGATGGAGAGAGGCCACAATAGGGACTCAGATCAGTGCCGCGTGAAAGTCAAGGAGCTCAGACAAGCCTATCAAAAAACAAAGGAGGCAAACGGTCGCTCTGGGTCAGAGCCGCGGACATGCCGCTTCTACGCCGAGCTGCATGCAATTCTAGGGGGGGCCACCACCACTACCCCACCTGTGATCGTGGATTCCGGGTCGGGGATAGTACACCTGAGGATTCTGCCGATGGGGGAGAGGAGGAGGAGGAGGAGGATGAGCTTGCAGAGAGCACACAGCACTCCGTTCTCCCCAACAGCCAGGATCTTTTTCTCAGCCTGACTGAAGTACCCTCCCAACCCTCCCAAGCCAGTATCCAAGACCCTGACCCCATGGAAGGGACCTCAGGTGAGTTTACCTTTTAAAATATAAAACTTGTTTTAAAGCAAACGGTTTTTAATGATTACTTTTCCCTGAGGACTTGGGATGCATTCGCGGTCAGTTCAGCTACTGGAAAAGTCTGTTAACGTGTCTGGGGATGGAGCGGAAATCCTCCAGGGACATCTCCATGAAGCTCTCCTGGAGGTACTCCAAAAGCCTTGCCACAAGGTTCCTGGGCAGTGCATCCTTATTCCGTCCTCCATGGTAGGACACTTGACCACGCCATGCTTGCAGCAAGTAATCTGGTATCATTGCCTGACAAAGCCTGGCAGTGTATGGTCCCGGTGTTTGCTGGCATTCAAGCAACATCTGTTCTTTATCTTGTTGTGTAATCCTCAGGAGAGTGATATCACTCATGGTAACCTGGTTGAAATACGGGAACTTAATTAAGGGGACAGAGGTGGCCGTTCCTACTGGGCTGTTTGCCTGTGGCTGAAAATAATTCCTTCCCTGCAGTTAGCCAAGCGCAGATGGGAAATTGGCCCTGAGCTTTTCGCGTTTGGCTAGCAGGGATCTTCCCTGTTACCAGCCATGCGGTGGGGGGAGGGGTACCATGATCATCCCAGAGAATTTATGGAAGGAGGGGGGCGGCGGGGGGAGGAGGGGGAGTTAGTTTGGTTCCTGCAGGGATCTTCCCTGATACCAGCCACGCGGTGGGGGGAGGGGTACAGCGATCATCCCAGAGAATTCATGGTGGGGGGTGGGGTGGGGGGGTTAGTTTGTTTTCTGCTGCTGCTGAATGTTAACAGAAAAACCGCAGCACTCTAAGGGCTTTGCTTGGTATGTGGGAAAGGAGGGCGCAGAAGCCGTAAGACAATGGCTTACCATGGCCGCATGCAAGCCGAATTCTGTTGCCCAGACCTGTGATCTCTAGCAGCAAAGCCACAGGCACTCAGTATTAAGAGGCAAAATGCGACCTTGCACAGAAATCACATGTGCTATGTAATGTGAATAGTGTTGGTCACCGTGAAAGAGTATAAGCATTGTTCTGCAAAATGTAGCTTTTTAAACAATTCTCTCTTTTTTCCCCTCCCTACAGCAGCTGCAAATTCCTCAAGCCTCCCTCCTCCATCCCGAAGGCTATCACAGATAAGGCATCGTAAAAAGAAGACGCGAGACGAGATGTTTGCAGAAATTATGGAATCAGGCCGCAGTGACAGAGCTCATCTGAATGAGTGGAAGGAAACGGTTTCAAAGTATAGGAAAGAAGCCAGTGAACGTGAGGACAGGAGGGACCAACGTGAGGACATGAGGGACCAACGTGAGGACAGGAGGGACGCTTGAGATGAGAGGTGGCGGCAGGAAGATCAGAGGAGGCAGGATGCAACGCTGGGGCTGCTGCGTGAGCAAACAGACATGCTCCGGCGTCTGGTGGAGCTTCAGGAACGGCTGCAGGAAAACAGACTGCCGCTACAGCCCCTGTACCCCCCTCCCCCCTCCCCATGTTCCGTATCCTCCTCACCCAGACGTGTAAGAACGCGGGGGGGGGGGGGGGGGAGGCTCCGTACACCTTCCCATTCCACCCCAGTGGACAGCCCAAGCAAAAGGCTGTCATTTTTTTAACCTTTTTTTAGTGGCCTTTTCCTTCCCACCAATCCTCCTCCCAAATCCCACCCGGGTTCCCGCCCTCTTTTTCTAATCTATTAATAAAGAATAAATGATTTTTAAATGATAGTGACTTTATTTGGTTTGAAAGCAAGCTGGGGGAAGGGGGAGGGTGGGTTCCTTACAGAAAATGAGTCAATAAAGGGGGCAGGTTTTCATGAAGGAGAAACAAACAGATATTTCACACTGCAGCCTGGCCAGTCATGAAACTGGTTTTCAAAGCTTCTCTGATGCACAGCGCTTCCTGGTGTGCTCTTCTAATCGCCCTGGTGTCTGGCTGCGCGTAATCAGCAGCCAGGCGATTTGCCTCAGCCTCCCACCCCGCCATAAAAGTCTCCCCCTTACTTTCACAGAGATTGTGGAGCACGCAGCAAGCAGAAATAACAATGGGAAGATTTCTTTGGCTGAGGTCAGAGCCAGTCAATAATGAACGCCAGCGACCTTTTAAACGGCCAAATGCACATTCTACCACCATTCTGCACTTGCTCAGCCTGTAGTTGAACAGCTCCTGACTCCTGTCCAGGCTGCCTGTGTATGGCTTCATGAGCCATGGTATTAAGGGGTAGGCTGGGTCCCCAAGAAAAACTATTGGCATTTCAACATCCCCAACGGTTATTTTCTGGTCCGGAAAGTAAGTCCCTTGCTGCAGCCCTTTAAACAGAGTAGTGTTCCTGAAGACACGAGCGTCATGAACCCTTCCCGCCCAGCCCGCATTGATGTTGGTGAAACGTCCCTTGTGATCCACAAGTGCTTGCAGCACCATTGAAAAGTACCCCTTGCGGTTTATGTACTCGGTGGCTTGGTGCTCCGGTGCCAAGATAGGGATATGGGTTCCATCTATCGCCCCACCACAGTTAGGGAATCCCATTGCAGCAAAGCCATCCACTATGGCCTGCACATTTCCCAGAGTCACTAACTTTCGTAGCAGCACCTGAGTGATTGCTTTGGCTACTTGCATCACAGCATCTCCCACCGTAGATTTGCCCACTCCAAATTGATTCCCGACTGACCGGCAGCTGTCTGGCGTTGCAAGCTTCCACAGGGCTATCACCACGCGCTTCTCAACTGTGAGGGCTGCTCTCATCTTGGTATTCTGGCGTTTCAGGGCAGGGGACAGCAAGTCACAAAGTTCCATGAAAGTGCCCTTACGCATACGAAAGTTCCGCAGCCACTGGGAATCGTCCCAGACCTGCAACACTATGCGGTCCCACCAGTCTGTGCTTGTTTCCCTTGCCCAGAATCGGCGTTCCATGGATAGAACCTGCCCTATTAACAACATGATCTCCAAAGCACCGGGGCCTGTGGTTTCACAGAATTCTGTGTCCATGTCCATGTCCTCATAATGCTTGTCGCTGCGCTGCCGCCGCCGCTGCCTCCTCGCCTCGTTTTTCTGGTCCTGGCTCAGCATAAACTCCACGAGAACGCGCGAGGTGTTTACAATGTTCATGACTGCTGTCTTGAGCTGAGCGGGCTCCATGCTTGCCGTGGTATGGAGTCTGCAGTGTTCACCCAGGAAAAAAGGCGCGAAATGGTTGTCTGCCGTCCATTGCTTTCATGCAGGGAGGGAGGAGGTGAGGCTGTACCCAGAACCACCTGCGACGATGTTTTTTGTCCCATCAGGCACTGGGATCTCAACGCAGAATTCCAATGGGCGCGGGAACTATGGGATAGCTATGGGATAGCTACCCAGAGTGCAACGCTGCAGAAATCGACGCTAGCCCCGGTACTTGGACGCACACCGCCGAATTAATGTGCTTAGTGTGGCCGCATACATTTCGACTTTATACAATCTGTTTCCCAAATTCGAATTATATAAATTCGGATTAATCCCGTAGTGTAGACATACCCTAAGCTTCAGGCAGTGCAGCGGCAGGGAGGTGCGGCTGCTGCCCAGACTTTTCCATGGGGCTGCATTGTACATGCCACTACAGTCTCTGTATTGTGCCCTGCCCTTGGACCAGAGGCCCAGGCTCAGCATGTCTGAACTCTTCCTTCTCTGGCTGCAGCCCCACAAACCTGCCTGCAGCTGGGGCTTTCTATGGGGAGCAAGGGCATTAGTGACCGATAGGGCTGCACAGGAAAAAAAATTGTCAGTAGGTAGCATGACAGTAGCTACTATCCAAAACCCATTAAAGTTAAAGAGAATGGAATGGGATCAGTTCCCAGCAAAATGTTGCTATTAACCAACAGTTGTCAATGTCGGGATAACTAATAAGTGACATCCGCTGTAAATTAATCAGTTTCCCCTGCAACATACCTCTTTTCCCTCCAAAAATATATCCATAATTTCTGTCTCCAACATATCATGCCCCCAAAATAAATTCATTAACTGTCCCTGAGCTCATCTCTTTTCACTAAAGGGATCCACCTATTCTCTCTGTACCTCTCAACTGGTGCCTTTGTCCCTCTTCTCTGTCATATACATACTAATCTAAGGCAGGTAGGTTGATTCAATGTTTCTGTTCCAGGACTGGTCTGTGTCCTCTCCTCTCCCCACCCCTTCTCCTCTAGGGATGTCAAAAGTTCCAGGTCTTCCTCAGTGTTTTCCTAGGTTACAAAACGTTTCTGACAGAAAATGCAGATTCGACAACAGTTAAGTGTTCCATGGGAACGTCTGGTTTCCATTGAAATTTGACATGAAATTGTCAAAATGCTTTGTTTCAAGAAGGTCAAAACATTTTCTTTTGATTACATATTAGAATTCATAATATAGCTACATAAAAGTCAAAATGGTAATGTCAAAATGAAAGATTTTGACCTTATCAAAACAGTATTTCAAACAACATTTTTGGAATATTTAATTTCATAAAAAATTCTGAGATTGATTTTTTTTTATCCTAATTTGAGAGAAAACCAAATTTCAAAATCTTAGAATTTCCCATGGGACAGAAATTCCATTTTCCATCCAGCTGTAATCACCTGGTAACAGCATAATTATGGAATGTATGAGAGGGTATCCCATGAGTTTCTATATACTGGGAGACCTTATCAATTCTTGATTCCACTTACTAATACAGAACTCTGTGTTGCGCCCTATGGTAAGCCTAAGAAACCTCTAGACGTTTTCCTTTGTTTTTTGGCTAGTATCTAGAAAAACAAGATAAACAACTACTTTAAAGAAATATCACAATTACGCAATATTGTCAATTTACAAACACACTACTCTCTCACCTTTAGTCTTTCCACTAGGAAGGCATCAGCTACTATTGCCAGTTTCATTTTTACTCCTTTCGCTCAAATTAGGGAATTTATTGGCAAAATGAAACCCACCAATATTACATATTCTCCATTTTATAGACATGGGTTTCAGGTATTGGAATGTATTATTGCTTTTGATGAAGGTCAGTCCTCATGAAAATCAAAATTTAGGAAGTACCAGGGTCATAAAAAATTAATGACTATCAATATTGTTCATATATTATATTCCTTAATGCCTTTTAGCCCAAACAAATCAAAAGTGTCTTTCAATGAATTTCTATATCTACAATACTATATTTATTTTTACAAGAATTATTTCACCTACCACTGAAATGGGATGCGTCTGGACTGTGTGATGAGGCAGGGCTTACTGGTGGTGCTGCCTAGTGGTTAGGTTACTGGGCACTAGCTTTCCCCCTTCTACAGCATCCTTGACAGCAGTCGTTATGGTGGTGTGGTGGTTCCTCTTTGGCAAACAGTACTGCCCTCCAGCCAGGTCACTAGTTGAGCCCAGGGTGACAAAGCCCAGCAAAATATGTAAGTCCCCAAAAAAGAAAGTCTTCAGCTCACCTCTAGGCCCCTGTGTGGACAGCCTTGCCTCAGGGTTTACAATGTCTCTATTCCCTCTTATCTCCAGGGAAAGAGGGGTTTTGCTCCCCATGCAGGGGTTGTTTGGTTGGAGAGCCCAGACAATCCTTCTCCAGGAGTTCTTCAACCCAGGCCTCTACAAAACGCAGGGATAGCAAACACTCTGGAGTGCTTTGGGGCATTTCCTACCATTTAAAATGTCCAAGTCCAGGGTATAAGAACAGCCATACTGGGTCAAACCAAAGGTCCATCTAACCCAGTATCCTGTCTTCCGACATTGGTCAGTGCGAGGTGCCCCAGAGGGAATGAACAGAACAGGTAATCTTCAAGTGATCCAACCCCTGTCACCCATTCCAGCTGCTGGCAAACAGAGGCTAGGGACACCACGCCTGCCCATCCTGGCTAATAGCCATTGATGACCTATCCGCCATGAATTATCTAGTTCTTTTTTGAATCTTGTTATATTTTGGCCTTCACAACATCCTCTGGCAAATTGTTCCACAGGTTGACTGTGCATTGTGTGAAGAAATACTTCCTTTTGTTTGTTTTAAACGTGCTGCCTATTCATTTCATTTGGTGACCCCTAGTTCTTGTGTTATCAGAAGGAGTAAATAATGCTTATTTATTTACTTTCTCCACACCCATAATGGTCAAAGTCTTACAAATGATCCAGCAGAAGATGTAGTACAGAGCTCCCTAATCCTAGAGAAAAGCTAGTCCCTGCTCTGGGGCCTGGATAGCTGATGCTTGCAGATTTTCCCCTGCAGTTTAGACTCCTGCTGTACCCCATTCAGGAACTCTCAAGATAGATGTCTCCTCTCCAACATCCCCACCCTCGAGTTTTCTGGTTCCCTTTGAAGCTCCTCCTCTAGCTGGAGGAGGCTCTGCAGGTGCAATGGAGTAGAGCCAGCTGGGTGCAGAACTGCTCCTTAATCCCTTCTGTCCCAGTGGGGTTTATATACCCCATCACAGGCTGGAACATGGCAGCTATTTAATACAGAAATGCAGAATTTCACAAAAGATACACAATAAAGAATATCATGTCCAACTGAAACTGCAAAAGAGTTTGGATAGGTAGAACTAATTCCTCAGATTGATATGTACTTACTAACAGATTTGTAGAGGAGACCTGGTATAAGATCTCATCTTTACGTCTCCTAGAATTGTTCCAAATTGAATGGCTTCTTAACTGCTACAAGAAAATTGATGCAAGAGTGATTTCAAGGATTTATTTCCCCAGCTCCCATAACTATGATATTAGCAAAATGTCCTGAATAACTGAAATTAAACAAAGATAGGTACCAGTTTAGAATTCTTGTGCCTGCCAATAAATGTATTTCATCACTATGCTTGCATGAGGAAATACCAGATAAATGTGGTTGACAAACTGGAATTTAAACAGAACATCGAGATTAGACTAGACTAAAAAGATTGCTCTGAAACTACATTTTAAGCATGAAAAACAAAAATTAAGCTCTAAGCGATCATTACCACCTGGTGTCCAGTTTTCTTTATAAAAGGTCAAGTTTCTACACCAGCAAATTTTAAGCCAAAAGTTTAAAAGTCTCAGGAAAGGAGATAAGTCAGGGGTAATCTTTTCTTATGAACAAATGTATGTAAAAATTTCTGTTTCTCTGAAGCAAAGATAAATAGTTTCCCAAATGAATTCCTCCCCTCCCACTAGCACCATGCTTTGGTTCCCATGGAGATTTAAACTCAGGACCTTCAGAACAGATGGCTAAGACCTTATCTCCTTTCCTATCACAGCATGAAGCACTGTAAGTTTGTCTGATAATGAACTCACATAGAAGACAATGTTTCTTTACCACTCAATTTATCAACTGGTAAATCCATCAAACAAATGCCTTTTTAATTAATGAACAAAATTGACTTGACCTTTACAAACAAATATACAAAACAATTTGTATTGTATATAAAATTGTATACACTAATTAAAACAAATATTTTGGTTTTATTGCTCCATACCAATAGCATTTATTAAATCTCTGGCACATGTATTTTTTCTGCACTTAATTTGAGAGGTATTTATTTTCAGTGTTGTCTTCCTATTGCTTCAGTGTTAGTTTGTGTCCTCTTATTTTTCTGTTCACTTTTCCACATTATATCTTAATTACACCATTGGTTTGACATTGCTTCAGAGCAGCCAGGAAAAGAGTTAATCTTAAATATCATCAGAAGAATTCAGCTCATATCTAGCATTGCACCAATCCAATAGCTTCTTTCTGTATTATCTGAAATGCTCACCAATGAAATTACTAAAGCAAAACAAAAATGGATAAAATATATACTGAAAACTGTAGCCAATGTTCAGATATAAAAAGCAAAAGCAGCTGTTATCCCTCAAGCATAATTCTTTTCCTTTCCAAAACAGTGAAATACTGACCACTGTTAACACTTTATTTAGCTTCTCTTTCACTGTAGCTTACTACTTCATGAACTAGTCTCCAAAACATGTACTTGCTCAGATATTATTGTATATGTCAAATTTCCTTTTGATTCTTACAAAAATTACATATGCATATTTTTATTAACAACCTTTAAAGACAATAGGATTAAATATAGGGTTTTTTAAAAAAAAAATATAAGACTATAATAAAATGTTTAAAGGAAAAAACCTTAGAGGTTAAAGTGAAAACAACTAACCGAGGTCAGTAGTTATCTGATGGCTGCTGGGTGGCCTATGTGAAATGGATTGAACTTCTCACTCCAGTTCCTAGTTGACAGATATTTACATAATACTAAAACCACATAATTAGTCCTTGTTAGAATTCACATGGAGGCAAATAGTTATACACATCTCATGGACACAGAAAGCAAATTGACTTTCATTAAATTCACTTAAAACATTTTCCCCATAATGTTTATAACAAGATTGTTAGCATATGCTTTGCTCGTTGAATACAGGAGCCAGTATGGCAAGCACAAACCTACAACATCCTATTCTGATTAATTTACATATATTCCTTCTAATAGTGGCAAGTGCCATCCACTCATCTCCCTACACACCCAATATATTCCTAGGGCACCCATCACTACAACATCTTCACATGCATGTAACTGTGATTACCCAGCTGGTTAGGACAAACAGAGGAACTCCCTAGGGAATCAGACTGCTCAGAGAGTCTGCCCTTTTATAAATGATCTATTTTTTTTAATATCAGAAATGTCACCCATGTAACCACACTAGTTTCTATTTATATACATTTTTAAAAAGGGATGTGTAGGAGTGTCACATAGCAGGGGAGAAGGATTATAACATATAACTCCTCCACGCAAACATTTCCATTGCGCCACTGTTCCTCTCTCATTAACTGGCAAGAGAAAAAGGTCCTGTTTTTGTTTAGCCAGATTTTTGTCCTTCTCACAGCTTAAATCATCTCAAAACAGAGGTCTGCTTGGCAGGCACTACAGCCTGCTGCCATCCTGCCACCATCCCAAATCATTCTGCCTCTGCTTCCTAACCTCTGTTGTTTTGATTTATACTTGCACCAAGAGTCCTGTCATTGCTACTTATGATGGATTCTTAAGAGAATTATTCGTCTGTCAGTGGAATTTCACACTTCAGTAGGTGAAACCAATAAACAAATCCAAACATAAAATACAACCATGGTTACATCCATAAAATACATCCAAATATAAAATACATCCATGAGCAAAACCCCATGTTTTTTTATAGTCCAACAGGCCCCATAAACTTGTCTCATGGGAGGTTTGTAGAAGACCCCATTGACAAACCAGTTGAATGCACATAAATACTTTGCAATCAAGAATGAGTCTAGAGTATCTGGGATCTATGGCTGCAAGGTTTCTGCATAGCCCAACTTCAGCCTAAACATCTCAATCTGACAGACCAAGGCATTTCCAAAGCTTTCTGGAGAATGTGGCAGGTCTGCCCCTGCTGCTGTAAGAATGTTTTTCATAGTCTGGCATCTGGGTGCTGACTGATTGATATGAAAAGAGGAGTGGGAGTTTGAATATGTGGGTGGTGATAGTAAATGGCAGCTTGTCACAGAGATATTTATGTTTGTAGAATAATTCTGATTGTTTGTTATGGACAGTTTAACTTTGGGGAAAGAAAGTATAGTTTATTGCAAGATGGTACATTCTAAGGCAAACAAGGATATTTTTCGGCTGGAACACTATTTTAACATCTCAGTATTTGTGTATCCTCTCCCACATGTGCAGGGTATCCATGATTATATTGTACACATGGCCTCAGTTTCACCTTCTGCCCAATGCATTAAATACTACTATTACTATGCACTTTAAAGATATAAAGTGTTGTATAAACATTACTTAATTGCCACAACATGCTAATGGAGGAAGTAAGAAAATATTGTTTTAATTTTAGCCATTTTACAAAGGAGAAAGTGAAGACAAAGAAGGCAACATTCATTCATGGTGTGATCCTGCTGAAGATAGCGGAGTTACATCTGGAAATAATTTGGTGCAGAGAAGTGTACTCGGTTATTTTAAAAGAGGTCTATTGGATGTGAATGCTTCATTTTGGACACTCCAGAATTCAGAATTTTAAATAGTGAAGGTGGAAGAATTCTGAACATTTTATTCCTGCTCTGATATCCCAACTTCAGCTGAGTGTTCAGTCACCAGGATTCTCAAAAGGCAACTATCACAGTAGTGTATGGTATACCCATTTGTTGCTAAAATAAATGTGTTTCTCCACTGCACTGGGCCCCAAGCACTGAGGAGGAAGCCAAACAGACATAAGACACACATACATAAGAAATATACAAGACATTAGAAATTGCCAATACTGCTGGAATAGGAAGGTATAATGTCTCCTCACTCACTCTATCCTTGCATAAAATCCAGAGACTTCACCAGCAGAAAACCTGCACCTGCAGGTATTAATGATGACCACTAAGAAATACAAAACTCAAGGTGCATCTCTCTCAAAGCACCACTGTGCCAATCCCAACAAGTCTCACCCCGGCTCTTTGGCTCAACCCTAGCCCTTTAGCAACTGCTTGCGTGCGTGCGTGTGTGTGTGTGTGTTTCCATCACTTAGGAGTGGGATTCCTGAAAATGTGTTTAGTGGGCTTAGTTGTGCCTTTACATTACCAAGTCAAGAAGCTGAGCAAGTGCAATCTTCTGAATGTTTCTGAAAATCCCAGTTGAGCAGCCAGTCCCTTAATCAAGCCCTGGACCCACAGTACTGGAGCCATGAAACACCTAAAGAACTAAGGAAACTTGAACATAAGCAATAGCTGTTCTGAAGACTCCTCAAGGGGCTAGTGTTGAGCCAGAGAGGCAGTGTAATACATCACTTGTGCCGCCACAAACTTTGGTAATACTGGCAACGATGTCTTATTATAATAGGAGGCAGTATGGCCTAGTGCAGGGGTCGGCAACCTTTCAGAAGTGGTGTGCCGAGTCTTCATATATTCACTCTAATTTAAGGTTTCGTGTGCCAGTAATACATTTTAACATTTTTAGAAGGTCTCTAAATCTATAATATATAACTAAACTATTGTTGTATGTAAAGTAAATAAGGTTTTTAAAATGTTTAAGAAGCTTCATTTAAAATTAAATTAAAATACAGAGCCCCCCAGACTGGTGGCCAGGACGTGGGCAGTGTGAGTGCCACTGAAAATCAGCTCGCATGCCGCTTTTGGCACGTGTGCCATAGGTTGCCTACCCCTGGCCTAGTGGATAGAATACTGAACTGGGACTCAGGTTCCCTGAGCACTATTCCTGGCTCTGCCACTGACCTGCTGGGTGATTTTGGGCAAGTCACTTTCCCTTTCTGTGTCATTTTTAAAATGGGAACCATGATACTGACCTCATTTGTAAAGCATTTTGGGATCTATAGATTAAAAAGCACTGTATAAGAAGTATTATTAATTATTATTATTACCACCACCACCATCCACAGTCATACAGTTGGTCAGTGGAAGAGACAGAATTAGAACCACTGTCTCCTTACTCAGACCACTAGACCATACTGTTAAACGAATGCATTAGAAATATAGCCACAAAATTATTTATCCTTTTGCAAATGCAAAATAGCAACATTTTGAAGCACAAACCTTGCAGAGACTATTACACTGAAATGGTGTTAAATGTCAGAGAACTTTGAAGCAAATCCCTTATATTTTCAGCAATAAATGCATGGCTTCCATTCACATTTGAGGTGTGTTAGTCATATGGCTAAAAACTTGCAAAACTATTTAAAAAGAGATTTTGCTTACATCTCTTCATTTTTAGTCCTGTTTCAATCTCTCTATAAGCCTTGTGCTCAAAATTTTAAAAGACTTCTTTCTGATACTTCCTATTTCCATAGGAAACTGCACTGAGAGACACTCCTTTCCTTCCATATACTGTACCTTACTTCTCAAATATTAAACAACTACCTCTTATAATAAAGCTTTGTGCTACAGAAAAGAACAAACATAACAGAGAGCGATATAAAATATCAGTTGTTTTCCAAAATGGAAAAATCATCTTTTTAGCTCTCTCAAGGTTTCAGCTTTGAGATTTGCTGGCAATCTTCTCATAATCAGGAGTACATCCCTTTCCCAAGTTACATATTCCATTGCATGGTGCCTTTGCATACACAGTAACTGGGGAAAGGGATGTACTCCTGATTATGAGAAGATTGCCAGCAAATCTCAAAACTGAAACCTTGAGAGAGCTAGGTTTTTAAGTTGCAACACACAGCTTCACCAAAAAATGCTTGTTACCAAGTGCAACCTCTTAACATCTGCAGGGCTCTCCAATATAGGGGCAGAACTTCATTGTTTATTAGAGAGAAGAATTAGATCCAGTGTGAATAGAGGTAGATTAGTCTGATTTTGGAGGCCCAGGACAGACAACCCACGGTACAAGGAGCGGGAGATAAGAAAAAGATTAGTCAGATTTTCCCACCTTATCCCTATTATCACCATCAGCTCTACACATACTGTAGAACCCAGTATACTCTTTTGGGATTAGCTCTGTAACTTGTGTCTATATTACATTGTTCTTTGGATAATTGACTGGCTTTTCTCTTTGGGAATGTGGTCAAGGACTAATCTTGATGGGAAGGGATGGTTGCTTTATTTCAAGCAGGCAGTCTCAAAAAGGTACATAGCTGACATCATCAAAACCCAGTGTTCAAAGAGAAATGAGTTAAGCAGGAGACAATTATGTCCAGTGCTCAGAAACTAGAACTTGAACACTGCTAGAAGGAATGAACCAAAATTAAAATATCAAAACAAGACATTTATCTTTCACACTAAGTGGAACTGAATAAATAAATAAATCAAAATAAGTTTGTTATTTACTGCTCATATGTGAGTACCTGTTCATAGAACTTTAGAATTCTAGTATAATCCAAATGTTCTATAGTACAAGGAGAGCAAATATTTATTTACCATTGTGATAGACCCAGGCCAGTTAGGTACAGCAGAATAGCAGAAGGCAAATATACTGGCCACTGGATTAACAGTTTTCTGTTCCCTGACTGACCAGAGCAGGGGCTGCTCCAGGCTAATGAGAACACCTGACTCCAATTAACCTGCAAAGAGTCAGGGGAGGCCATTAAGCTAATGTGACCACCTGACTCTAATTAAGGCCTGCTGCTACTATAAAAAGGGCTCACTCCAGTCAGGCAGAGGAGAGGAAGTGTGGCTGAAAGACTGGTTAATGATGATACCCTCAAGTTATTGATAAGGGAGCACTAAGGTAAGGGTGAAGTAGGAAAGCTGTGGAGAAGTGGCCTAGGGAAATGTAGCAACTCTGACAGTGAAAGGTTGGCTGCCAACAGCTGCTACCATTAGGGTCCCTGGGCCAGAACCCAGAGTAGAGGGTGGGCTTGGGTTCCCACCACTACAGGAACACCTCCTGGGAGGGGAAGTCAGGCCCCTGTCAGGACAGGAGGCTAAACTGTTCTAAAACAAGCCCTCGGGACAACAGAGACTGTGGGAATTCTCTCACCAGCCTCCTTGCTGGCTTATGATGAAAAGGGCTCAGTAGACTGTAACCCTGGCCCTAGAGGGAGAAGGGCTATGTGGAGAGTCACAGAGAGCCACTGAGGCTAGCATATACCACCTAGAAGCGCAGGACCCATGGGGATAAGGTCAGAGCTCTGCCACACCGTGTATAATGTGATTCCACCACAATGACAGTATGAGGGAAATGAATAAAGCTACATTGTACAGACAAAGAAAGAACCTTGCATTAGAGAAACTTAAAAAAAATCCTGTGTCTTTGAATAAATCATGTTTGACACATTCAAATCAGTGAATTCATTCAATGGGGCTCCTTTTAATAATAAATCTTAGTACCTCTGGTATGTGTCACTTTCTCATCCATAGATTGTTACCTGCATTTAACAGACTTGGAAACTGATGTGCAGACAGATGACTTGCTTGACAAGTATTTCTAATTGCTAACTCTAATGTCCAAAGTTAATTACAATATTTACTTACTTCCTTTGTTGGTTTGGTAGGCAGGAAGACTATGAATGTGTATATTTGTAACCACTCAATCTCTTTCCTTCCCCTCCCACACCTGCAGCACTCACCATAGATTTCTGCTGAACTGAATCCTTAATAATCTAAGCTGTTTTCCTAGCAAGTGATTAAGTCCTCCAAAAATATTTCCACATCCAGGCACACACCCCAAAAACTAGTGAATAAAAATTAAACTCCCTCTTAACACGTTAAACATGTCACCTTAGGACCTGATCCTGCAAAGACTTAAGCCTATGCATAACTTTGCGTGTATGAGTAGTTCCACTGACTTCAATGGGACTATTCGCATCTTACTCGTGTGAATAAGTCTTTGCAAGTTTGAGGACTTCATTATTCTAGAGTTTGTCCTTTGTGGCGGACATTAAGACAAACATTTTCAGAAGGGACTATTTCTGGACATGGGTGCTTTAATGTTTGTGTGTTCAACTTAAGTCTTTATGTATCTCAAATTTGACAATGAAGTATTTCTACTTAAATAAGTACAACCATTAAACTTCCAGACTTTCATATTTATTTAAAATTATTCTATTCTAAAGTGGATCCTCTTCCCTTCTTGGGCACCAACAGAACAAATCCCTATATTCCAATCAGATACCCTCTGTGAAAACCTCATGGAAGGCAATGGGATTTGAAGACAGTGAGGCTGCACAGATGAAATCAGAGTTTGGTGATGAAACTTCAGTTTTGATGATGCATAAGATCCCATTTTGAGATCTTTCTAATTGTGTATTTGGCACATTTGAAAAGGAAATTAGAGACATAATAAATATGGAATTTCACGCTTACTTTTCAGAGCTGACCTACACTTATTTCTGAATTTCTTCATTTCCAATGTTTGTTTTTTGTTGTAGTTACAACATTCTAAAAATGTTGCTGTAAGTTAATGGAGACTTATTTACAACCTTAACCAAGGGTCAGATTCTGATTTGTTCATTCATGTTGAACAGTAGCTTACAGTAGCTTACACCATCAGTAAGGATATGATTTAGTCACGGAGGTCACTGAAGTAATGGATTTCGTGACTTTACCGGACCTCCGTGACTTCTTTGGCTTCAGCTGTCAGTGGCTGCAGCCAAGGCCAGAGCTGGGGCTGTGAACCTCCACCCTCCGTGGCTGCGGCTGAGATGGGCTGTGTCCTTCTCTGCCGTGGTGGTGGAGCTGAGGCTGTCCGTGTCCCCCTCCCCCCCGGATCCCTGCCAGGGGGCTCCAGCTGTCATCCCTCTCCTTCCCCTGGGCTATTCTTAGTAAAAGTCATGGACAGGTCATGGGCTCTTGTGAATTTTTGTTTATTGTCCATGTCCAGTCTGTGACTTTTGCTAAAAAATAACCATAATAAAGTCTTAAACTTAACCATGAGAATTCCACTGAATTCAATAGGACCACTTAGGGAAGAAGGTACTACTCAATGAAGTATCAAAATCTGGCCCTTAGTTTTTTTGGTTTGGGGGACTTTTTTTTCAGGTGTGTGTGTGTAGGGTGACTAAATGTCCCGACTTTATAGGGATAGTCCCGATTTTTGGGTCTTTTTCTTATATAGGCTCCTATTACCCCCCACTCCCATCCAAATTTTTCACACTTGGTGTCTGGTCACCCTATGTGTGGAAACTTACAGAGATTGGTCAGAGCCTGGGATAACTTCTCCACAGGAAGCTACCACTTATTTGTTTTTTGTTCTAGTCGTCTAATTGAGAATCATTAAAATATAGAAAGTTAGGAGTGGTTAATGGAACAAATGAAATTGTCTGCCTTTGTAGTAAAAATATATTTTTAGTATTCACAGCTTCAACATTGTTTTCTGTTACCACAACAATCCTTGCTGAAGAAGCAGAGAAGGATGTGGGCTGATCACCTGCAGGGTCCACTACTGGTGAGCTCAGCCAACTAGTCACATGGAAGCTTTTCTTCACTAAAAGGACATTAGTAACCAAGTAAGCTAGTTTGTCTTTTCTTCTAAAAATGGTAGGGAAACACCTTCTTACAATGAATACATTCCCTAGCACTCAAAGACAAAATAAATATTTGATTTCCTGTGTCTGTCTCACGTATCCATGGTTATTTTCTGAGTATTTCATGAAAATCTACAGTTTCCAAGATTTTTTTTCTTAAAACAAACGTGCTGCTCTTACTTAGCTTTAGCTTTCTTGCTGATGCTAGAGGGAGTTTTTCCGGAACAATCAGGTTATTAGTCTGCATACTGCCTTTATATTGATCATCAATGCCGTGCAATGATCAAGTCAGAGTCCAAATCTAAGATCTTATCAAAACTCTACGGGAAATTACTTTTATCTCTGAAATGACAATATGGTGCATCCTTCAGCTCCTAATAGTCTAGGAGGAGTTCAATTTCAACTATTCACACAACTCAAAATATAAACATTATTTAAACTAAAATTAATAAATGGTTATGATTTGCCCAGAAAAGCATTTATCATATGGCAATAGAGTATGTGGCCCTCAAATTTTTACATTAAGCTGTTTTACATTACTGATGTAACTCTCAGTTGTCAACGATGAAACTGAATAGCTGTTAAAACTGGTAAGGTAACAGACTGAGTCTCTAGGGATTTTTAAGAATGAGCAAACAATTCACAGGTGCCAACAACAGGGTTTTATAAGATTCAGTGGGCCATGTTCTAAGTACCTGGCACTCAGATCAGAATCAGACCATGCTTGTTTTTTAAAGGAGACAAACATTTAATCTACAATTCACACATTTGCAGTTATACTGTTTTGAGAGAGAATAGAATTAACTGACCTCTGCCTACATTTCCCTTCCTACCCCCTCATCTAGAGCAGCTATGTTCCACTGCCCCATTTGATTTCTCTGCACATGCATCTCTATTAACCACACCCATACACTGATTTTTAAATGCCGGAATTGCACATACAATAGAAAATGATGTGTTGACAATCCCAAGGACCTTCTGATGAGTTTTGTTGAGAACTGAGACCTAGATTAAAGAAAAAAAAAGATGCTGAGTTACACAGAAGTGCTTTTGCCATACTTTTAACATAGTTTGTCATTCTTTTACTTTCAGCATGTTAGAATTTCTTAAGACTCTCAGTACCAAGTGCTATGTGTCCCCTGCCATTCTTCTCCCCCTTACTCTATTTTGCCCCTTTTTGCCTGTCCCCAGTTCCTCTTGGTTCTTGCTATTATGACAAAGTCATATCTGTCAGACATAAGAGAGTGATCCTATTAGGTTCCAGGAAGTGGACAGGCACAAGCCCTCCCCCAGCCTTAGGGAAGGATCCACAAGGTCCAGGAACTCAACTAATTACGGGGGACAATCAAAAATGTAACAGGGGCAGGTGTGAAGGTCAAAGGGTCAAACAAAGGGAAACTGAAGGGGACACCGAGCAGAAAACCCCAGACAGTGCCTTGAAGGTGACAAGGGAGCCAGTGGACACTGCATTAGCAGAGCAGTCCTGGATCCCAACAGGACTACTCTCTCAAGGATCACCCCCCAGCCTACAGGGAGGATCCACAGGTCTGGGATTCCAAATGATCACGGGGGACAACTAAAGATATAGCAGGAACAGGGCTAAATGAAGGGAACCTGACAGGGACACCGAGCAGAGAACCCTGGACAGTGCCTTGAAGGTGTCAAGGGAGCCAGCAGATGGCACAAAAGAGTGTAGTGGAAGACAGATATATCAACCCCAGAATGGTGAAGGCCCCTGTCCCTGTGAACTGGAGAGAGATTACCTCAGGTTAATTAGAGACACCAGAGTCCAATTAGGGGCTGCCACAGTGACCTTTAAAAACCCCTCTTCTGGTGAGAGCAGAGGAAGAGTGAGGAGAAGCAAGCTTCAGCAAGAGGCAATAGGAGAAAAGGCTACTCCTGGGTGGATGGATGTGTCTACTCCTTATAGATAAAACAATCAAGTTAACTGCTGTTTGGGAAAAGACTGGCCACCAGAAGCCAGCTTAATAAATCAATATCCGGGAGAGTGGGAGGGAAAGGTATTCCTATTTGTGTTGTGAGTTTGGTATTTTGGTGATTGTTTTGCTTAAGAGAACTACTTGAGCTTCCCCTGATGCCCACCTTGTAAACATATTGAAAAACCCTCAGAGTAGGACTGATTTACTACAGGCCCTCACTGCATGAGGAAGAAATGCTGAGGCTGATGAGGCCAAGGAGGTGTCTTGCCACACTGTATAAAAACTTATCTCCTCAATTGGACTATATCATCAGAAATACAACAGCTCATCATTTAACCTCCCCTTTCCTTCTTCTCTTATCTCCTCTCCAAATTCTTATTCATTCATATTAGTTAAAATGTCTTCCATTTATTCTTCCATTTTTATTTTTAAAAGCTCATTTTATTTAAATTGTACACTTAAAAAACCCCTTCTCCTTCTATTCAGATCCTGTTCTCTGTGCCAAGACTACTAACAAAGTTAGCTGGCAAATCTGATGGGCCTAATGGGTTTACCTAACTATTAGGAGTTTGATCCTGCCCCATGGAATATAATGGGAATTCTGCATTGCCTGTAAGGGAGCAGGCTTACCTCACTCCAGTTCCTAGGGTCTATCAGCTCATTTCCAATATGCCACAAAACTGCCATAAGAGAATGGCTTTCAGTCACCACCAATCTGGATCAGATTTGAAACCAGTGAGGAGAAAAGTTCTGTATTGCCATTACCAGTCACTTAAGTCATTTGGTCCATGTAAAAAAATTATACGTATACACAATTATAAAATCTCAATAGAGAAACTTGAATTCAGACTGATATATATGTGGTTACCTTACTAGCCAATGACTTAGTATGGTTCAGCATTTGGAAATGCACAGTACAGCAATAAATCTTTCATAATAAATTATTTTCTTAAATTATTGTTTTGTTGTGTATGCAATGTAATAATTAAACCAAGCTGTTCCGCTATTTATTGTATTAGCTATAGAGATACAACTAGCAAAATGTACTGATCATTATACATCAGCTGTTCTCAACCAGTCTTAGTTATCTTATTTAAAAAATGTGTGTGGAAAGTCTGTATAAAAGAAAACAAACATGTATAATGCAAAGTGTGCATCAAATTTAATATGAAAGTGTATTTTACTTTGCTTTTGAGATAATGGAAATTTTTGCTGACATAGAAGTGTGTTGTACAGGGAAGCACATATTGCATCTGCCCGGACAAAGCTGCAACCCTTTCTGCTGAGTTAAGTGGAAAGGTTGGTTTCAGCTTAGCTCTGTGGTTGGGCTGTGCACCAAGTTAGCTGAAAACAGAACATTAGTTTGTGCAGTTCCTGTCATGGATTAATTTCTCATGTAAAGTGAGGAGGCTGCTTTGATTGAGAGAGGGAATTTCACAAGAAGACTGACTTCAAATTTATTTTGCTGTCTATTGGCATCGCAGTGACTCATTGAAACAATGCTGCACAAGAGACCAAGAGCAGGAGCAGATTCATTGGTAGCAACCCAGAAAAACCTTGAATATGCCATTCAAGTAATGCCCATACCCATAGTGTCTATATATCAGAGTCTGGGGGCATCAGCATCCGATGGAAAGGAAGGAGAGAGCTCCTAGAGGGAAAAAATGGCATATCAGTATATCACAGTGCCTAAAGAATTACATGGATAATACATAGTGGAGATACAGTTTTCACATTTCTATAAACCCAGACCATCTGTACTACATTTCTAGTGATTAAAACTATGATTTTGTTACAACATTTAAAACTTTTGTAACGGTCTTGCTAGCTGCTAACATAAATTAAATGCTATAAATTGACACACAGTTTTAATTACTGAAATAAAGTGCAGATGTTCTGGATTTACAGTAAGATACATGACATTTCCAGAAGCCAATAACTGGAGTCTTTTATTTTCATGACATGCTATAGTCAAGACCTAAGATAGACTATAGTTTGAGGGGAGTTTTCACAAATGTCATAGATATGAAAATAGCATATTTCCTATGAGGAGAAGTGTTTCATGAGCGGATGTGTTATTGGTGCCCCTATTGTGCCTGTTAGGACCTATTGCTGTATCTCCTTTTCTAGGGCTCCCTTTTGTTGTATGTAGCATTCACTCCATTGTATTGTTGTGCAGTGTACAGGAAACATCTTGTACACCAAGCAGAGTGCCAAGGACAGTGCCACTAAATAGTATATACCCCAAACCTTGGAAACATATTTGTATTTATCAACAAAAGCTCAGCTCAGATAAAAATATTCCATTTTCAGTAAAGTCACTGAATTTACATCCAATTTTCAGCCGTGTTGAAAGAAGTGCAGGTAAATTGCTTAAGGCCAAACAGTGCAAGTTACTCAACTGGCATTTGGAATTTGGACTGAATCTGGTGTGGTTCACAACTGTGAGTACCAACTCAGGGCAGATCATCAACAGGTAGGGCAGACACCCCAAACTGCTTGTGTTCTCTATAATTAGATTTCACCCACCCAGTAACAGGTGTGAACTACTGAAGCACTATAACAGTCTTACCATGGTGTCACAAACAGTCTCCTTGGGCACTCCAGTCTATCTTGCCACCCAGGCAAGCTGGACTTAGTGATAGCTGGTGGCAATACACCAAAGATCACAAAATATTCAGGTTACTTCCAGTCCTAAGAGACAAGTCACTTTATCCCAGGACAATCTGTACCCTAGGTGTCTCACCAAAGACAACGCTTGTAGCCAATCCTGTTATAAACTAACTAAAGATTTATTAACTAGCAAAAAGAAATTAGGGAGTTATTACAAGGTTAAAGCAAGCAAACCTATATACACAAATGAGTTACAGTCTATGGTTTTAAAAGGTGACAGAACTGTAGTAAACAGTCAGCTCTGAATGGCTTTTAGGGCTAGCCTAGGTTGATCCTGGGGATCTGCTTCTGGGGATCTGCTTCTGTTTCATAGCTCCAGCCCTTTGAGTCTCTAAAAGAAAGCGGACATTTTTTCTTGTCAGCTATTTTTATTTCCTTCTTTCAGAAGTCAAGATGATGGGATGAGCCCTTTTGCACATAACATCTTTATGGCTGTGAAGGGGCAATTAAAGTATTTGTATTGTGATGTCCCACAATGGCCTGTTCAGTTGTGATAGCCCTTCCTGATGGGCAGGAGATGATTCAACCTGACCAGTTTCACAGTTTCAGAGCAAACATTTTTTACAGTTTTAAAGCAAAAACTTAAATATTACCTTTAGCATGTGGTAAAGATATTATAAGTGAGATTAACAAATGTCGTAATTTACAAGCATTTCATAAAGTTTAAACATTGTTACAAGTTCACTACCCATCGTAACCATACTAACGCCCAGGTGAAACAGACTGTTTTCCAACAATGAATTTCTCAGTGCTTGGCTGGGGTCTAATGCCTTGGTAAGAGCCAGTCCCTGGTCTGCCAGCGTCAAAGATACTTCTGACTCCCAGCTCTTTTCTCTAACTACTGCAACACAACCTTATACAACAACCCATGTGTGCACACAACAGCCCCGGTAGTATGATCTAAGATAATACTGCTTTGTTTCCAACCTCACACCCATTTTACATGAGGGTAACTCCATTTACCACAAAGGCATTTTACTCCTGAATTACAGAAGTGGTAACCTCTATCACAATCAGGTTCCATGGACCAAATTCTCTACAGGGGTAACTCCCTTGACATTAATGGAGTTATGCTAGCAGAGATTTTTACTCAATTTATCTTCTGTGAAGCAGTACCAGAACAGATGAATGAGTTCAAGAGTATCAGAGGGGTAGCCGTGTTAGTCTGAATCTGTGAAAAGCAACAGATGGTCTTGTGGCACCTTTGAGGCTAACAGAAGTATTGGGAGCATAAGCTTTCGTGGGTAAGAACCTCACTTCTTCAGATGCAAGTTCAAGAGTGATATCCTGTTGAAAGTTATGATGTTTCCAGGGAATAATGAAACTGAATAGTTTAGTTTATTTCTCACATTATCTCAGAAATCTCTCTCACGAGCCACCCAAAGATTTTCATAGTCTTAGAACTTGTGTAGGACATGGACTGCATGTGAGATAACGTTCTTTTATTGAATCCACCTGCAACTTCAGCCTCTCTTACAAAAAAGCCAGTATTTTCTTTATGGCAAAGTTTTTAATCACACACATTTTTCCTTATATCTAGTTACTTTAGCATATTATCACTTCCATATACATCAAATTGCTTATTTGTATATTGAACAATTAAAAAGAAATCAAGAGTAATGCTTCTTAAAATCAGAATTTGATTTCCCTATAAAACTATTTGTCTTCATTTACATAAACATATTGCAATAACTGAACTGAAAATACTCATCCTCTCTTCCAAAAAAACTCATGAGACTTATAAAGCAAAATTGGCAAGACATTGTTTTTTCTGCATTTTAAAAACATTTGTTAATCCTGATGTAATGTTCAATACATAATTGTTCCACTAGAGTAGCAACACTGGGAAGCTAACTCTAGATATAAAAAGGTTTCTCTTTCCTCTGGGAGGGAGGGGGAGGGAAGAAATAAAAAAATGAAGAAAAAAAATAAGTTTTTTAAAAGTCTGACTATCAAATAGAAAAACTTGTCCTGTTTTTCAAAGGATATCCCTTGTGCTGACAGTCTTGCATGCTTGATCTTGCTAGTGTCAAGTCAAGAGAACCAAGTGAGCCAAAGAAAACTCAGCTGATACTGTATTTTAGCAGGTCACTGAGTTTTTCTGGTTAAAAAGAGAAAGGCTGTGAAGCTAATCCAGATGAGATACATAATCTCTTGTTTATGTTTCACTGTGATAAAACCATTTCAGAACAGCAATAATGAAAAGCTAGGAAGTGAAAGAACACACACACACACACAGAGGATTATTTTACAATCTTATGGTTTTGGCTGATGCCAATGCAAAATTGAAGGTCCATGACACCTAATATAATTTTCCTGAAACAATGAAAATTTGATCTTTTATGAGGGAAATAGTGAAGGACATGCCAAATAGTGGGCAAAAAAGTGTTTGGAAAAGAGTGTCCATTTCTGCACATGAAATATCAAAAGTGGCAACAATTTCAAGGCAAAATTGCCTACCCTTTAATTATCTTTTGATTATAACATTCAAATCACTCACTCTCCCCCTTCCTTCCCATCTGCTTTTAATTTTTCTTTACACCCAAGTTGATCAATAAATCAATCTAGAGCCAGCAAATGAGCACAGCTGGAAAGAGTATCTTAATAGGTTAGGTTTTGATGGCTTTCAGCACTGAATTCTTGCAAGCATTTGCAAGGATTTGTGGGCAGCATATCTTTCACCTACCATGATCCTGTAGACACTATAGTAATAATGAAAGCAGCTGAGCGCTATGTAAACTATTCACTCCAAGTTCAGCCTTATGCTGTTCCCATATAAAGGTAGTGTATAGTAAAATTTTCTACCCATACTTAAAATTCCTGTTTAAGCATCAAGCCTGTTCAAGACAGGAGAGCAAAAGGTGCTCAGCATTTCTGGAAATCAGGCCAGTTCTTTCTCAAGATTGGTGTACATTTATTCTGGTTGGAAAAGATCCACAAAAAATCATGTACAGGTTTTCAAGAAACAAATGATTGAGACCACAGGCCAAAAATTTCAAACGTTGGTGCCAAAGTTTGGCACCTAAACCCAGGGTTAGTTGCCTTCCAGTAACTTGATTATCAACGTTACAGCAGTTCCACAACTCCCATTAACTTCAATGGGATTAGAAGATATTCAGTATTCTACATGAAGCACCTCACACATGAAAGAAAGATCAAGTCTCGGTGCATGATCATTCAGAAAACAGCAACCACACCTCCTAGTGATCTGAAGTACAAGGAAGCATGTTTTGTGGTTAACAATTTAATGTCTTAAATTATTATACAGGAATCTATCAACAGTCAGAGAATCTACTGAAATTAGAAAGACTTCTGCAGATACCTTCTTAGGCCACATGGGCAGACCCCTGAGCTTGTGTGGAGCATCAGTTACATCAATGAAGCTCTGTATGGGTGCAAGAACCTATCCGTGGGGTTTACTTTGCAGGATCAAGGACTCAGTCCATAACAAGGACCATGGATGTGTTAACTGTAGCCATATTACAAAGGCTTTCTCCCCCCCCCCCCCCCCCCATGTAATCAGTTATAATTAAGTTGGTTAGTTCGGTGTGTCCCTAGTCAGGCACAAACCAGATCATGTGCCTAATATCACAGATTAACAGCTGTGGCTGTAACATGTCCAAAAGCTCAATAGTGTTTAGCAATTTATAGTGCATACTTGTTTTTAAATGTGGTTTGCTTTTAATGTTGTTGCCTTGATTAAATACTTTACCGGACATAAGAGAATTCTACTTTGATGGCTTTTTGGCATTTCTAGAACATTGATGTATGTGACAGAATCAAATATGGAAGTAAAAAAAAATTCAACCCTTATAAACAGATTTTTGTTTCTGAATTTGTCCACTGTTTTAGAACATTTTGCTGATTGGGAGCAGGGTGAATACTGCAAGGAAAGTACTTGGAAACATGCTTTAGAATGAAAACCATTAATTCACCTCAGTGGTATTCATGACCCTTTTGCACTTATTTTCAGAAAACATTCATATGAGTATTTGTTAGCAAGAATGCTAGTGGAAAGCATAAGCCTCGAGAGTGCTCATGTTTGTGCAAAGACTCATGCTAGGAATGTTCATTTCTTGAAACCTATGATTTTCCGCCTGATTATAAATGTTTCAGTCATTTAGTCAAGGAGTAGAAACAATACCATACACCATGAATAATGAACAGTCAAAATCAGAGCTTAAGTAAGTAGTTCATAAACCTCCATTGGCCCGTAGTTCCTGAAACATGGTCCAGGGACTATTTTTTCGTTATCCAGTGAGAGCTAGCTGGTCATATGGTGCTGGTTCTCTTTTTTCCAGCTGCTCAATTGCATTAAAAGAAACAAGAAATGTAGTAGATGCTTTTCTAATGTTACTTTTCTATTTAAACAGTTGCTATCTAGTTGTCACAGCAATGTAATTTGATCATAAATGGGAGGAGAGGTGTCCATGACACAATCTCACTATTAAGACATGGTCCACATGAAAAAATTAGAAAACCCTCTGTCTTAGGTAAAATATGGGAGTTAAAAAAGTTTTAAAAGTTTGGAAATAGTCTTTGGTTTTTACAGACAATTCACAAAGAGAAAAAGGGAGCTACTTTAACTGAATAAACTGTTTGTTACAAATAATTTGCCCAGCACTTTTTCTGATGAGCAGGGGAGTCCTTTAAAGATTTAGCATCACCCAATAAAAGTAAGGAAAAAAACAGCAAGATGGTTGGGATTTGTTCAATGATCTTGAGACAATCAAGCAATTTGAATCAGCCTCTCTCACAGATTAACTACTTAATTCTAGCTTTTTATTTACAAATCTTACATCTGTTTTCCAGCACTCTAGCAAGAATTGACACTCAATGCATTTTTTCACATGTGCCAGTCAAGGTAGAATTACTTACGTTTTCAATGAAATGAGATATTTCGGGAGAGGAGGGATGATCTATGTAATTAAACTACAAAAGGAAAAAAGCTATGTTCAAATAGGGTAAATGTTCAGACAAACTCACAAAAAGGATGAAATTCAGGGTTGAAACTCCATCCCATTGTGCCAAAGTAACACAACACATATGGCCTGTAAGTTCATGCACTGTTTTGAAATGCTTGCATTACTTATGTGAATAAGGTGGTTTAGGGTGTGCTCAAAAGTCAAAGAAAAAAAAGTTGGCATTAACATAATATAGAGTATAAGGTTTCTTTGGACCCAATCTCAACTTCGATAATGGATAATTGAATACAATTGCTGTCAACTCTTTGCCCAGCTCTAGCTTTTATTTTGGAGGGGGGAGGGCCGATTATGGAGATATACATAAGTAAATATCCTTATAAATTAGTTACTGCATGTAACCACTTTTTAAACCTCACTTTCTTTGGAATGTTCAAATATTGTTTTATTGTAGCACAATAAAGTAAAACAGCAGAGTCCAACTTACTGGCAAAGTGTAGTAAATAAATTTGAAGGTTCACATTTTGAGAAAGGAGAACAGACTTAAAAGTGATGAACATTTTAAATTTACAGTAGTAAAAAATAAAAATATAGAAGTGGCAAATTTGATTTAAAAAATCATAAAATCCCTTCCCAGTGGTAGTTTAGCATTCATTCCAAGATACAGCCCAGGCTGAATGTTTATAGCCAAGTTATAATAAACACCAGAACATAGAAATTAATCATGTAAAAGCGGACAGACCTTTAACTTTAGTGGCAGAGTTTGTGGTTCCTACAATGTCTGACACTGTGTGTTGATTTCTAAGTTACTTAAGTGGAAGGACAGAAGAAAAATGTTACCATTTTAATCAATGTAGTGCCACATAACCCCAGTCCCCAAAACTTTTCTTTGCCAAAATTCTATTCTGTGGGTTGAAACTACAGAATAAAATCAAATTCAACCTAGCTGTGTCTACAGTGGGGCTTAGATTGGCCTAATGTAGGCCTGTAAGATACTTGAAATTTTATGCATAAACAAAACACAGATTGGTATTGGGTGTATAACAAGAACAGTTACCAGTCAGTACCTAACTGGTTATGTGTGAATGCAAATTCAAGCATGTGAATTGAGCGTACCTAATTTTGACACTGGACTACAGTATACACCATCAACATTAGGAATGGACAAACCTGATATGAATAAAGTAAAAACTCATCTGAACCTTTACCCACCCCTCGTCTTTGAAAAATCTTCAATCATTTTAGTCTGTTTGTACTATTCCACCCTTCTACCTTAGGTTTTTCTTTAGTATCTGTTTTCATAGTAGCTGAGAGTTCCACCTGTAGTTGCTACACATCACCTGTTCACACAGCTACACACTTTATCCTTCTCCAAAGGGCACCATAACAAGACTAGACTCGTTACTGTAGCAATCCTGCACTGATAGGTGTATGTCCATACAGGACTTATCCATCTCTAAATTCTATGTTTCTATTATCCAAACAGTTTTCTATTATTATATGAGAAAAATCTCACCTCTTTAAATGCAAGTAAAAGCATATTACAACTAGTTTTCTTTCAATAGACTTCACAGGACTTTGGACACCCACATTAATCACTAAGAAAGTCATCATGCCCAAATCCGGATGAGTAAAAATCTTCCATTCAACAGCTCATTCAAACCAGACAGAATGCTACCTAATACATAATTTTAAAAAATATTTAATCTTGACCTTAGATAATTGGCATTGACTACATTGTATATACCAGCACAGAAGGTATATCTACACTACAAGTGCAACAGTGACAGAAGGGGGTTTTCCATCACTGAAATAAATACACCCCCTTGAGAGGCAGTAGCTAGGCTGACAGAAGAATTCTTCCATCAACCTAGCTGTGTCTACAGTGGGGCTTAGATTGGCCTAACTACATGACATGAAATTTTTCACAGCCCTGAGTGATGTAGCTAGGTTGACCTAAGCTTAAGGGGTAGATGAGGCCTGAGAAATTACTGATTTCCTCTTTTCCCAATGGAACAAGTTAGAATAGCCCTTTCATATCTTGGGACACTGTACAGATGAGTTTAACAACCTCTCTCTCCTTAATCAAGTAAGCTGAATGGTTCCAGTAGCCAGGATAATAGGGGACTTAAGAACATGCAGGAATTAAAACTCAAAAACAGAAATGTCCAATTTAAACTAACAGGACCTAATTCTGATTTTTCATATCGGTTTTAAAATGATGTAACTCTACTAACCTCAGTGAAATTAATGTGGGTTCATCCTGTTATATGTACTGTAAGTCAGAAAATCAAAGACCTGTAATATGTAAAATGTTCCCCATTGACTGGATTTTGGGTATAATCATCATAAGTTACTAAAGCTGAAGGAAGTTTTGGTAAAAGAATTTGCACTTCACCTAGGTGACTGGCACCAAAGAAGACAGTGCTGAAAATGCATCATTACATCATATTAATCTCGTCCAATAGCTTAAAAAAAAAACCAGACAAAATATGGGAGGGAGAGAGAAACATAATCTGACCTCTGCTTTAGAGCAAATTTCTTAGAAATGAGAAATCAATTACTATTCCCTTTTTCTTCTTAGACAGATCTGGTCAGTTTTCAATGTGAAATTATTAACTCTTAGTTACTGCTTGGGCCTAAGAGGTTCAGATAATCATTGAAAAATCATGCAAACGTTGGGCCCTCTGAACTTTTGAAATTTCTCCCACTGCTAATCAGAACAATCTCAGTTAGCCTAGTTCAGAAAAAAAAATGACTGTGGACAAACACAGGATCACATCATGTTGCTGCACAAACTGCAACATGACATTTTGTTGGGGGACCTTTTGCCACAACAGTGTTTTGTTGCAGAACATTTTATCAGGGATTGTCTTCCTCATTATTACATGGAGCAACCTGAAATGCACACTAGGCATAAAGTAATGTGGAATTAAAATACAATAATGAAAAATAAAACACTGATGAAATGTTGCTTAATTTGTTTTTCACTAAACTATTGTTCATCTCCCCAGTGCGTTCATGTGTGCACAAACACATTCTCTCTATATATTCTCACACAAAAACTTTGTTGACTTAGAGTTGGAGTTGCTGAAGTGTATTTCCTTATAAAAAATACAAACAGTTAAAGTTATAAAGGAATAATAAATTAAGGTGACATCTAACACAAGACTAATCAAACTTAAATCTACTATCATCATAATATTCAGCCATACCAACACTGTAACACCCTCTCCCTCTGTAACACTTTCTTTAATTCAGTAGAGTACTACTACCATCCAAGAACCTAAAATAGCACCACAGTGTGCTGTCTTAATTCCGACTGTCCAATGCTACTATGCTAATTCCATAATATAATACTGTCATTATTCGTTGCATCGAACAAAGTGGGCATTCACTCATGAAAGCTTATGCTCCAATACATCTGTTAGTCTTGAAGGTGCCACAGGACTCTCTGTTGCTTTTTACAGATCCAGGCTAACATGGCTACCCCTCTGATACTTGACACCATGCAAGGCACTGCCTTTAGCTGTATGGAATGGAAATCTATCAACCTCATGAAGAAACTTGCACAAGTACAGACAGATATCATCTTCCTTTCTAAATGCAAATGGATGGACATCATACCAAATGGACTGAAGGTGAAAAATCCATTGCTATCTACATACTGCACAGACCACAGTGAGAGATTATGCCATACACTATCAAAGAAACTGAGGAACCACCTGATCAGCATCCTATACAGCAAACAGGAAAACATCAAATAAGAGCTCTCCAACCTGGAGACTTTCATTAATAACCAACCCTCCACACAAATGGACTTCACTAAAATAAGACAGGAGATCTACACTACACACTTCACCTCTCTACAAAGGAAAAAGGACCGTAAGCTGTCTAAACTCCTACCTGCCACATGGGGCCACAACAGTGGTACCCCTAACTCACCCAGCAATATCGTCAATTTATCCAGCTACACACTCAACCCAGCAGAAGAGTCTGTCCTATCTCGGGGACTCCATCCCACACACAGATGGAATACAAGCTGTCAGGAACACTATCCCTGATGATGACACAGCACAACTTGTTGCTGAGCTCTGTGACTTTATCATCACGCACAACTATTTCAAATTTGGTCACAATATATACCTCCAGACCAGTGGCACCGCCATGGGCACCCGCATGGCCCCACAATATGCCAACATTTTTATGGCTGACCTGGAACAACGCTTCCTCAGCTCTTGTCCACTCACACCCCTCCTCTACCTACGCTACATTGACAACATCTTTATCATCTGAACCCATGGGAAGGAGACTCTGAAAGAATTCCACCACGATTTCAACAACTTCTACCCAACCATCAACCTCAGCCTAGACCAATATACACGGGAGGTCCACTTCCTAGACACCACAGTATAAATAAGTGATGGCCAAGTTAACACCACCCTATACCGAAAACCCACTGACCGCTATGCCTACCTTCATGCTTCCAGCTTCCACCCCGGACACACCACACGATCCATCGTCTACAGCCAAGCACTGAGGTACAACCGCATCTGCTCCAACCCCTCAGACAGAGACCAACACCTACAAGATCTTCACCAAGCATTCTCAAAACTACAATACCCACACAAGGAAATAAGGAAACAAATCAACAGAGCCAGACGTGTACCCAGAAGCGTCCTGCTGCAAGACAAGCCCAAGAAAGAAACCAACAGAACTCCACTGGCCATCACCTACAGTCCTCAGCTTAAACTTCTCCAACACATCATCAGTGATCTACAACCCATCCTGGACAATGATCCCTCACTTTCACAGACCTTGGGAGGCAGGCCAGTCCTCGCCCACAGACAACCTGCCAACCTTAAGCATATTCTCACCAGCAACCACACACCGCACCATAACAACTCTAACTCAGGAACCAATCCATGCAACAAACCTCGATGCCATCTCTGCCCACATATCTACACCAACAATACCATCACAGGACCTAACCGGATCAGCTACAACATCACCAGTTCATTCACCTGCACGTCCACCAATGTTATATATGCCATCATGTGCCAGAAATGCCCCTCTGCTATGCACATTGGCCAAACTGGACAGTCACTACGTAAAAGGATAAATGGACAAGTCAGATATCAGGAATGGCAATATACAAAAACCTGTAGGAGAACACTTCAACCTCCCTGGCCACACAATAGCAGATGTAAAGGTAGCCATCTTATAGCAAAAAAACTTCAGGACCAGACTCCCAAAGAGAAACTGCTGAGCTTCAGTTCATTTGCAAATTTGACACCATCAGATCAGGATTAAACAAAGACTGTGAATGGCTAGCCAACTACAGAAGCAGCTTCTCCTCCCTTGGTGTTCACACTTCAACTGCTAGCAGAGGACCTCACCCTCCCTGATTGAACTAACCTTGTTATCTCCAGACTGATTCTTGCCAGCATATTTATACCTGCCCCTGGAAATTTCCATTACATGCATCCAACGAAGTGGGCATTCAGCCACGAAAGCACATGCTCCAATACATCTGTTAGTCTTAAAGGTGCCACAGGACTCTCTGTTGCTTTATTCATATATATTACATCACAGCCATGAATTGTGAGATTTCATCAATCAAAACTACTGGGAGAAGAAGATGAAAGTTATTTCACCTTTGCAATAAAGAGTGCAAAGAGAGAATAACTTTGGTGCTGAAGGACTTGCCACTGCAATGGAAGGTGGAGGTCACTCTGCCATTGAAGGAAAGGTCACAAGAGCTGGTCCATGGTGGTTTAAGAAAAAACAGATAACAGCTATCATGGAGAGAGAGCAGGAGAGGCAGATTGGGGAGTTTGGCCAAAAATATAGATCTAATCCATTTATTACATAAAATTAAAACCTGTGAACTTTGGAATTATGGGGCAATAATTCCATTTAAGAGTTCTGTTAACTACACAAATCACTCAAGCTTTGATTTATGATATCACCAGAAACTTTAGATGGCATTATAGCCTCCTATGTCAGAACTGTCCATTTCATATATATCTTTATATAGAGACTCCTATGTTGATTTTAAATATTTTACAACCCTAATTTCTCAAGATATATTCCAAGAGAAGCAGAGAGAGAGATTCAGGCAAACAAATATTCTATATAATATTCTTAAATCGCACTGATAGAACAGCAGCCTTTTCTTGCATAATTTGACCACAAAATTTAAGATGAACAATTCAATTTGTTTTTCATTAGCACATCCTGTCTGGGTAACACTAATTACCATATTTACAGCCTGACAGGAAGGAGGTGGAAGAAGGGAATAATTTCCATTAATGCTGTCTTGTCTTCGTTTATTTTAATTTATAGACTTGGCCAATTTATGACAAATGGATATAAGACTAAATCCCATTCTAAAAACATGTTACATATTGTAGTCCATTTTGTTTTCTAATAGTGGGAGCATACTATAGTTAATAGAAAAAGGTGAAATTGACTATTCCATATTCATTATCCACATTGAAAGAAATGCAAAAAGTAAATAGCATAAAAAGTGAAAATGAAATTTGAATTTTACATTTTTCTCAGTTTTAGAAGTTTCAGATGTTATTTGTAAGATAGTGAAAGGAATTTTTAAAAGGTATCACTAACTTATTCAAAATGCACATTATTAAAATAAGAAAACAAGTAGAAGCATCAGAGTAGCCGCAGAGCAATAGATATGTTAGTAATCCTATTTTTATGGTTAACAGAGAACCCTTTCAGATAGCCAGTACTGTATACAATGTCATTTGGGAAAACTATTATTAAAAGAGTAGTGAATAAACATTTAACATACCCCTCCACCACCACTTCTTTTGGCATAAAAATTAATTCATAAATTAGATGTATAGACAGTTTTCAGGTGTGCTTCCGGGAAAGAAGAAAATATGCTAGGAACTGCCAAACAGTTCAGTTGTCTTCACCATATTCTTAAGATGTTTTTATCCCTTGAATGATATTTGCTTGACCCAAGAGTAGGGTGAAACTTTGATATGCTGCAAGGATAAGAGAGATGACAGTATCCCTCTTGAGCTCTGACCCTGCAAATTCTTCAGCATGTATGTGACTTCACTGAGACTACTCATACAAGCAAAGCCACGCACATGCAGCATTGGGCCTTTAGTAAACTGAAGTCTGGGCTTGGCAACGAATAATCTGTGACCTCAGACAGGGTTGTAGTGATTTTATATATATATATATAAATTACAAACCCAAACTGTACACAGTGACTCATTTAGTGCCTGATAGTGGAGTCTCTGGCTGCAGAGTCCTAAACTGTAGGCTCTGTCTTTTGCAGAGCTCCAGGAAGTGTTCTGTACCACACCGCTCGTCATACCTTCCTCCTAAAAACAAAAACTGTCCAGAATTCCAAGTTCTCTAATTAGTGAGTGGCTACAGGTAAGTCCACACACCTTACCTGCCCTGAGTTGTGAACAGATGGCTAACAACATTCTAGGAAATCTAAATCATTATGATGATTTGCCAAATGTCCAAGCTGTGATAAGTGCCCCCTTGATACATGCTGCAGCTCAAACTTCCAATCTTAAATGTTATTGACATTTAAACCTAAAGTAATTTTTTCCAGTGTGGTTTTAGTAAGGGTGTTTCATGTGTCTACTGAATGCAGTTCTTTGTCTAAATTAAGTGCGTATGAGAGGGAGAATGACCTTGTGAATTATGAAGTTATAAAACATAATTTTGGATAAGATTTCATACCGCAATCAAGCCTACAGACAATTTGGCATGAATTCCCCAAGAGATTTATTGTAGTTACAAATTAAAACACTTTGGCACTTTTCCCATTAATAATTTATCTTCCCTGGGTGAATCATTATATTTGCTTTGCTTGCATTACACTGTGCATTTATGTGGTTATTTTTAAACATTTGGATTCCCCAATCTGACTAACAGTTTGCATTCATCGCAGCTGGCACCAGATATAATACCAAAAATCCTTTTAGTATTGGCTACTAATTGGAAATGAGCACATTCTTTTTTATCAATTTTATAAAATTGTTAAAAAAGAGAGACAGGCAACTTCCATGGTTTCTCAAACCTTTTTAAAACAACAGCGTTTATCTTCCCAAACCATAAGTGAAGAGTTAGCAGCATAGGGGCTGACCCTGATCTTCTCTGTATATTCTCTGCTTAAAGGACATTAGCAGGAAATGGTCAGCTTGAGGACACAATGAAAGGAAACACAGCAGCAAAGGTTTCACTGATAACATGTGATTTCAAGTCAGTGAACAGATTCAGCCAGCCATCCAGCTGTTCAGGCCAAAGTCTATATAGCACTCTGCTGACTCCAACAAGACTGTGTCATGAAACCAGGGTGGAAGACTGACACTTGACATAGCAGGTGGGGGAGGCGGAATGTTTTCACACACCACCAGGTTCCATGGCTGAGTTATTATTTTATGTCATAATCAAGAAAAATTATGCTGTTTCAATTATATTTATTTTCTGCAGATTTATTGGGTTGAATTTAGAGATTATAGTGATTACACTGCATATCAGTAAATGAGGGTAAGTATGTATAATGGAGTCCAGGTCAATGCAGTCTACACACAAAAGCCAGATTTTTCAAAAGATCTGAGCACCCACAACCAGGGACAGATTTTCAGAAGAGCTCAACTCCCATTTAGCTACCAAAGTCAATGGCTAAATTTTCCAAAGAGCTCATCACATTAGAAGCTGGTCTCTTTTGAAAATAGGACCACATGGGGACAGCAGAGTGTATACAATAACTTCTGCTTTAAAACTTACAGCCTCCTATTTGTTGTCTTTCCTGCCCTATGTCCTAGGCTCTCAGCATTAGTTATACCCATTTAGATTTAAGGTACTTTTGCACTAGCCACTGTACACATGGCCATGTGCATGGTTGTACCATAGCCCCCCTATTGTTCACATCTATGCCCCAGAAGCACATTTCGGAAGGCAAGTAAGCTAGCATGCCTGAGGGGGTATAAGTACTTGCCTCAGGCTGTGGCATGGCCCCGTATGGACGGGGGCAAGGGGCATACATCTGGTCTCGAGCTTCAATAGTCCTCCACTCCCATTCCCACAATGCACTGAACCCTTTTCTTCCTGACTCTTACCTAATCTATAAGGGTCCCTTGTCTCCCCCACCCCCATTTTTACCAGCAGTAGCAAGCTGTATTGACCACTTCAGAACAGCTTTCTGCTGCACTCTCTTGATCAGTACAGGTGAACATGGATCCTACTCTGAGAGCAGCTGCCTGACCCATGAACCACACCATCCTCCATAACTTCATCACTTGGAGGAGCAGGAACGTACACCTGCACTGGGAAATTTCACACAGGCTGGAACAGGCAGCCATTTACTAGACTCTGTCCCAGTGCCAGGAATGCATTAAGTGCCTGAGGTTACTGTACAGGAGGGCAAAAAGACTCAAACAGTTGCTCTGGATGGACTTGTCATACATGCCCCTTCTATGATGAGCTGGACTGGGTGCTGTCAAGGGCTTCTCCTACAGAGCCTGAAGTGGCTCACAATTCCTCCACTGGCCTCATAGTCTGAGGGGATGCCAATAAGCGCCAGGGCGAGGAGGCAGCAGGGACCGCAGGGGATGTCACAGAAGACCTGAAGGATGAGGAGTATGTGATCTGTACCTCTACCCAGAGAAGCAGATTGAGGAAGTCCCCCAGCAAACCCAAGGAGGACCCCAAGTCCTCACAGGAACTAGAATCTGAGGCTGGTAAGTTACAATGCACTCCCACCCTCCCCGCCAATAACCCCTCTTGCCTGGAGCTAAATTCCTGATTTTAAGATCCAGGGTATTTGAAGGATCATACATTGACGTTTCCCCCCCAGACAATATGCCATGCATTGCTATGTCTCTGAGTTTGAACAGCAGTGCTCAAGCCATGACATGGTCATGCCTCATCCCCTTACCAACCTCCTCCAACTCCACCCTGCATCCAGCCCCTGCTCTGCTCCAGCCCTAAATGATCCCAGCCAAGATACTCCTATAAATCAATGATTTTACTGATTTCTGATGAACCACTGCTATGCCTTTGGCTAAAGCAATGTCTTAAAATCAGAATATTAATGAAAACTCATTGTTCCCCTGTGTCTGTACATGTTTCAGGCAGCAATGATCTTGGGGCCATGTGGACTGGGGCAAGAGTAGTTGGGTTAGAAAGGTCCTGGTTGGGGATAGGAAAGTTGTAGAAAACTTACAGTGGGTTGCCTTTTCTCTTGGAAGATTACACAGTTTCAATGTTTCTCCCCCTCCCTTCCCATCCCCCACAGTCCTGATGTTACCATCCCCTTACAAGTGGGAGACATGCAGAAGATTACAACATTTTTACCATCCTTGTCCATGGTGCCTTCACTTTCCCCACACTGAGCCATGCTGCACGAACCAAGGGAAACAACAGTGGGGGACGGATCCGGTCTAGTGGTTGGATAAACACAGTGCAGAGTCCCTGTGCAGTGGGGAGGCAAAGGGCTTGTGATGCTGATCTGAAACTTCAGGGAATGAAATAAAGTTGTGGAGTGTCTCTTTCTTTCTCTAGAAAGACAAGAAAGAACTCATCTGTGTAAGCTCAAAAGCTTGTCTCTCTTACCAACAGAAGTTAGTCCCATAAAAGATATTACCTCACAGAACCCTGTGCTCCTGCCCCTGAAATGGTAGCACTAACATCACATAACAGCAGCAATGTGCACACGGGTATAAGTGGGTGCACAGCATTACACCTGTGTCTAGCACAACAATGTGGACAGTCAGTGTGGGTCCTGGCAGCATGTATACAGTCCCAAAATCAAATAAGTGTACTAGTTTAGACAGACTTAGAGAGCTAAATTAGGATGAGACATACAAGGGAATGTAAGCTACAAGTAAATGTTAATCTAAGTAAGTTTGTTGTGTAATTTACACACTGAGGGAGCCAGAAGAGCCATTAAACTTAGCCAAGAAAGTGACAGCAGGCCAAAACCAGAAATGAGTCTTTGTTGTGTTTATATAGTTTTGTAAAGCCTCTTCTGGGCATGACTTTGCTCCGACAATCACTGCATCCTCTATATTTCTGAGAACAGAGAGAACTGATTCTTGTGTGTTGAGTAACACCCAGGTTACGTTTATAAAATCTTTAGAATAGAACCTGTTGGGAATTTTTCAATACTACTTTTTCTTCGGACAATGCCAATATGTCAAAACTAAAGCTTTTCGTGCAAACATATTGTTTTCTATTAAAATGTCTTTGGGAAGATTTCTCACATCCAGGATGGACTTTCTGGTCAAAGTTAGAAAGAGGGAGAGATGCACCTCAGAATAGCCAATATCATGGTGGGATGTGGGATTCAGAGCAGGAATTTGAACCTAGTTCTCCCATATCCCAGGTGAGTGCCTTAACCACTGGGATATTGGCTAATATGGGATATCTTTCTCTCTGGGTTTTTCATTTCTAGAAGTCTCAGTTTTGTTCTGCTGTGAAATAAAAACAATTTCAATTCCTCAACCTGTTTTGCAAAATGCGTTTTTTTTTTCTGGTCACCACCTACTTTAGGGCTCTTTTCTTAAGAAGCCACATCAGTGTGAAATGAACTGAAATAGCGGTTTAGTGTTATTTTCTGCTGGTAGTGATAGTGTTCTGCATTATATTGGATGTACTGAAGTACAACAGCATTCTATGACTACTGTCCCCTGGGATCTTCACATATGTGAGAGTCTAGTTTTGTACACATCTCATGAGGTTCCCTCAGACCAGAAAATAATTAAAACAATAAATGAATGTTTGTATGATGAGGACTCTTAATGGTTCTGGGGTTTTGCACCCTGTGAATGAGTTGCCACCCTTGGGCATCCCCTCATGGCCTCAGGGAAACCCTGCAAGCAGCCCCTTGCCTTGGTTTTCCCCTTCAAGTGGCTCCTTAGGTAAACTCCACCCAAGCTTTTTGTTTACTAATGCCCATTTTCAGAGGGTCTAATTTATTGGCAGAAAAAACTCAGCCCTGAGACATCTCTTCTCCCTGCCTCAAGTCTGCTCTCTGCAGCTCTTCCCTGCCTTGGCAGGCCACTCTCAGCCCTGCCTGGCTGGACTCTTTTCTTACTTCTGCTTCTCTTTCGATCCAAACCAGTTCAAAATAAAGTCTCCTCAAGTCTGTGCATTTACTAACTTACCAGGGCTCCTCCCAAGCCTGTCTTGCCAGTAGTCTCAGTCCCAAATCCCAGGTCTCTCTGTTGGAGCCTGCTTGCTCCTAGCAGCCTCTGATCTCCCTGAGCATCCCCCACCCTCTGCAGCTTCTACTGCTCTTTAGACGGGAAACTAGGTTATCCCAGGTGTGCCTCCTTAGTATTCAGCATTGACTGGCCTCTAGCCCTTAAGTGGCAAGCCATTCTGTTGCATGCTCCAAAATCAATAATAGGCTCAAAATTGAATTTACAAAATAGGAGGCCAGGATCTACTTTGGAAAAAAAAATTAAAAATATGCTGCATCGAGCCTCACAGCCCGGGGGAACTGACTTAGGCTTTCAGGGCTCATGCTACAGGTCTAAAAATAACAGTGTTGATGTTCCTGCTTAGGCTGGAGCCCAGGCTCTGAAACCTGGCGAGGGAGGTGGATTAGGGGGTGAGTCTCAGAGCCCAGACTGCAGCCTGTGAGCCCTGGAGCCCGAATCAATTTACCTGGGCTCTGACTCTCACTGCCACGGGGGTATCTTGCTTTGTAGATGTATCCTCAGATCCCACATTAATACCATATTCATTTTATTTATAACGTAAGTCTCCTAAAACTGGAGGTATCACCTTAGTTCATGATGGATCTGATCTGCTGGGGTGCCAGGTGCTGTCATTTCTGCTGAATTTGCAAAGGGGAGGGGAGTATGCTTGGATGCAGCACAGCAGAGACTGAATGGAGTTTTAGATGCTCCACAATTCAGGTGAATTTTCAAAGCTAAGCACATAAAATTGTGGAAACTCACCTCCTGTTCTGGGCACCTGCAAAATGCAAAAGCATCTCTCTATCTCTCAGAGCCAAGCCCCAGGCAAAAGTCCAGGTGGGGTCCATGTCGTGACCAGTGGGTAATAAAACCCCACACAGACCCAGGAAACACACGAAACATCAGAAATGTCAAAATTTTTGGTAACAAATTTAGGATTCTTCTCAACTTCAATATTCTCAACTCTACACCTGCCTACATATGTCATCACCTCCTCCTATGCCCTCTCCATTCCTTTCCCTTTGTATCCATTGCCAGTATTCATCTCCACATCTTCTCCTACAATATCCAATATATCTGGAATAGCTTCCCTGTTAGCATACATCAAGCTCTCACTGTCTCCTCCGTCAAGAATCTTCTAAAAACCTCCCTGCTCCATAGAAAAGCATTCAAGCTCAAATGCCACTCTTCATTCTGTGCTCTTTCTTCTCTTGTTTTTGGTTTGTTTGTCCCTTTAAACTGTAAATCCTTCAAAGGAGAAATGTGTTCTGTTTGCCACCAACCTCCAATGGTACAGTGCTATATAAGTGACACATTGGGATACCCTTATTCAGTCTGAGCAGTACCTTACTCCACAAGTAGTGCCATTGAGCACACCAGGACTATTCATAGCATACAGTATTTTTCAGCATGACTGAAGGTTTCATAGAGATTGGCTTGCATAGGAATCCTACATTCAAACCCCAATGCCTTTAAACTTGAGATAAGTTTGGATATGAATTCAGGGTAGCTCAATCCCACTGCTAAAACAGGCATGAATCAGAAGCACAAATCTGAGCAGCCTCAAACCTTCAAAAAGTCTGAAGGATTCGTAGCTAAGTCCAGATGAAACCTTCATGGCTGGATTGCTACTTCTATGTCCAGAGAAGGTTTTGAAAGTTGCTAAGGATTCACTAAGAAGAGAAAGCTCAAGGGTCTAAGTTCCATAGAAAAGGGGGAATACACTAATGTATTTGGAAGTTTTAAAAATCAAGTCCTTCCCTACCACAAACTAAGTGTGGGGAGAAGTGAGGAGAAGCTTCCTTGCACGTAGCTGATAATTTACATTCTATTTCAGGCACCCCATCTCAGCTTGGTAGAGCCAGTGTGACATCATTTAAAACCCCATTTGAGAAGTAAGGCAAAGCTGCTAAATAAGGACAAATTCAGAAAAGGCATTGGCCACTACTAGCACACTATGTCGACGCTTGAGCTGTGCAAAAAGCATATTGATCGCAAGTACAAAGTGTTGCCAGTGGTTATTGAAAAGAAAGGTGCAGCAATTGGAACTTGATACTCTAGGAAATACAGTAGTTGGTTTATAGTACTTTGTAAAACTGTTAATATATTTGGTTTAATGAAGCGGAAAATAAGAATTATTTCATTTGACTAGATCCTACTTGTTAGACTGGCATTAAACAGCATACAACAAATGGTGCACAATTTCTTTCATAACTTGAATGGCCTTTATTAGCCTTTTAATTTCAAAAATTTGCAAAGTGGGCATGGAGCTTGTTGAAGAACCTCTTTGCAAAGCTCCCTATTTTTCCATTTGTCATGAAAAGGGGCATAAGACTGCATGACAGAACACACTAACAGAACATAATCACAATTAAATCTTACCTTCAGTCTAGCTCCAGACAAGACTGAGATAATATAGGTAGATTGCGGGAAAAGCCACAGGGAAGGACAGAAACGATTCAACTCTCTGACTGAGAGGATGCATCCTCCACTTACTCAGGTTTGCCATTTAATGATCCGGGTTGCCAACTTTTGTGCTTTTAATCATGACTCTCAGAATATCTGGTGTTTTCATTAGGATCCGAGCAACATGAGAACCTAAGCTTTCATCTTTAAAAAGTTTCAAGCCCTCATGGTTGAGGAGAAAAGCTTGAAAACATGAAAGGATGTTTGAAAAGCTTGAAAACATGAAAGGAGCCAAAAGGCTCAAAATCATAATGCAGATTCAAAGAACTGAAAATATATTTGTTAAAATCTCATGATTTGGGGGGTCCTAACTCATGATTTTTGAACACATGGAGTTGGCAATACTCCATCTCATTGGATCTCCAGCTGCTCCTGGGTACTCAGATAAATGCTGTAGCCATGACCTTCCTACCCCCCGCCAAGTACTTTTGGAATCACAATCAAAGGGATACAGCTTTTCTTTAACACGTGGCCCTCACTGCAGTTAGCCATGCCTTTATCACTGCCAGATTAGACTACTGCAATAGGCTATGGGGATAATAATATTTTCCTATCTCCTAGGAAGGTTAGGAGGCTAAATTCACTCATGTTTGTAACACATTTTGAGATCCTGTCATAGATGGTACTATAGAGGTGAAGTAGTTCACAATTTGCAGTTACAATTCTTCTTATGTTTCCATGCTTTCAATTGTAATGAATGGAGGGGGGGGGGTCATGTGGAAATCCCTTAACAATAAACAAAGTTTATTAGTCAATGGGAGTTGAGGATTTTGTAAGATAGCACCATAGCTATTACAACAAATGGCAGATAGTTTATTGAGCTGGAGCTCTTACAATTGCTTTAGTAATATTATTTGATTTTGGGATCCAGCACTTATGAAGACTTTAGCTTGTGTAAAACTGGTTATAACATTTCAGATTGCACCAAAGAAAAACAAAACAACTGTTTGATGGATCACAAAGGCAGACAATTATTGATAGATGGAGCCTTCAAGCCAAGAGGAGTTTAACACATCCAAGATGGTAGCACTGGGATTCAATGGAAATCCCATCAGTCATCAAAAGGCAATCTTAAAAATGTATTTCATTGTAAAATAAGTAGTCCTCCTCTGCCTGTGCATCGCATGGGGGCCTGAGGATCACTCTGTAGACAGTATCAGAGGGGTAGCCGTGTTAGTCTGAATCTGTAAAAAGCAACAGAGGGTCCTGTGGCACCTTTAACACTAACAGAAGTATTGGGAGCATAAGCTTTCGTGGGTAAGAACCTCACTTCTTCTTCTGAAGTGAGGTTCTTACCCACAGGACCCTCTGTTGCTTTTTGTAGACAGTGTCCTTCTCTTCTTAGCAAGCTAACCAGAATGCTCTGTTTTATCTGCACAAGATCAGATCTAGGTCAGGCTGCCCAATGAGGCTTTATGCAGCTCAGAAGCCACTAATAAGGAGTTTTCATTTTTCATGCTAGCAAATATAATGTCCAAAACATTGAGTTTACTTTGGAGCTTTCTCAGAACTGTCAGTCAAGCAAAGCTCTGTGAACTTTCATCTGTAATGGAGCTTATAACCTTGTGCCAATGAAAGGACGGCAGATTTGTGGAATGAAATGATGATCCCAGAGAGAGGTTGAATCCATCTTGGCTGGATGCCTTGAAGCCCTGGGGTCTGAATGAGAAAAGAAGGGAGAGGGAACAAACACAGAATAATACAAATTGTATTCTGCCTTTCTAGGACAATACTCTGTTTTGCTGAGTTGCTGGTGATTCAATTCCAGTAACTGCTCAAAAACGTGCACCAGCTACAGAGTGCTAGTTCCTTAGCACAGATGACTGTGTTATTTCGATAGTGTTTTCCTTGTTGCAATGTATCTTTTTTAAAATGTAAGAGAGGAGGGTTTGGATTGTACAAGGAGTTGAAAGCAGGATAAAGAGCCTCTTGAGATTAAGAGTGTACATTCAATTCCAATCAAGCTTGGTAATGAGCAAGAGTTGTTACCCTCTAGTTTTTATTTGATTTTCTATGATAAAATGAGTTACTGTACTTAAAAATACCCAATATGTAGGGCAAAACCTGAGGTGGATTTTCCCCCATGTACTAGATAAATTCAGCAGTACTGCAGAGCTTAGTAAACTAAAGAATCACTTGTAAAGAAAGCCAGCCTGGCAAACTCTGCTAAATGAGCCTCTTGGCACTGGGTGGGCCAGGAGCTCTCCCACTGGTATTTAATCCCTTTTGCATTGGTTCATCGTGTCAGGAAATCCCACTTCCTTGCTGCAGAGAACTAAAGCAAGGACTGCTGGCATACTGGATTATGGGCACCATGCCCTATCAGTCAAGATCTGCTGTTTTTAAAGGGAAAAGGTGTATGAAGTGCAGCCTAAGAAGTCCTAACCCACAACCACCCTCTGTGTAACTGCAACTTTTAATGTTAAAATGGATCAACTGCTGACAAACAGAAACAATTTCTAGAAGAAGATGCAAGTAAACTGTATGTTTGTGTTCACTTATTTGCAAAGTGGGTGTGTATCTCCACTCCTGGTAAGCTGTCAATATAGCCACGAGTGCCACAAAAATTGGGCATCCCTGTAAAGAGACTGCACAGAGAGAAAACCCATTAGACATGTTTTCTTTTTCCTTTGAACTACCTGCCTTACGCTGGAGAACAGTCAAAGTTTAACAGAATAGAAGCTTTATACTACGTGCAGGGATAAACTAAGAGGACACTCCAGAAGGAACCTAAATTTATTCAACATATACTTTGTTACAGCCACCCTAGTGTGTATATCATACCTAGACTCCCTCAAGACAAATGTAGTATTATTTAAGATTTATATTGAAATAGCACCTAAGTCCACAATCGGGTTGGGGCTCGTTGTGCTAGATGCTATCACAAACATAATAAATGAGAGCCCCTCTCCCAAAAGACCTTGCAATCTAAAAGACAGAGACTTAACAGGTGGAGAGACACGCAAGCAGGCCGGGGTGGGGCTGGTGAGACAGGTAACAAATATAATAGCATATGTGCAATTCTTAGCCAGTCATCCTCATTTTAGAGCCACCCTTACTCATATTACGTAGTATTTTACTCCTCAGGTAATCCCATTAAAATCAGTAGGACTATTTGAGGAGGAAAGTACTAAATGTCTTGTAAATTACACCAAGTAAGGGTATGTCTACACTGGCAGAGTTACACCGCTGGCAGTTACAGCACCGTTCAGAGAGTGCTGAAAGGAAACCGTTGTTGTGTGTTCACATTGTCAGCTGCCCGCACAATAGCATGTTCATGCTTGTGGCACTTGCAACAGCATTCAGAGTGGTGCACTGTGGGCAGCTATCCCACCGAACATCTCTTCCTCTTCTGCCACTAAGAGTTGTGGGAAAACAGAGGGGGTCGTGGGACATCCTGGGGCCAGTCCCAATGTCCCGTGTTGCCTTGCTTCACATCCCAGCAATCCCTGTGCTTCCATCCACATTTGGCGCCATCTTTCAATGGTTTGTGTAATGTGCACTCTGCCTCTTCAGTCTGCAGGAACGGATCCCAAGCTGTTGTCCAGAATGCTGCTCACTCTGACCAACACGTAGTGAGTGGCAGTGGAGTTATTCCTTAAACTACAAAGGCAAGAGGAGTGTGACATTGATCTCACCACGTGTACTAACTATGACACGAGGTTGCTTGTGGCATTCACAGAGGTGCTGACCACATTGAAACACCACTTTTGGGCTCAGGAAACAAGCACTGAGTGGTGGGATCACATCATCATGCACATCTGGGATGATTAGCAGTGGCTGCAGAACTTTCGGGTGAGGAAAGCCACATTCGTGGGACTGTGTGATGAGCTTGCCCCAGCCCTGTGGTGCAAGGACATGAGAATGAGAGCTGCCCTGCTGTTGGAAAAGCACGTGGCAATTGCACTGTGGAAGCTGGCTACTCTAGACTGCTACCGATTGGTCGCTAACCAGTTCGGAGTGGGAAAATCGACCGTTGGACTCGTGTTGATGGAAGTGTGCAGTGCTATTAATCGCATCCTGCTCCGAAAGACCGTGACTCTGGGCAACATATGTGACATTGTAGATGGCTTTGCGCAAATGGGCTTCCCTAACGGTGGAGGGGCGATAGATGGCACGTATATTCCAATTCTGGCACCTAGCCACTGAGTACATTAATCGCAAGGGGTATTTCTCAATGGTTCTCCAAGCGCTTGTGGATCACTGAGGGTGTTTCACAGACATTAATGCAGGCTGGTCTGGAAAGGTGCATGACGCATGCATCTTTCGGAACACTGGCCTGTTCAGGAAGCTGCAAGCAGGGACTTTCTTCCCAGACCAGAAGATCACTGCAGGGGCAGTCGAAATGCTCATTGTGATCCTGGGAGACCCCGTCTACCCCTTAATACCGTGACTTATGAAGCCATACATGGGGCAAGCTGACAACAGAAAGGAGCAGTTCAACAACAGGCTGAGCAAGTACAGAATGACAGCACATCAGGTGACAGTTCCAAGGCAGTCATTGTGACCAAACCTGTCACAGTAACAAATAATAATACAAGTAATAAAGATAATAAAGACCACATTTTGGAGCCCTTATTAATAGATATATAGATAAATCTACAACCCTACTCAACCTGAGTAAGGGTCATAGATGTGGAGCCATATACCAACATTTTAAGCATAAAACCAAATATAATAGTACAAGCCAGAGTGGCATCACTAAAAAGGAGGAATGGGGATGATCACCCAAAAGGAGCCAACAGTGATTAAAATAGAAACACTTTTAGAGATGAACCCGAACGCCTGTAACCTTGCAGTGTTCACACTCTGGATCTTAATTTTCTGACTTCAGCCCATCTCTAAAACAAAATCCATGCAATGTCCATTTCAATACAGATGAAGCCATAATGTATAAAAGGAATTTTTAAAAGAGTTAGTGCCAGTTCACTGGCTCTCAATTCTTTACATTAGAATAATTTGTAGTATATATAGTAGAGAATGATTTGAAAGATCATTCACTAGATTTAAGGGAAATTTATGAGGAAGGAGTTGCTGTTCCATCATTTTGCTTTTTTGTGTTGATAGAGGTGCTAGAGGGCATAGGAGGAAATTCTGCTTATCCCCCTGAAACTCCCATCACTGCAACTGACTTTCTACAGTCCTGATCCAAATCCCTTTGAAAGCAATGGGAGTTTTCCCACTAGCCTCAGTGGACTTTGGCTCAAGCCCTATGTGATCTTGGGAAGGTCAATTAAGGGGAGACTTTCAAGGCACAAAGGTGAGTTAGCACTCCCATTTTGTGCCTTTGAAAGTCTGCCCTTAACTTCCCCATATATCAGTTTGACCATCTATAAAATAGGGGAAATAATGCTTAACCACACTACAAAACATTGTGAGAACTACAGATGAAGAGCGCTATACAACTGTTGAGTATTAGTAGTAGAAGCATTTTATTATTCTCTACCTTTTGAATTAATGTTCAGGGACCTCCTATTTTTAATTATTGCAGGACACTCATATTGTACACAAATCCCTTTATAATAATCATCCAGGGGGGAAAAGATTCATTTGATTATTTAATTTGGGGTATGATTTACTGGCTGACACAGCCTGAATTTCATAAAAGTGGCACATCCATCACACTCGAACATGCCAGTACAATTAAGTTACGAGGATGCCAGCAGTAACTCAAACTGGGTGGCAATATTAGACGCTGTGCAGCCAAGCCTGTTATTGTTTTATTCTTAAAGTTGGATTTCAAATAATCATGTCAGCATTAATTCGGAGTCTTGATTACAGCTCTGCTGGTGCTTTTTTCATTGCCAACTTTGCAGTCCTACTGCTGACCTGAAATATTGGACTTCTGCAATTTTGGATTCCACTTGCAATTGTAGACTTTGCAAGGCCGAGCCATAGCCCTTGGCAGGAGGTGCAATAAAACAGTGGGCAGTGGCTATTCATATCTTATTGAATTAGTCTCCTGCCAAATTCCACTTGTGAATATACGTTCACCCTTTTAGTGGGTAGAAAATTACATTTCCCCCTGCTCTCGTTTGAAATGTCTGTTTATTTGAAACTACTCTACAGGCAACCATTCAATCAAATATATTAAGAGTAGAGAGTTATGCAAAACTATGGCAAGTTCTGTAAATTAAATCAGACAATCTGTTTTTAAAATAGTTTTGCGAAAAAGGCAAAGTAACGCAAATCTTTTGTTTTCAATCTTTCATTGTGGGCAAAAAGCTGTTTTAAAAAACAAATATTTTTGCTGAATTTATCACAATAAAAGGATGAAGGTGAAAGATCAAAGTTCAAATTGAGTTTCCTGTGTCACTGTATGTCTGCATATGTCTAGTGTGCTAATTTCCATGCTAGTGAAGCGACAAACGCTGGGTGCTGTTAGATGTGAGATTTGAAACCATGCATTCAAGGGAGACTGCTAACTTCATGCCAAATCGGAGATCTCCTGGAAACCATGACTTTTGCACTTGTATTCAAAATCCATATTTTACCTTTGGGACAAATGGTACTTTTATAAAAGGGTGCAGATCTAGAAAAAGGAAGAAGTTTATGCAAGCATCAACTCAAAATAAAATCAGAAGTCAAATAAATTCATAGGAAATTGGCAAAAAAAAAATCTGTTAAGCTCCTTGCTGTAGCTTTACTCTTGCATATACTGCAGTTTTTAGAATTAAAATGATTAATATAACTATTATCCCAGCAGCTGTATGATCCCTAAGCTGGGGCACCCAAACTTAGCCCAACTTTGGGCTTCATTAGTAGTTTCCCAGGAGCCCAAGGGTTTTTACTTAATTCATCTAAAATGGAGCTGATTACAGCTGTCCTCCCCTTCAATAGGGAGGCGTACTCTATGGATACAACAGATCACACATGCACTGACCCATATCACCTACTCACAATGTAGAACTTTGCATGCCCCATTAGACCCACTGACCACAATTTAGACACCCAACACTAGATGATAGGCATACAGTGAACACGATGGTAAACTGATTCAATGCAGGTTAGTGTCTGTAGTTCAACTCGCTTGTTGCCGTGAAAAGTTGTAAGCCACCTGTGCAAGGAAGGCAGGCTTCTCGAGTGAGATCAAAATGAGAATAAGACAGAACTATGGCATCAGAGCTGCTATGGCTCATTGTAAATATGAGGAAGTGCTGATTCACTTTGCTCTGGTCATTAGATGAATGTGATTTTTTTAATCATGTAACATAACTTTGAATATTATACTGTTTCATACATTTTGCAGGACATGCAGAATGTGTGTGTCATTACAAACTGGGGCCACCAATATTTCTGAAGATGGCTTCTGGAGTTCCACATAAAGATTTTAAAAGGTAGCATTTTTTTTTAGCCTAAATATGGCAGTTTGAAGAAGTTGAGTTATGTGTGGGTGAAACTCTAACAATTGTGAATGCTGAGGAAAGAGTTTGGAGCAACAGGAACTGAACATTGGGGGTCCCTCATCATAAAAATGTGTAGCCTCTGAAAAGGCTTTCTAGTAACTGTCCTTCAAATGTTGCATTAAAAATAATGAAGAAAATAGTATCTGTTTGTCAGCGTACCGCATCTTTGAACAGCTGTTTAGAGCAGGAGGAATAGCAAAGGCCTGATTCACCGCTGACATAAGTGGGTCCAACTCTCTTAATAGTAATGCCAATATTGTGTATGCATAAAATGTATGAGCCTTTCATATTCAATAACCTATTGATGAATTCCCTAATATTTGGAGGTTAAATGATCAAAAAGAGGTAGAGGAAGGGAAGAAAATAGGTACATCCAAGCCTACAAAGGTAGCAGCTTAGATGCTTTCAGGCCTGTATGCACTTGGCAGATAACTGGCTTGACAAGTGAGCACAGCCGGGACTCTGAGCTGATAGGGTCATCACTAAAGTGAGGGCAGGAGCATTGTGGAACTGCCCTGGGGGACTAATTGCCCCCATTGCAGCTCTACAGGCAATGTGGTGGTGAATAAGAAGGTGCTTAACTTTTCTCAAAGCTAATGCAATCATAATAGTTGTTTGAACACTTGTGCACTCTTGCAATCACTTGTGTCATGCAAACGTGAAGCGTTGCAGGTACGGGAAGGAATTGCAGTGGCACTATTAACACTAGTGTAGATAGACAGGATGGGAGAAGGCTGGCTGGATTGGAGGGCTGAGATTCAAAAGGGAAAGGGAAACAGGATTTATAATAAAGGCTTGGCCCACATTTAGAGAGACTGATTGTGCAGTTTGAACACAAAAGGAAGAAATCATCCCTTAGACTCCAATAGCAACAAAAAAGAAGCTACTTCTTCATTCCATTTACTAAACACGGCCCCAAGGGGAGGACTCAATTGTAATAAATAAGTGAGGTAATTTTAAATTTAATCTACTGTATTTAACTGCTGGGAAGGACCAATCATTACTGCAGAATAGGAGGAGGATGGGCCTAAAAGGTATAAAAACAAAATATTATGTACTCAGACTGTGTCAGCTTCCAGATGACATGACCTCATGAGATGCAGATGGCTAGATAAGATGTCAGAGAGAATGGGTTGTAGCGCGTCATAAAATGTACTCTCCTTATCTTTCCTTTGTCTCATAAATTTTCTGCAATGTAGATTCTGTAAAATCCTATTTTTGTCTTTCTTCCATTGTATTTTGGCCTTGTAAATAATGTAAGATACTCCATAATCTTTTCTGAGTGAACTGTGTTTCAAGGGAGTTCACTCTTGGCATGCTTCTTGAAGGCATATTACCAAAAGCACATCTAGTGTGGGTGGGTCTGTTTGTCCTCATTACTTGGAATAAACAAGAGAGTTTTGAATTGCAGAACCAGGGTGAAATCCTGGTTCCATTGAGGTCAATGGCAAACCTCCCTTTGATTGCAATGTAGCCAAGATTTCACCTCCAGTGACTAGGAAGACCCCCAGTTTTAAGTTCAAGGCAAGCCAGGCAGTTTTGAACTGCTCTTATATAAAATGGGACATCTATTAAAGCTTTCATGCAACAGCATATAGGCATCTCTGAACAAAGATAGGTCTGAAGTTTTGAATGGATAAATCAGATTTTTTCACTAGCAATAATAATTAATAATATTTCTATTAAAATAATGCCTCTAGGTCCCAGCTGAGATCAGGACCCCACTACGCTGGGTGCTACACAAACATACCATATAAGATTGCCTCAGATAGATTAACAAGATGCTGAAGCCTGAGCTGCTGCACCTTCATTGCTATTTTAGCTGTGCTAGCAGGGGCTACTCTAGCTACAGGCAAACTAGGCAGCTGCCTAGGATGGCAGATTCTGCCTAGGGCAACAAGGATGACCAGGTCACACCTGAGCAGCATTGTGACTCCATATGCCAGGTCACAATGCCCCTCACTCAAATCTTGCCCACCCTCCCAGCCACATTCCCCGCCCTCCCAGCCACATCATGACAGGTATCACCCAGCTGCCTCTTCTAATTGAGTGGCGCTTGGCACCCTCAACTTCTACCATAACCATTAGAAGGCTTGCCAGGCACCCTCCCCCAAAAGTCTGACATGCCCCAATCCCAAGCGGGTGCCCGCCCCTCTAGTTGAGAACCTCTGTTTGGAGCAGGGGGTGAAGGTACACTGAAGTTTGGCCTAGGGGAGCAGATTGTCTTCAGTAGGCTGTGTTTGCCAGCCAAGCTGCAATCAAACCCCCTATTGACTGCAGCGTAGACAAATCCTCAGTGGCTTGCCCAGAATGAGGAGTTGAAGCCAGGTCTCCTTAGTCTCAGTTCAGTACTGTAAACACCAGACTATCCTTCCTCTCATACTAATGAATATCACATAGGTGTTCTGATACTACAATAGTGAGTGCAGTATAAGAACCTAAACATCCATTCTAGCCCTTTATTTTACTTTGTTTTCTAAATGACAAAATAACTGAAATCTATACAAGTGATTGTTATAAGTAAAACATTTTTTCCAATAATACATAAACCTTTCCTTTCTTGTTAAAAGAAAATATCCCTTTTTAAGCATGCAAAGGAAACTTGATGCTATCAGCTAGCTAACAAGATATCTCTAAAGAAATAGTATTTTACGGAAGCCGGAAACTGAGAAAGAAGACAGAGGAAACTGGTACTAGAATATTTCATTTAATGACTGTATGACAAGTCCATCGTAGGTCATTATTTATAGGTTACTTTCCTGCTAGCTGTAGGATTTCTGGCCTTAATCATGTGTGTCAAAACACACTTCCGAATAAAAACTTCCAACATGATACTGATAATTCGGAGCAGGACAATGAACGTATTTGACCATGCCTCTCTTTCCTTTTTACTCTGAATATGCCAAGATATTCCTTGTTAACTCCATGGCCTTTTGTAGTCCCTACTATAGACACCAAGCAAGAGGTGTTGCACGAGGAAGATCCAGGCATGGACATGAAAGGATGAAAACCCAAAAGTCAGCATTAAGCTTAAAGAGACTAACAACTTATAAATATATAATTGTACTGTAATGCCTTTTGCATTTTGACACCTTCTTCAAACCTTGAAGATATATTTTCTGTCCCTACTAAGTTTCTGCTTTTTAGCAAAAATTGACTCTTGTTCTTTTTTTTCTTCTGTCCATATCTCATGGCAACAGCACCCTCCCACGTCCTTAGTCAACAAAAGTGGAAAAATAAGGCTGAGAATTAGAAATCTGACCTATAATAAATTTTAAAAATCTAATTAGAGTTTTACAATAGAAGGTCTCAGATCTGAGGTGGAGATGGACACAGGAGACCTAAGTGTTGAAAGTCTCTGGGTTAGGCTAAAAGGGGTAAAAAACAAGGGTGATGTCATGCTAGGAGTCTATTACAGGGCATCTAAACAGGTGGATGAGGCTTTTTTTAAACAACTAATAAAATCATCCAAAGCCCAAGATTTGGTGGTGATGGGGGACTTCAACTATCCAGATATATGTTGGGAAAATAACACAGTGGGGCACAGACTATCCAATAAGTTCTTGGACTGCATTGCAGACAACTTTTTATTTCAGAAGGTTGAAAAAGCTACAAGGGGGGAAGCTGTTCTAGATTTGATTTTAACAAATAGGGAGGAACTCATTGAGAATTTGAAAGTGGAAGGCAGCTTGGGTGAAAGTGATCATGAAATCAGAGTTCACAATTCTAAGGAAGGGTAGAAGGGAGTATAGCAAAATAGAGACAATGAATTTCAGGAAGGCAGATTTTGGTAAGCTCAGGTAAGGTCCCGTGGGAATCAAGACTGAGGGGAAAAACAACCAAGGAGAGTTGGCAGTATTTCAAAGGGACACTATTAAGGGCCCAAAAGCAAGCTATTCCGCTGGGTAGGAAAGACAGAAAATGTGGCAAAAGACCAGCTTGGCTTAACCACGAGATTTTGCATGATCTAAAAAATAAAAAGGAGTCATATAAAAAATGGAAACTAGGACAAATTACAAAGGATGAATATAGGCAAACAACCCAGGAATGCAGGGGCAAGATTAAAAAGGCAAAGGCACAAAATGAGCTCAAACTAGCTACAGGAATAAAGGGAAACAAGAAGACTTTTTATCAATACATTAGAAGCGAGAGAAAGACCAAGGACAGGGTAGGCCCACTGCTCAGTGAGGAGGGAGAAACAGTAACAGGAAACTTGGAAATGGCAGAGATGCTCATTGATTTCTTTGTTTCGGTATTCACCGAGAAATCTGAAGGATGCTTAACATAGTGAATGCTAATGGGAAGGAGGTAGATTTAGAAGATAAAATAAAAAAAGAACAAGTTAAAAATCACTTAGAAAAGTTAGATGCCTGCAAGTCACCAGGGCCTGATGAAATGCATTCTAGAATACTCAAGGAGCTAATCGAGGAGGTATCTGAGCCTCTAGCTATTATCTTTGGAAAATCATGGGAGACGGGAGAGACTCCAGAAGACTGGAAAAGGGAAAATATAGTGCCCATCTATAAAAAGGGAAATAAAAACAACCCAGGAAACTACAGACCAGTTAGTTTAACTTCTGTGCCAGGGAAGATAATGAAACAAGTAATTAAGGAATTCATCTGCAAACATTTGGAAGGTGATAAGGTGATAGGGAATAGCCAGCATGGATTTGTAAAGAACAAATCGTGTCAAACCAATCTGATAGCTTTCTTTCATAGGATAATGAGTCTTGTGGATGTGCTATACCTAGACTTTAGTAAGGCATTTGATACAGTCTGGCATGGTATTCTTATCAATAAACTAGGCAAATACAACTTAGATGGAGCTACTATAAGGTGGGTGCATAACTGGCTGGATAACCGTACTCAGAGAATAGTTATTAATGGTTCCCAATACTGCTGGAAAGGTATAACAAGTGGGGTTCTGCCGGGGTCTGTTTTGGGACTGACTCTGTTCAATATCTTCATCAACGACTTAGATATTGGCATAGAAAGTACGCTTAAGTTTGTGGATGATACCAAACTGGGAGGGATTGCAGCTGCTTTGGAGGATAGGGCCATAATTCAAAATGATCTGGACAAATTGGAGAAATAGTCTGAGGTAAACAGGATGAAGTTTAACAAAGACAAATGCAAAGTGCTCCACTTAGGAAAGAACAATCAGTTTCACACATACAGAATGGGAAGAGACTGTCTAGGAAGTAGTACGGCAGAAAGGGATCTAGGGGTTATAGTGGACCACAAGCTAAATACGAGTCAACAGTGTGATGCTGTTGCAAAAAAAGCAAATGTGATTCTGGGATGCATTAACAAGTGTGTTGTGAGCAAGACACGAGAAGTCATTCTTCCTGTGCTGGTTAGGCCTCAACTGGAATATTGTGTCCAGTTCTGGGCACCGCATTTCAAGAAAGTTGTGGAGAAATTGGAGAGGGTACAGAGAAGAGCAACAAGAATGATTAAAGGTCTAGAGAATATGCCCTATGAAGAAAGGCTGAAAGAATTGGGTTTGTTTAGTTTGGAAAAGAGAAGACTGAGAGGAGACATGATAGCAGTTTTCAAGTATCTAAAAGGGTGTCATAAGGAGGAGGGAGAAAACTTGTTCACCTTAGCCTCTAAGGATAGAACAAGAAGCAATGGGCTTAAACTGCAGCAAGGAAGGTTTAAGTTGGACATTAAGAAAAAGTTCCTAACTGTGAGGGTGGTTAAACACTGGAATAAACTGCCTAGGGAAGTTGTGGAATCTCCATCTCTGGAGATATTTAAGAGTAGGTTAGATAAATGTCTATCAGGGATGGTCTAGACGGTATTTGGTCCTGCCATGAGGGCAGGGGACTGGACTCGATGACCTCTCGAGGTCCCTTCCAGCCCTAGAATCTATGAATCTATGAAAAACTTTTGAACAAGTGAGAAATACAAAGAATAAGATAAAAACAGGATAGAAGGTTTCACTTTGTGATTACTCTATAGTGAACCCAGGTTGAAGAGCATTCAACAGTATCCAAGCTACAGGATGAGTGGGAAGCAGAGTGCATTGAACAAATGAAACTAGAGGATCAGATGGAAGTACAATAAGATTATAGAATAGCTGGGAGAGAGTACTCTGCAAAGTAAGGAGGTACAGACTCTATGTCAGGATAGCTAGTAAAATAAGACTAAGTAAAATAAAGAGGAAGAATATTCCTTTTATCTGTGAAGAGAATGTAATCATTTAATGGGAGGTTCTGATGGTGGGATAGGTTTTTTCCTCTCTCATAAATGATGTATGAGGGGCATACAAGTTAGCATGAGACAAAAGCAGTTTAGAGCAAGTGTTCCGCTTTGCATGCTGGTGTTAATAAATTAAGCTAAATGTTAGTGTGAGACATCATATCAATAAGGCCTAGTCCTCCAAACCTGTACTCACGTCAGAGAAAGGATTTGCAGGATCAGGCCCTTACTGGGTATATGAAATCACAAATCATCAAATCATATTAATTTACAGATGTCAGATCCATTCCACATGAATGACAAATGGCTTCCATGACCTCATTTAAAAACAACGCATTGCAGGAGTATAACAGCATTACAAACTGCTTGGTAAACAACTCTTCATGTTTTGTCACCTCTTTATCTAAATAATAGCAATGACATCAGAAACAATTAAATTATTTCTTGAACCAAGACTATTTGCCAACCTTAGCCCCCAAAATGTATTTACTAAGCTAAAAAGCCATAAAAAAAAGTACAGGGAGTGCAGTGAAACTGCTGGCAGACCTTTAATTTCACAGAGGCTAGTAAGCAAGTATAGTAATGTTGGAAATGATAAATTAGCCAATTTTCTAAGAGAGCTGCCAAAGGTTTTGGGTGAACTAATTCTTTTGTAATTTTGTAATTCTTTTATAGTTTTGTTAGAATGAGCAGATATATCACTACTGCTACCATATATGATGAGATCTGCAGTGAGATCTGAAAGTTGGTTGTGATTTTTATTTTTGTAAACCTTCCCTTCAGAAAGAGAAAACACTTATTTTGTTGTGCTCATAAGAGACCTGAGGTGGTGTATATATATCTGGCTTCTGCATATGGCAAAAACAAATTAGATATAAAAAATATTTAAATAAAAGGAAGCCTTAAACAATGTTGACTCAAGCTTTATTGATTCATTGAGTAATAATTTAAGACCAAACCTTCTCTCTCAAAGTTTAATTAGAAATTTAGATGAGTCTATGGATTGGAAGTGGAGATTTAGAAGAACAGAGAATTAACCTGCCAAGAACAGGCAAGACGTATCTCCAACCTAAAAATACTTACAGTATAGATATTTTATGTAATCACCTGCATCTCAATAGACTTATAAATTCTTACAATAATGATGCACTGACAATGGATATGGCAACTTCACTACACCACCACCATCATCTGAAACATTTAGTGATCCAGGATGATTAAGTGATTTTCCCATTGTAACTATACGATCAGAATTTAGTCCAACCCCTGATCCCTTTGGTGAATAATTGTGATGCTACCCAGGGCTGTGAAGCACCTTGTTACCACCTGCCCTTAACATGAGGAAGATGTGTCTGTGCCTGCCAGGGATCAGCTCCCCAATTCCACTAGCCACAGGCAACACAAGGACTCCCCTCTAGGCTTATGTGGACCCTGTTCTCTCTTTAAAGGATAGCTGTAGACACACTCCAAACCCCAAGCATCTCCCTGGAGTGTCCAGCCCGTTTCACTGGAACCCACGGTATTTAGATTTGCTGCTTCCAAAGGAGCAGTACGCCACAGCTCACCCGTTATACCTCAGATCACTGCTCTGCTTCACACACAGCACTTAGGTAAGTAAGTATGTTTAACAAAGAGGACAGATTCAAATGGTAACATGTAGCAATATTGAAAACAAATGGTTGCATATAAAATCAAATCAAACACATTCTAAAACCTAGACCTATTTATTTAACTAGATATTTTAATGTCTTATAGCATAAAACTCACTCCAAAGTCCTTCCAGTATTTTTCAGCCAGACCTGTCTGTGATCCTTTTTTCATGAAAAAGAACACATTGCCAGCTTGTCTTCTTAGTGAAGAATACAGGGCGTCTCTTGGTACCTGTTGCAGGATAGGTACCCCCCAATCAGGGGGCATCAGGTTGTGGGAGGATCTCTTGGAATAGGACTGTTACTGATTTTTTTTCCTCAGACATTTAAAATATATGATTTCTTATTTGAGGTCCTAAATGTAAAAGGGTTTAGGGACAAAAATACATTTACTCTCCTAATTTTAAATATAGTTTATGATCATTGTCTCTATTCAGTAACAGATGCAAGAAGAATCTGAATGAAATATCATTAAGAAGATTCTTGTAGACACGTCTGATTTAAATTAATTTTAAAAGATTTTAAATAATAGCTTGAACCAGCAGCAAATGTTTTGATCTAGCTACCATTGAAAGCTTTATGGCCCACTTGGATTTACTAATGGTGACAGCAGCTTTTTATTTTCTGGATCTAAGCCAAGTTATATTTTTTTAAAGAAATTGATTTTTTTCATGATAAAGATTTTCTCCATCTGGGAAAAAATAAATGCTGTATACATGTGTGTCATTTTCAATGATGAATATACAAGATTACAGTGTTATAGAGAAAGTAATAGCATATGTAAAGCCATCAAAGATGAAAACAGTAGGGCAGATGCAGCACAAGTTTATTCATCACATTTCCTTTTGTAATTGCACCCCTGTATTCCTTGCTACCACATGCAAAGCACACTACCACCATGATTCATTGGGGTAAAAGGGACAAACACCAAAACTAAACTCTGTTTTCAGTTACACTACAGTTTATAGCCTCATTAAAGTCTATGACCCAAACTCAATGCTGATATAGTTGTAACAACTGTCATTGATTTCAATGGGAATGGTATCCACTCACACCAAAACTAAATACACCTCTACCCCAATATAACGCGACCCGATATAACACAATTTTGGATACAACACGGTAAAGCAGTGCTCCAGGGGGGAGGGGAACTGTGCATTCCCGTGGATCAAAGCAAGTTCGATATAACGCAGTCTCACCTATAATGCGGTAAGATTTTTTGGCTCCTGAGGACAGCATTATTTCTGGGTAAAGGTGTATGGTGTGGTGGGGTTGCACAAGTAACAGAAGAATTTGTGCTCCTGAATCAAAATGATCACAATTATGTGTGCAGAAAGGGACTTTGATCTAGGAGGAGGACTTGAAGTGAGAGTACTCTCCAAACAACAATGTTTATACCCAGCACATTTTCCAGTGGTAATTGTGATAGTTTTGGGGTTAATTTTAGTCAGTCAATCTGCTCTCATCCCACTTCTTATTTCATTGTTCAGGAGCTCAGTTTTCTTACATGGACTGTTCGCTCTTTGCTAGCTCTTGATCACCTTTTATATACAATTTTCTTTTAATAAAATATACACAATATTTGAAAATTATATCCAAAATCTTAGTCTGTGGCAAACTGGATTTACATTTTGCAACTGAACCACACTTACCCTTCCTACTAGTATCTGGAAACAACAATGGGACACCTACCTTCTAGAGGAGCAATGTCTGAAGGACATATTTGAAGGACTTAGCCCTTGTTTACAATACAGAATTATTTTGGTTATAATTACATTGCTCAAGGGTGTGAATAATCCACACCCCTAAGCGCTGGTGTAGACAGCACTATGTTGGTGGGAGAGCTTCTCTCACAGACACAGTTATTGCCTCTCGCAAAGGTACATTAACTAAGCTGATGGGAGAAGTTCTCTCCTGTCAGCTTAGAGCATCTTCATTAAAGCACTACACCATTTTAAGTGTAGACCTGCCACAGGGACTGAAATACTGTTCTGCTCCAGCACAATGTAAGCAGAAGCTTTGTGTGAGTGAAAGTGAAGTTGAGCATGAGGCACAGTGTTCTGTGCAGAGCAGAAATCATTGACAGCCTTCTAACAAGCTCATAGTTTTATTATAAATGTACAAAAGGGGCAGAGAATTGACATGTTTGAGAAGACATGGATTTGACAGAGCCTCACCAATGCAAACAAAGCTCATATAATATTGATATTCATAAGACATGAATCTTTTACTGGACCAACTTCTGTTGGTGAAAGAGACAAGCTTTTGTGTTTACACAGAGTTTTTCTTCAGGTCTGGGGATGGTACTCATGGTGTCACAGCTAAATACAAGATGGAACAGATTGTTTAGTGTAGGCATTAACATGCTGTAAGAGACCATTCAAAGTGAAGTAGGCAATTAACACCTCTAAAGTCATAGGACAAAGAAGGATTAGAAGGTTATAGATTGTTGTAATAAGCCATAAATCCAGCATCATTATTGAGTCTGTGATTTTTAGTGTCTAACAGAGTTATGAATTTAAGCTCTTTTGAAGGTGTTATGCAGGTTTCCTTTGAGGAAGAGGACTGAGAGGTCACATATGGAGTGATCATTTTGTTTATCCAGGGATGATGGGTGTTTGTGTCTTATTTTCTGTAAGAGTTCATTCAAGAATGTAGTCATTGTCTTGTTTCACCTATATAGTTGTTCATGTATTTAGTAGTCTGGATATGATACACTACATGTTGTTATAGGCACATGTGGGACACTGAAAGGTATGTTGTGGTGGGTATTGATCATCGTAGCCGTGGAAATGTATCTGCAGGTTTTGCATCTGTTGTTATGGCAGGGTCTGGTGCTCCTTTAAGTTGATGAGTGCTGGTCTGTGGGGAACTTGCTTCTAATGATGAGCTTGGTGGAGTTGCGGGGGAGGAGGCTGTTTGAAGGCCAGAAGAAGGGGTTTGGCAAAATTTTCTTTCGAGATATGGTCCCCATCCAGTATGGGATGGAATTGTTTAATGATACTCCATTTGGGTTCCAGTGTGGGATATCACTAGTAGGTGACAACTAGGGGTGTGAGGTAATTTTTTAATGACCTATCCACTCAATATATTTCTGGAAATTCTTGACTAAAACTGATAAATAGATCTGGTGATCTTAGGTAATTTTCATTGCTCCCTAGCAAGGGCCCCCCTACCATCACCACCACCTCATGGAAGAAATTAACATAATTTGTGTAAAATGTTACAAATACACTTACTTGAATATTAACAGTATGGTTGAAATCCAATAAAAACATTCTGCTGCTTAAGCAGTGATATATTTAGGCAGCTGCATGATGCATTACAAGTGTTTGATTGTGGACTCTTAGAATGTTAGTGGCAAAACATCAGTTAAGGAAAATGACCTCATCTCAACCTCTGCCAATATAGCACTTCCACAATGCTTCAAGGAGATATTTGTGATTTTATATCTACTAACAAGCTACAATACTACAGCAAAGGTAGTTCAATGTCATTGTTCTGAATTAGTGCATAAAAATCTCTTTTTCAGATAAGTTGTTTATGAAATGCTAGTTAAGTACAAAGAAACAGTAATACTACATACTTTTGCCACATATTTTCTAATACAGGGAATTCTTTGCTCCCTTGGAATGCAACACGATTAAAGCACAGAACAAAACTAAAACTAGCACAAAATAATAATTAACATTCATCCTCATGAAAAATAATATCCTAATTATAAAGAAAATCCCATGAAACTGATACACACAATAAAACCTTGAATAAATTTAATTGCTGAGGCAGACATCTGTTAAATAATGGATTTTGCAGATCTGGCTTGCATTGAAAAATGAGTATATAGAATTAATAACTAACATATACATAGCGTATTAACTGTATGATAACCACCTACGTACCAACCGTTAAAATTCAGCAAAAACAATAGGGTATGTTTTATCCCCTACCCGCTCCCTGGAGAGAGATTGTACCAATGGCTAAGTCTGAAGAAGTCTGCTGCTGGAGAGTCATTCAACTTTGTCAGCTTGCAACTTTGTGAAAAGCAGGCAGAATTTGTGAGCTAGAGCACATTCTTCATTCCCATAAATACAAGAAACAACTATTATCAGTAGTAGTAATTATGAAGAGAACTCTGGCTTGGTTTTTATTTATTTTATTTTAGGGTGAGAAGAGAGATTTGTAAAAAAGTGTCTTGTCCAAAGGGAGCAGATCACTTAGATTTCAATTGGTGGTCTAAGTCATCAATTTAAATCCAAGCCAAGTAAGTAATGGCCAAAAGTTGCTACTATCTGCTAGCTGGTTGGCAATCTTCCCAAGTGGTCAATATTCATCCGGCAGAACCACATTTAGCAATTAAGTTGTATCCATTTTGGCAGTGTCAGAAGAATGTCCAAGGATAGAATGAGTAAGCCAGAGAGACTGAAATACCCTCTCACTGCTTGAATTGCTGTCTTCCACGCAGGGCCATCTCTAACTTTTTTGCCGCCCCAGGCAAAAAAGAAGAGCACCGCCATGCCGCCCCCCCCCGAGCGCCGCTGAAATCCCCGCTCCCCCAGCACCACGCAACCCAAAGCCCTGCCCCCCCCTCCGAGCGCCGCGCTGCCCGAAGCCCCCGCCCCCCCTCCGAGCGCCGCGCCGCCCAAAGCCCCCGCCCCCCCTCCGAGCACCGCACCACCGAATCCATAAAAAAATTGTTTTTTTTAAATCAAGCGTCGCCGTGCTCCAAGCACGTGCTTGGTCAGCTGGTGCCTGGAGCCAGCCCTGCTTCCACGTCAGGTTTGAAGCAGGGAGAGTGGGGAATATACACTGCCAGTGTCTGTGTTGTATCGTTTTTATACATTATTGACAACATGTTGCAGTTCTAAAGCACCTTTCATCAGAGGATCTCACTTTATCAATATTCATGACTTTAGAGTCTCATAACACTACAAGAAAGCCAAGTTCTTACTCAGACACATAACATTCATAGGAAGTCTGTGGCAGAGCTGCGGATAAATCACAGCTCACCTAGCTCCCAATCAGTCATATGCTTTAACCACAAAGCTGCCCTTAATAAATAAATGTTTCAGTCTTGAAGACTGTCAATGGGAACCTTCCATGAGCTCATGAAAGTTTCTCATCGATAACATATATACAGATATGGATTTCTTACCAACCTTCCAGGGTCAATTTTTTTTTAAAAATCTATGGGTATGTCTGCACAGCAAAAGCTGTGCATGGGCTAGCTTACCTGAACTAGCTTGAATCTAGCTCGCTTGGTAACAACGGCCAGGCTTTAGGGTGGGCTAGTGAGCTAAGTACATATCCAAGGTCTGTGCAGGACTTGTATTACCCACGCTGAAGCCTGCCCTGTGCTGCGCTGTCTTCACTCATGCTGTGTTACTCACTTAGGTGCCTACATACCTTTCTTTCTTACAGGATGGAGCTCTCCTGCATTGAGAAAGTGTCAAAGTCAACACAGGCTTGGTGATTTCATGATTATTAATGCTTATTATACAGCTGGTCAAAAATGGCAAAAAAAAATTGCAAACAAAAATAAAAATCTTCAAAATTGTTTCCGTTTCACAATAGAACAATATTGTGAGGTCTTTTAATTTAAAAATAGTTTTCAAAATTTTGGACGTTTGAATTTTTATTCTCGCCCCCGTTTTTTAAGATTATTCATTTTATTATTCAATTGCAAAAAGGAAACAATCTCAAAAGTTTTCTCTTTTCCCTTCACTTTTTCCATTTGCCACTCTGCACCTCTCAAAACTTATCCCACTTTTCAAGTTACAGAATGGCTAAGGTACAGTGTTTCATTTTGCCACTTGAACTTTCCCCAACTTGAAGAAATTTGGAAGTATTAGAGTAGTAAAAGGAAAATGAAAAACAAAACAAAAAAGTAAGAATGTAAAAATACCCTAGATATCATTCGTTCTAATGCATCAAGTGACAAAAAAGGAAGAAGGGATGGGGGACAAAAAAAAATTCAAAATCTTGAAAGATTTTGGTTTCCAAAAAGCAAAATGAAATTAAAATGTATTTCATTTTTAAATTTCCATTTGAAAAAAAAATAGTTGAAAACAGCATGTTCCCATCGAAGAAATAAACATTTTCAATGAAACCCTGTTTTTCAGTGATAAAACTTTTTGGTCAAAAAATTTCACCAGCTCTAGCTTACTCTGAAATTATATATATTTTAATTTGATCACATAGTATTAAAATAGACATATATGGGATTTGTATAGAACTTTTGTTCAGTGCATTTTTCTTCTGATCTGATGGGAAAGCCAGTCTAACACATCATGCAAATTAAAGTGATGAATGTCTCTTTAGTGACATTGCTAAGAAACGCACACTGACAATGATTATTGTCACAGTGACAAGATGCTAGCCACTTTTAAAAGTAGAATATGTGAAGATACGTTATAGTCAATTGATCTTCTCCCCACGTGCATTTAGAATCCTAATTGCTTATTTAAGTGACCACAACAAATTTTAACTCTTGACAAAGGAAGCTGATTTCTCTTCTGGCATGTGCATCATCAAACAGATCTGTTAGCTAAATTCTAACTGCAATATCTTCATTACTGGTGATGAACATACGACAAAAAGAACCCCACTTGACTTTCAGATGCTAACCAGAATTTGCAGAACTGACAGTTAAAAAAATACATCTTTTTTTGTTTGTAAACTGAACACACCGAATCTTCAAGTCATTTGAATTTCAAACATAGAAGTCCATGATGTCCTTTGTATAGTCATTTGGTGTAGAACTGTACTTTAAGACAAATCTGAGATGCAGAGGGGTAACTATATTGACATTATTCAATGGCACAGAATTTGGAAAACTGAATTCCTGTAAGACTGAAAATATATACAATTCCCATTTCAGTATTAGCTAATACACCACTACGGATGTGCACGACACTTTACAGGCAAAAGATATGTCCCCAAAGTTCCTGTAATCAAGTTAACTGTGATAAGGTATCCTAAGTTTGCCACAAATCTCTTTCAATATCTATTTTCACATTAAGATGGGAGTATAGCATGATATTTATATTCATTGATTGAGCTGAAAATAGAATTATCAAGCAAAAAAATATCTCAGAGGACATGCTATGCTGCCAGCTTTGGACTGAATCCAAAGAATGCTGAACTCATTTTCTTGTCATTCAGAATTCAGTTGTTAACACTAGGACCTGACTATACACAGGGCCCTCCAGACCTACTTCTGCAGCAGTCAGATGGAAACTTTGGCAGAAAACTCCACTGCAATAGGGACACAGAGCCGCCACCACCACTCTTGGAACTACATACACAAGAACAGGGAGGGAGAGAAGGCCAAGATCCACCTTTTTCACTCAAAACCACTCCTACTATTTAGGGTTACCATATTTCAGCGAGCAAAAAAGAGGACGGGAGGAGCCCCGCCCTAGTCCCGCCCCTGCCCCTCCCACTTCCCGCCCCCCCCTGACCTCCCAACCCTCCCCCCGTTCCTTGTCCCCTGACTACCCCCTCCTGGGACCCCTGCCCCTAACTGCCCCCCAGGACTATCTAAGCCTCCCTGCCTCTTGTCCCCTGACTGCCCCAACCTTTATCCACACCCCCACCCCCAGACAGACCCCTGGGACTCCCACGCCCCATCCAACCACTCCCCACCCACTGACAGCCCCCCCCCAGAACTCCCAACCCATCTAAACCCCTCTGCTCCCTGTCCCCTGACTGCTCCGATCCCTCTCCGCACTCCTGCCCCCTGACAGCCCCCCCCAGAACTCCCAACCCATCTAAACCCCTCTGCTCCCTGTCCCCTGACTGCTCCGATCCCTCTCTCCACTCCTGCCCCCTGACAGCTCCCCCCCAGAACTCCCAGCCCCCTACCCCCCCCCCCCGCTCCTTGTCCCCTAACTGCCCCCTCCTAAGACCCCCCCCAACTGCCCCCCAGGACCCTACCCCCTACCTGTACCCTGACTGCCCAAAACTTTCTCCACTCCCCCCAAAAAGCCCCCCCCGTTTCTTGACCTCCACCTCCAGAACCTTCCTGCCCCCTGACCTCCTTACCCTGCTGCTCAGAACAGAGTGTTGGGCTCTGTGCAGCCGAGCCGGACACGTGGCTGAGCTCCCCTGCACAACAAAACCCGGTCTGGCCCTGCACAGTGTTGCTGGACTGGGCTGCAAGGGAGCTGCTGGCTCAGAATGCAGGGCGGATCCGGCTCCTCTACAGCTGCTCCTGAGTCCAGCCCGGGACTTCCCTGCAGCCCTCCCAGCCACTCTCTGCTAATCCCGGACATTGTGAGTGCTTTACAAATTCCCCCCGGACGCTATTTTTAGCACACAAAAGGAGGACATGTCCGGGGAAATCCGGACGTATGGTAACCCTACTACTATTGCTCAAGAAGATGAGACAAATGGTGACTGTCAGCCTCCCTTATTTGAACCAGATGTGGGAAAATTCTGTGGATATTTTCCAGTCAGTGGCTATGGAGCCACAGATTGCACCAAATTATCCATATGGAACATCCCTAAATCTGACTGAAATGAAGAAACTGACTACAACATTACAGATCTACCATATTAAGCAATAATGTCCTTTGCATAATGATACTGAAATATTTGCACATCACTTGATAATGTATAAAGATCACAGACAGAACCCAGCATTAGAGTTGGTCAAAAATTTTCCAATTAAATACTTTTTTTCTGGGAAAATGCCAATTTATCAAAAACAAACCATTCGATGGAATCATGTCAATGCCAACGGAAACCAGGCAGGGTTTCATCAGAAGCCTGCTTGGCTCTGTGGCAGTCTGCCTGGGCTGATGTGGAGCCAAGATTTTTGGAAGCGTAGGTTCATGGCTCCTTGAGAGCCTAGGCTCCTAGCTCCTGGGCAGCCTGAGCTCCCAGGCTCCAGGACAGCTGTTGTGATAATTGAGCCTACAAATTTACCCTAATTATGAGCTTAATTGTAAAGTAAGTGAGTGTAAGTTAAGATGTCAAATAAACTAGAACAACAAATGTTGATGGGAAAAGATGCAAAAGTGAGACAGAGAGTGAATGAGTACAAACACAGAGGCCTACTAATATAATTCAAGGACTGTGTTAAAATCGTGCTTTGTAAACAAAAAGTGTGGAACTGGAATCAGTGGATCAAAATTGGTGTGTTGGAAACTTGGCTTACCTGGTGGTCAAAATAATGAGGGAAGGAGCTACTCCACCTCTCATTCCCTTTTGGGAACTTTAAAATAGAAGACATTAGGGATGAAATTTAACTTTAGGAGAAAATTTACTACCCTAGCAAGCTTCACCATCATGGCCACCACCCTCCCATATCTCCTGGGACTCTACACCTTTTTCATCCTAGTCATGGAAGATGTTCTGACTAGATTGGACCAGAAAGCAGGAGCCAGATGACATTGCTACCTCCACCACCTCTGGCTAAATCCCAAATGCCACCTGGATGTGAGACTTTATCATCTTTCTTTTACCCAATGTATTGGGCTTTCCCCGCATCCCTCTCCTTTTTCCTTATGTCTAATAAGAGACTGGCTGAGCTGCCAAGACCACATATTTTGAAAGAAGCAGCCAAATGCAGTGCCCTACACTGCCTGATGCTGGTTTTGGAGTGGTTGATAAGGCGGTGCTGTGCCTGTGGTTTTCCAGCAGCAAAGCTGCAAGTGAGAGTCAACACCAGAGACGGAAACTGCATTTTCTATCTTTGCTGTTCTCTTCATTTCCCTCCCCTCTTGTGTGTGTTAATCTTGGTTTGTCTTTTAGGAAACCAGATCAGTGTTTAACAGCAGCAGCAATAATGACAGCCCCAGCCTATCTTAAATAACATTTCTTTTCCCCAATGGACAATTACCATGTTTAATACTGGGGGAGAGGGGGAGGGAGGAGTTTCCCTTCTAAAAACTTTCTCCAGATAAAGGTAAAAGGAACAAGGTATGTTGTTAAAATGAAAGTCTGTTGAATGTTTTATATTTTAACTACATTAACTCTTCGCCTTTTTATTAAAGATACAGAAAAGAAGGTAAAAGGATTTTTAATGATATATTCGCCATAGTAATAGGACATGCTGAAGTCTCTATATACCAAATTCCACAACTTGCTTTATGCTGTTTAATGTTGGACAGTGACTGGATTATGTTAACACTATGGATTCTTTGGACCCATATATCCATCTAAATTAATACAAACACAGCCCACCACGTGGACTGCCCCAGAGCCAGGGGTCTCAGGCTCCCAGCTCCTTGACAACCCTGGTAGCTGTCAGGCTCTCTGAGATGCCTTTCAAAAAAGGAGAACATAAAATGTCATTTTTACTTTTTCCAAACAAAATTCAGAATATCCATTCCTTAAGAAATTCCATTTTTGGTCTGTTTTTTTTTTTTTATTTTATTTTATATTTTATTTTATTTTGGAATTTCCTGTGGAATGGAATTCCAGTTTTTCCACCAGCTCTCTCCAGCGGAGAATCCTGGAGAATTCTCCAAGTAATCAGAAGTGCCTAACATTTTGTCCATAATCCAAAATTCCTAAGTAAGCAAATACCGTATCTGTCAGGACCCTGGCTACGGGGGCATTAGTCAAGGCCAGGGGTTGGGTTGGAGGAGACTCGAACGTGGTCCAAGTTCAGTCTAGAGGGTAAGGGCCAAAAGCAGCAATCCAGACTAGTGTCATGTGATAGGATCAGGTCAGAGTCAAGGTCAAGGAGCCTCAATGTGATGATCAGAGCCAAGTGAGTCAGCACACGTAGGGTTAGTGCAAACAGGCAGGATGAGAAGTCAGGAGCAGAGCAGAGGACCTGGAATGATGAAACAGGAGTGAGGCCAAGTAGCAGGAGTATGCAGCAGGGTCTGCTTCCAGCAGCAAGACAAGAATCCACCTAGTTGCACAGACAGCCTCTGGGTGTTTCCCCTAGGCCTTAAATAAATGTGCCTGGGCCAATGAAGGAATAAGGTAGGCTGTGCCAGTCAGGACCTCCATGGTTAGGATATCCATAGGGCTCATAGTTTGCTGTTCCCCACTTTGCCAGAATTGTGAGGTGGTGCTGTGGACATGGCAACCATCCAGCCTGAGTTGCAGACCCATGGATCCTCACAGAATCAGTCCATGATGAAATACTTGAGCCAAGAAGACCTCAACTTTGTAAAGTAGGTGTCTATAGTATCAAAGACCTTAGACAAATAAAAATTGCACCAAAGATTTGTTCACCATTCACTGCATTATAAGTGTCTTGTTACTCAAAGTAACAATGTAGCAGATCTTTTTCTTTGGCCCAAATCCAGACTGGAGTTATAATTTTAAACAAGTCAATGTTTGAATCATACCCTTGATAGGTATATTAATAAAGATTTCCTGACAATGTCTAGAGCACAAAAATAGAAGGTTAATTAGATACAGATTTTACTTATTGTCCAAATATAAAGTTCTCCCTCTCCACTCACCCCCTACACCATATATCATAGTAGTTTTCTATATAGATGATCCTGTCCCTGATGCTTCAGGAAAAGTTAAACAGTGCACTCAGTGATCTTTAAATTGAACATGCAGCAAGACAAAAATAGAGGATCAATATTATAATTTACCACAGATTTATGAAGATTTAAAAGTAATACTTTTCAAAACTGGAATAGACTTTAATAGCTTGTAGACATTTAGCTCTAAGCTATTTGAAACCTCATTGGTTTGTGTATATTGATCCAATGTAATTTTTGTATGTGGTTTTTAAGAATAATGTATAAGCGCCTAGTGCCACAAATATGTGCTCCTGATAAATGAGAATAAGAACATGAAATAAATACATTTAAAGCAGGTACCACACTGAAGTACAACTTTAGATCAAAGTGTGACTCTGAAATTGGAGAAGTGATTTAATGTTGAAAATAGTTACAAAACCACTTTTTTTCGAGGTGTCTTTGACTAACAAATTTCTAGCATACCATTTAGAGCAGGGTGGCAAACTATGGCCCGTGGGCCATATCCGGCCCGCAGAACCGTCCTGCCTGACCCCCGAGCTCCTGGCCCGGGAGGCTCGCCCCCGGCCCCTCCCCCGCTGTTCCCCCTCACCTGCAGCCTCAACTCGCTCGCTCCGCCGCCGGCCACAATGCTCTGGGCGGCGAGCTCCTGGGGCAGCACAGCTGCAGAGCCCAGCCTGACCTGGTGCTCTGTGCTGTGTGGTGGTGGTGGTGGCAGCGTGGCCCAGCTCCAGACGGGCGGCACGGCTGTAGCGCAGCCAGCCACTGGTGCGCCAGGCAGCGCGGTAAGGGGCAGGGAGCAGGGGGGTTGGATAGAGGGCACGGGAGTTTGGGGTGGTGGTCAGGGGAGAAATAGGGGGTTGAATGGTAGCAGGGGTTCCAGAGGGCAGTCAGGAAGGAGGGGGGGTTGGATGGGGCAGAAGGGGCCTGTCAGGGGCAGGAGTTCTGGGGCAGTCAGGGGACAGGGAGAAGGGGTGGTTGGATGGGGCAGAGGTCCCGGGGGGCTGTCAGGAAAGAGAGGAGAGGTTGGATGGAGCGGCAGGAGTCCGGGGGCAGTCAGGGGACAGGGAGCGGGGTGTGTGTGGAGGGGACAGTGAGCCCAGAGGGGCCGTCAGGGAACAGAGGGGGTTGGATGGGGCAGGAGTCCCAGGGAGAGCAGATAGGAGGTGACCCTAGGCGTACCGTATCTGAACTATTTGCTCGCTCAGCCCTGCAACAAGGGCCTGAGCCTACTGTGTTTGCCCCGCCCTGACCCAGGGCCTGGGCTTTAAACTGTTTGCTCGCTCAGCCCTGCACCAAGGGCCTGAGCTAACTGTGTTTGCCCTGCCCTGATCCAGGGCCTGGGCTCTGAACTATTTGCCCGCTCAGCTCCCTGCAAACAAGGGCCTGAGCTACCTGTGTTTGCCCCGCCTTGATCCAGGGCCTGGGCTTTAAACTGCTGGCTGACTCAGCTCCCTGCAACCAAGGGCCTGAGCTAACTGTGTTTGCCCCGCCCTGACCCAGGGCCTGGGCTCTGAACTATTTGCTCGCTCAGCCCTGCAACAAGGGCCTGAGCCTACTGTGTTTGCTCCGACTCTGCACAAAAGAGCCGGAGACTCGGGACTAACTGACTGCTTGTTCCCATAGTAGTGAGTCGGTGTGGCTCCCCTCCTGCCCGGAAGGGTCGAGCCCCGGCTAGGACCTACTACAGACCCCCTCCCCTAACCGGCCCTCCATACAATTTACAAAACCCGATGTGGACGTCAGGCCAAAAGGTTTGCCCGCCCCTGATTTAGAGATATTAATCTGAGAAGAGCGGTCTTTGAATCCTTTTGCCAGCTTCCACAATATACAAGGAAACAGAAGGACAAGGAGGGAGTGTCCAGAAACTAGTGCTGTGGTTTTCCAATACAAAGTAGGATCCATGAAGGGACTTAGGTGTTGCAACACTGAGCTTCATGGTGCCTAAATTTTTGGTGCCTACAAAATCACTGAGAGCAGGGCCGGCTCCAGGCACCAGCCTACCAAGCATGTGCTTGGGGCGGCATCTGGAGGAGGGCGGCGCTCACCCAGGGAGAGCGGAGCCGCAGCAGGCTCGCCGCCCTCCCCCCAGTACTCTGGCCGGCCGGGGAGAGCGGGGCCGTGGCCGGGCTCACTGCCCTCCCCCCGGCGCTCCAGCCAGCTGGGGAGAGCGGGGCCGCCCTCCCTCGACGCTCCAGCCGGTCGGGGAGAGTGGGGCCACGGCCAGGCTCTCTCCCCTCCTCCCGGCACTCTGGCCGGCTGGGGAGAGCGGGGCCCCGGCCGGGCTCTCTGCCCTCCTCCCGGCGCTCCGACCGGTCGGGGAGAGCAGGGCCCCGGCCGGGCTCGCCGCCCTCCTCCCGGCGCTCCAGCCGGTCGGGGAGAGTGGGGCCCCAGCCGGGCTCACCGCCCTCCCCGCGGTGCTCTGGCCGGCTGGGGAGAGCGGGGCCGCGGCCAGGCTCGGCGCCCTCCCCTGCCGCGCTCCCCACCGGGGAGCGGCGGGTGGCTTTTTTGCCTGGGGTGGCAAAAAGCCAGAACCGGCCCTGACTGAGAGCCACAAAACCTGTATTAAGCACCGTCTAGTGAGAGGTAGGAGGCTAAGAATGTGATCTACAAAGCCACCACACTATGCAGGGAGCTGCCAAATCTAGCCAGAGATGCCAGCCAGAGGGATGTGTGCTAAATTGTATCCCTCTCTTAGAAGTCAGCACCTAAGTCCAGGCTGTTGGGAGGGGCCTAGCTGTGCTAGCAATCCACAAACCGGGGAAGATAGGTGTTCAGCCACCTAGATTGCATGTAGGGTCCAAAACAAGAGAGAGGAGGAGGAGGAGGAGGAAGAGGAGCTCCCACATAATCTTTAGCCTAATAGATAGGGTACTTACCCATTGTGGGGGAGAACCCTGATTCATGCCCCGCTCCTCCTGAAGGGGAGAAAAATTTGAACAGGAAATGGCCACCTCTCAGGTGAGCTCTGTCCATTAGGCTCTAGAATCATTCTAACTGTTTTTCTGGCCCAGTTAATATTTATTCAATTGTTTAATTAAACTGGAACAACTTTGATAGGAGAGACTGAGGGAGACCCAGATTAGACTGTTCCATAGCTTAGTGGCTAGGGAGGTGGCAGATCCCTGTTCAAATTTCTTCTTCCGTTCAGGAGGAAGAGGAGAAGAAAGCTGAACCAGGGGGTCTCCCACTCTTCCTGGGTGAGTGCCCTATTCCACTAGGCTAAAGGTTATAAAGGAGGCCCTCCTCCCCCTGCTCCACCAGATGAGGCCCCCATCCTGAACACCTATTTTTCCCAGTTTGTGAACTGCTTCAGGGCTTAGGCAGGAGATAGGTACCCAGTTGCCTATCATGAGTCAGTAGCGTGCATGGTCAGGCAGGGGATAGGCACCCCGAGAGAGACCGCAGTGCGTCTGCCCAGAGGAAAAAACATAGGTGCCAAGAGACTTTAGGTGCCTCTAGGATTAGGTGGCAGTTGAGCTGCAGTTTTGTAGATCACCATGGTGCTTAAAAACGGGATTTAGGCACCTAAGTACCTTTATGCATCCCTTCCTGAGTCCATAGGACTGCAATGGTAGTGACCCTACTAATTCCTGTGTTGAGTGAGCATGCTCTGTGGGAATTAAATGTTTCAAGAAGCATGGGCTGACTCCGACTGTTTTGAGTGCTCACATAGTTAATTAAAAATACTGTACCCTCTCCCCAACTCATCTGACTTTTGATTAATTTACTAATCATTAGAGCTGTGAAGGCCTATCTTAGTTCATTCTGCTGCTGCAGTTCTTATTCCAAGAATAGAAGGCACTGCAATAGCTGATGAAGTTAGGTGAGTTTCATTATTATTCCCACCCCATGCCCCAAACCATGAATTCTATTTTCAAAGCTACCTATGGGATGTGGACACCAATTACTATTAAAAAAGTAATGGAAACTGGGCATCCAAATCCCTTAACCTGATTTGAAAATCTAATGTTTGGTGTCAGAGATGAATGCCTGGGTTTTCCAGTTTTACAATGGCATATTGCATAGTTTCTAACACTGTTGGTTCATTCCTTACCTTCAAATGCCTACTGATCCTTCAGAGCAGACAAAAAGACAAAGCATTTACAAGGTCAGGATACTTTGAGCTGGTCTGCATTTGGGTTCACAAATCATGACTTACAAAGGAAAACTGTGCTGATTCTGATCTAAGGGGCCCACCAGCTTGATACATTATGAGAAGTATTATGCTAGGCCTGGTCTAGACTGCGGGGGGAGGGGGGATAATCGATCTAAGTTACGCAACTTCAGCTACATGAATAACGTAGCTGAAGTCGACATACTTAGATCTACTTACCGCGGTGTCTTCACTATGGTGAGTCAACCGCTGCTGCTCCCCCATTGACTCTGCCTGTGTCTCTCGCCAAGCTAGAGTACAGCAGTCAACGGGAGAGCACTCGGGGATCGATTTATTGCGTCTAGACTAGATGCGATAAATCAATCCCTGCTGGATCAATCAGTGCCCGCTGATCTGGCCGGTAGTGAAGACATATGCTTAGAGTCTTTCCATAGACAATGGCTCTGAACTTTGAGATGATTTTGCACCTTTTTCACGGTACACAGTCAATCATTATGCTTGTACTTAAAGACATTTACAAGATGAAAAGGCTAAATCTTGTCCCACTGAAGTTAGATTGGTCCTCCTTAAAATCAGACCCATCTGAATATACTTGTAGCTTCGTGAGCTATTGTAGCCCTAGTAGACTACAGATCTCAGCTCTGTAACAAGCTGACCCATATACTGAAGTAACTATTGTGCAATGAAAGGTGAGAACTTTGGGCTTCACCGCATGTCCCGTCACACTAGGTTTTATAAACAATGTCTTTGACAGTCTTTGCCCCACCTAGCTTCCAGACTACAATATTTCCTGTCCCTAGTGTCACATCAAGAACACTGGTGAGGGCAGTCTCCTAACCACTCCATTGCCCTAATGGAATGGATTAATTTTCAGGCTATGCGTGTGTGATAAATAAAGGTGGGAGGGGAGTAGCTCCCTATTATGGACACCCAGCCAGCCAGTTAGCTATAAAGTCTCTCTTGGTGGCTGCTTGCTTTACCTGTAAAGGGTTAAAGAGTTCCCCAGGTAAATGAAAGGGAGTGGGCACCTGACCAAAAGAGCCAATAGAAAGGCTAGAACTTTTTAAAATGGGAAAAAAGCTTTCCCTTCGTCTCTCAGTTGTTCTCTCTGGGCTGAAGTGACCGGGGGGGTGGGGAGCGGCGCGCTGGAATACTGTGTAAAGGTTGGGGAAGGTATGGAAATTCATCGTCGATACCTAGAAGGATTCATTGGGACAGGAAATGTTTAGATAGATGTGATTAGGGTTATTTCTTTTATTTTCTGTAAGGCTTGTGGACTCCTCTGTGCTAAGCCCAGATGCTTTTGTTTGCTTGTAACCTTTAATCTGAACTCCCAAGAAAGCTATTTTGGGTGCTTAATTTTTGAAATTGCTCTTTTAAAATCTAGCAAAAGCCTAAGTTCCAGATATATTTTTTCTTTTTGTTTTTAATAAAATTTACCTTTTTTAAGAACCTGATTCGTTTTGTGTCTTAAAAGGTCTATGCATATGTTTTTCAAATAGCTGGTGGCAACAGCTAGGTTTTCCTTTTGTTTGTTTTCTTTCTCGGCTTCCCTGAGGGAAGGGTGGAAAAGTGAGGCCTCAGGGAAAACTTCCCAGGTGAGTTTTTCCAGGATTTGCAGAAGGCAGTTTTTCACTTGGGTGGTGGCAGCATTTACCAAGACAAGGTCAGAGAAAAGCTATAACCTTGGAGTTTAATACAAGCCTGGAGTGGCAAATATTCATTTTTTAAAATCCTTGCAGGCCCCCACCTTCTGCACTCAAAGTGCCAGAGTGGAGAATCAGCCTTGACAGCATGTTTTCTCATTGCCCCAACCAACCTCAAGCATGGAGTTGCAAACCAGGTAAGAGTGCAATAATTTTTGCACACGGCCTTTTTAAAACAACTTTGCCAGCAGACTGAAGTTCAAACCAGATGAGAAGGAGCCCCTCCTATGTTTGTAAGAGCTTTCCTATCAGCAGGCACGTGCGGGTCTGAGGTGTGAGGTGATGAGGACTGCCTCAGGTTGATAGTGATACCCTGACTAAGGCCTGGTCTACACTAGGAGGTTATGTCGAATTTAGCAGCGTTAAATCGAATTAACCCTGCACCCGTCCACACAACAAAGCTATTTAGTTCGACATAGAGGTCTCTTAAATTCGATTTCTGTACTCCTCCCCAACGAGGGGAGTAGCGCTAAATTCGACATGGCCATGTCGAATTAGGGTAGGTGTGGATGGAAATTGACGCTAATAGCTCCAGGAGCTATCCCACAGTGCACCACTCTGTTGACGCTCTGGACAGCAGTCCGAGCTCGGATGCTCTGACCAGCCACACAGGAAAAGCCCCGGGAAAATTTGAATTCCTTTTCCTGTCTGGGCAGTTTGAATCTCATTTCCTGTTTGGACATCGTGGCGAGCTCAGCAGCACTGGCAACGATGCAGAGCTCTCCAGCAGAGATGTCCATGAAATCTCAGAATAGAAAGAGGGCCCCAGCATGGACTGATCGGGAAGTCTTGGATCTGATCGCTGTGTGGGGCGATGAGTCCGTGCTTTCTGAGCTGCGATTGAAAAGACGGAATGCGAAGATCTATGAGAAGATCTCAAAAGCCATGACAGAGAGAGGATACAGCCGGGATGCAACGCAGTGCCGCGTGAAAATCAAGGAGCTGAGACAAGGGTACCAGAAGACCAAAGAGGCAAACGGACGCTCCGGATCCCAGCCTCAGACATGCCGTTTCTACGAGGCACTGCATTCCATCCTAGGTGCGGCCGCCACCACTACCCCACCACTGACCGTGGACTCTGAGGATGGGATATTGTCAATGCCCGCTTCCTCGGAGATGGTAGTGGACGGGAAAGGTGAGGAAGGAGATGAGGAGGACGAGGCAGTCGACAGCGCTTACAACGCTGATTTCCCAGACAGCCAGGATCTCTTCATCACCCTCACAGAGATCCCCTACCAACCATCCCCAGGCGTTAACCTGGACCCAGAATCAGGGGAAGGATCAGCCAGTAAGTGTTTTAAACATGTAAACATTTATTTTGAACAGAACATTAATATTAACTGTGGGTTTTTCATGATTATATTGTCCTAGGCACTTAAAGTTTTAGTCTTTGGCAGTGCAACTGCTTCAAAAAAATCAAACAATGTCCGGTTTCTCTTGATTGGTTTGCCCTAGGCGCTCTACTGTTTAGTCCTTGCCAGTGCAGCTACAGTAAAATTCGGTCTATATGTCCGGGGATAGAGCAGAAATCCTCATGGGACATCTCCATGAAGCTCTCCTGGAGGTAATTGGAAAGCCTTTGCATGAGGTTCCTTGGGAGAGCGGCCTTGTTGTGTCCTCCGTAGCATGAAACGTTTCCGCGCCAGGCTATCATCAAGTACTCCGGTATCATTGCCTTGCACAGCATGGCGGCATAGGGCCCTGGTCTTTGCAGGCTTTCACGAAGCATGCGTTCTTTATCGCTGTCTGAAATCCTCATCAGAGTGATGTCGCTCAAGGTCACCTGCTTTGAATTAGGGGAATGTTAGTATTGGGACTGCTTCCCTGTTCCTTTACAGAACTGCAACCAGCGGTTTACAACCATGCGGTGGAAGCGGGAGAGGGGCAGCATAGAGGGATCTTTCTCGGGGACAGCCGCGAGGGGGTGGGACAGGGGCACAGTTCATGCTTGCCGGATTGCTGGCAGCAGGAACTGGCCAACGCTAGGAGCATTGCTTTGAACGTGAAAGTAGGGCAGTGGTGTTATTAAAGTTTTAAGCTGCCACAAGTCTACGGCTTACCACGTCAGCCTGCTACCCAAATTCCGCTGTCCTGTTCCGCTTGTGTGATCTGCACTGCAAGACCCCAGGCACTGAATACAAAGGCCGAAAATTTGACCTTGTCCTGAGTGCGCATGTGATAGGTGCTGTGAATGGTCTTGTTCACAGAGAAAGACTATTTTCTTTGTTCACCAACAAATTTATCTTTCTGAGGAATTCACTCCCTTTTTCCCCATCCCACAGCTGTGACTGTCTCCCGACCTACCCGGTCATCAGACTCCCAGAGGCTGGCGCAGATTAGGCGTAGAAAGAAAAGGACACGGGACATGTTCTCAGAACTTATGGGCTGCTCCCGAGCCGAGGCAACCCAGCAGACCCAGTGGAGGGAGAACATGTCGCAATACCAGCGAGCACACAGCGAACGGGAGGAGAGGTGGCGGCAGGAAGACCAGCAGGCGATTCAAACGCTGCTTGGACTAATGAGGGAGCAAACAGACACGCTCTGGCGCCTTGTGGATGTTCTGCAGGACCGGAGGCAGGAGGACAGAGCCCCGCTGCAGTCTATCTGTAACCACCGTCCCCCGCCACAAAGTCCCATACCCCCCTCACCCAAAGTACCAAGAAGGAGGGGCTGCAGAGTCCGTGAAAACTGTCACTCTACCCCTGCAGAGTGCTCAAGTACCAGAAGGCTGTCATTCCCCAAAATTTGAGAAGTCCTTTCCTTCCTGCCTCACCCAAGCCCCCATCCCAGTTTCATCCCCTAACTGTCTAGTTGCTAATAAAAAATATGTTTCTGTTAATCACTGTTTCCATCATGTTTTTTTAGAGGACACTCTGTTTGAAGGGGGTGAAGGGGGTTGGTACAGACACGGGGGCAGGTTCAGCAGCAGGTCACACACACAGTGCAGTCACTAGGCACCCCGGTCAGTCTGGGAGGTGGTTTTCATTTTCTGGGCGGGAGGGAGGGGGCTATGTGACTTTGTGGCGGGGGAGGGCGGTTACAGATCTTATGCAGCGGTCCTTATCCTGGATCACAGAGCCATGCAGCAGGGGATCTGTAACCATCCTCCCCCTGCCACAAAGTCACATAGTCCCCACACACAGAGTCCAGAACAGGAGGGGTGGCAGGCTCCGTTGAAACAATCAGTCCACCAGTGCGGACCACTGTAGAAGCAGGAGCCTGTCATTCCTCGAGTTTAGAAGCATCCTTTGCATCACTACACTACACCCGCTCCCCACCACAGTCTGCGTCCCAGTTTCAACACTTTACCACAAAAACAGTAATAAAGAAAACGTTGTTCATTAACAAATTTTCAGTGATTTTATTTTTAAACGTGGGTTGGAAGGGGGTGAACGGGGTATGAAACTGGAGAGGATAGTGAACATTCACTGGGTAAAGAAACGGGGGCAGGTTCAGCTTCTCTGTAAACAAACTAAATAGTCACAGGTTACCCTGGTCACTCAGGAACCTAGCTTTCAAAGCCTCCCGGATGCACAGCGCGTCCCGCTGGGCTCTTCTAATCGCACGGCTGTCTGGCTGGGCATAATCAGCAGCCAGGCGATTTGCCTCAACCTCCCACCCTGCCATAAAGGTCTCCCCCTTGCTCTCACAGAGATTGTGGAGCACACAGCAAGCTGCAATAACAATGGGGATATTGGTTTCGCTGAGATCAGAGCGAGTCAGTAAGCTTCTCCATCTCCCCTTGAGACGTCCAAAAGCACACTCCACCACCATTCTGCACTTGCTCAGCCGGTAGTTGAAGAGTTCCTTTTCAGTGTCCAGGGCGCCTGTATAGGGCTTCATGAGCCAGGGCATTAGCGGGTACGCTGGGTCCCCGAGGATCAGTATAGGCATCTCCACAGCCCCAACAGTTATTTTGTGGTCCGGGAAGTAAATACCTTCCTGCAGCCGTCTAAAAAGACCAGAGTTCCTGAAAACACGAGCGTCGTGAACCTTGCCCGGCCATCCGACGTTGATGTTGGTAAAACGTCCCCTATGGTCCACCAGTGCTTGCAGCACCATTGAAAAGTAGCCCTTTCGGTTAATGTACTGGCTGGCCTGGTGGTCCGGTCCCAGGATAGGGATGTGAGTTCCATCTATAGCCCCACCGCAGTTTGGGAATCGTGGCGATGACCTCCACGTTTCCCAGGGTCACTACCTTTGACAGCAGTACATCAACGATTGCGTTGGCTACTTGCATCACAACAACCCCCACGGTAGATTTGCCCACGCCAAAGTGGTTCGTGACTGACCGGTAGCTGTCTGGCGTTGCAAGCTTCCAGAGGGCTATGGCCACTTGCTTCTGAAAAGGCAGGGCTGCTCGCATCCGGGTGTCCTTGCGCTTCAGGGCAGGGGACAGCAACTCACAAAGTTCAAGGAAAGTTCCCTTCCGCATGCGAAAGTTTCTCAGCCACTGGGATTCATCCCAGACCTGCAGCACTATGCAGTCCCACCAGTCTGTGCTTGTTTCACATGCCCAGAATCGCCGTTCCACAGCATCAACATGACCCAGTGCCATCATGATGTCCACGGCGCGGGGTCCCGTGCTTTGTGACAGGTCTGTGCCACTCTCAGACTTCATGTCCTCATCGCGCTGCCGTAGCCTCCTCGCCCGATTTCTCAGCATCTGCCTCTGGAAAAGGTGGCTGATAAGGTGCGAGGTGTTGACAACGGCCATAACTGCAGCGATGGTCGCAGCGGGCTCCATGCTCGCAGTGCTGTTGCGTCCGCGGTGTCACTCAGCAGAAAAGTGCGCGAACTGATTGCCCACCGGCACTTTCAGGGAGGGAGGGCGGGAGTGACGGTTGGATGACGACAGTTACCCAAAACCACCCTCGACACATTTTTTCCTCAGCAGGCATTGGGGGCTCGACCCAGAATTCCAATGGGCAGCGGGGACTGTGGGAACTGTGGGATAGCTGCCCACAGTGCACCACTTCCAATGTTGACGCTTGCCCCGTTAGTGTGGACTCACCCAGTCGAATTACTGTCCTTAGTGTGGATACACACGTTCAACTTTGTAATATCGATTCCACATATTTGATTTAAGTGAAATCGAACTACTTTCGTAGTGTAGACATACCCTAAGAGTACAGGAAACAGCAAGCTCCAGAAGAAGCCATGTCCAATCCTCCTGTAATGGAGGGAAGTCACTGTGAGATGGGACCTTTTATAAAGGGCAGGTAAAGAGTGGGATGGCAGGAATATGAGTTACCTAAGCTCAGGACACTGTCCAGGAGAGAAAAAAAATTGGAAATCTTTTTATCTTTTTGAAGATTTTTTGAAATCTCTGTGGTTGCAAAGTTCAGGCAGCTCATGCAGCATCTGCAAGCCTATATAGACATAGAAATTCTGCTGGAGTGGGTCTGTGAGGGCTCTTACAAACATTGCAGGGATTTTCTTCATATAATTCATACATATGGATTAGATACTGAAGCGTACTGCTGTACTTTAGTTACATCTTGGTAGTAATTCTATAGTATTTTAAATTTCTATCATGGGCACATAGAACATATGGGATGGGTACTCTTTTTAGCATGTATATAAATCAAAAGAAATAATGATAATAGCTATACCTGGTTAACCTGGATTTCCCATGTAAATCCTTCATAGATTTTTACTGACATCCCTCTAAGAATAGTGGACATATAATAAATGCAGCTTTCAAAGGATGTGTGTGACTGCAAATTTGACATTACAATCTGGATCTAAATATGGACATTCCCAACCGGTCTAGTAGCAGCAAGCAGTTAAGTCACAATTTGGAATAAAAGTTAAAATAAGTTCCCAAAGGAGTGTGAAAAAACCAACTGTTAATATGAGAATGCTTATAGATGCTTTTTTGCAAACAAATATTTTAAGAACCTTTATCTACAAACAGAAAATTTAGATGATGTAAATACAAACAACTTGAATAATAGACAAATTGAGATGAAAGATGTCCTACTAAATCATAAAATTGAACAAAATTCTGGCAGTGACTTTAAGTGCCCCAAGCATCTTATTTCACAAGCTTCAGCCCAAAGGAATTTGAAGAGTAACTTAGAAACCCTTGCAAAAGTATATTATAATAGAAATTTTGAACAGCCCAGTGGATGAACTTTTCTCTGCATACCATCATAGTAGTTACAACCATTGGCCAGAATCACTAATGGCCACATTCAAACTGCTGAAACTATTCCATACTGATTGAAGAATGTGCCAATAATAATAGTTTGGAGTACAGAGAGACCCCAAGAGGAAGTACTTGATGTCAGATATGCATATGCCATTTTAAGAGTGATCAAGTTAGGAAACTGTAAATATGTATCTGACTACAGTGCAAAACCGCACATAGCTGGTGAACCTCAGGTTACAGTGGTGAATTTAGCTTTTGTTCCCAGTGAGCTTTGAACTAAAGGAGACCAAGTTCTGAAAAGGGTGAGTTTTTATTTGTGGGTATTTATGGCACATACATCTACCCTATCACAATTGTGTGTTTATCCTAGTGAAATTGAGTTTATCCTTTTATATATGAGAGGTATTCTTTTCCGGGATTTTTCTTTCAGCTTTGCCTCCAAAAGGAAATATATATTGTGTGTATGCAGTGTGGGTGGCAGCATGTTTAAGTGCAAGCTCCTAAATCTCTAGCTATCATGTTTTATCACCCATTAGCACAAAAATAGTGGTTTACTGTAACTGACTGACACCCTTAGCAATTGTCCTTATTTAGGATTAATACATTGTTAATTTTTAGCAATTGGGACTTCTATTCTAGATAAGTTCTTCTCCTATGCTCACTGTAGTATCCGAGCACCTTCCAGTACTGCATTAAGCAACACAACCAATGTCTGTCACATTTGTTCTCTCATCCTCTCCCAAAGAGGGAAAAGTGTGTGCAGTGTTTTGTTTTGAATTTTTAAAAAATTCTATATGTAGATATAAATATTAAAATGGCACATGTGTACACACACACACACACACACACAGCACTGTGTGTCACTGCCTATTGCTGTGGTCTTTTGAGGTGTCTCAGCTTCTCCTAGCTAACCCTCCTTAGTTTGTTCTCAAACAGGTCAGTTCCTGGACCCTCACCTCCAATTAAGTCTATCAGCCCTTCAGTTTTAGGGCTTGCAGTCTTCTTCAGTGTCCTGATTGTTTTTTGGAGGCAGCCTGGTGCAGAGCTGTCGCCCCTTTGCTATCCCAGGCCATTCTGCCTCCCTTTCCTTCTTTGCACTCTCCCCTTTAAAGCAGGTCTCGTTTTTGCTATCTGTTGCAGCTGTGGGTGCCTGCCTGCATGATTGCCAGTTCTTGCAGCTGCATGGGGATGTGATCAAGCTGCTTGCTTGTAAACAAGAGAGACTCATTTCCCATCTGTCTATGCTCAGACCCCATAACATATTCTCCAAGGCTATGTCCCACCTTTGGCTAGCGTAGGCTACTTCCCTGAACAGAAAATCAGAATTTCGATGCAAATTTCCTGCCTGGTGCTGTATCTGAAAAAGCACATATTTGTAGTGAACGATACCATCTCATGAACCTTGGGTTTGTCTCCTCACATTTAGCCAGTACAAGGAAACATAATCAATAACTTGTGTGAACTTGTTTCCTTGGAGATAGCATCATAGGCACTGTATTGCCCATTTGGCAGCCAAGCACTCTTTCTACCACGGAGTATACTTTCTCAAGGGCGATGACTTACCAGCTGATATATACTAACAGGTCTCCATCTACCTCTTGAGAAAGGATTGGGGTGATTCTACCTCTGACGCATCCATTTGTAGTACAAATTCCTTTACAAACTTCAGGCTATACAGCATTGGCTGTCTGCAAAGTACAGCCTTGAGTTTTTAAAAGGCACTTTTGCAGGTGGGTGTCCACAGCAGCCGTCTTGGGACAGCATCCCTAGTTAGGTCAGTTAACGGGATTGTTACGGTGAGAAAATGGGGTATGAACCAGCTGTAGTAGCCAGCTAATACTAAAAAGCCACACACTTGCCTTTTAGTCATGGGGGTCTTTTATGCCTGTAAAGCATGGACTTTATCCACCAAGGGGTGGACTTGTGTCCCAGGTAACTGGCTTCTTCCTTTCTTTTTGCAAATATAGCGGGGTTTGCCATTAATGCAACTTCTCACAGTGATCAGAGAACAGGAGCTACTTTGTCCAAAGGGGGAAGTCCCAATTCTTGCTATAGATAACTATGTCCTCCAAGTGTACCACTGCACATTGACTGTGCTTTTGGAGTAATCAGTCCATCAAACATTGAAAAGTGCCCATTGTCCTGGGCAACTCAAAATGCATAGTCTTAAAATGAAATAAGCTGAGCAACGTAGAAAAAGCTGTCTTCTCCTGGGAATCCAGCGTTAAGGGGATCAGCCAGCACCCCTTTGTCAATTCTGAAGTGGTGATATATTGGGCTTCTCTCAGTCAGTCTGAGTTCATCCATTCATGGCATAGAGTAGGTGTCAAATTTAGAAACTGTGTTTACTTTTCTGAAATCTATACAAAAATGTAGTGAGCCATCTGGTTTTGGGACCAGCATAATAGGACTCCTCCAATCGTTCTGGGATTCTATCACCCCAAATTCTAACATGGTCCTGATCTCTCCCTCTCAGTGCCCCACAACTTGTTGGGAATTGATCGAAGCACTTCCCATATTACTTTACTTGGTTCTGTATTAATTCAATGTTGTGCCAGCAACATCGTCCTGGAGGAGTTACGAATACCTGTGGGAAAGCATCCACCAATTGGAGTGCCTGTTCCTTTTGTTTATGTTTTAGGTTTTTTTCCCCCAAGGGGTAATGAGCTTACTTTTAGGTAGTCATTAACTTGGCGTCCTAGTTCTGGTTCCTCAGGATATGGTGTAATGAAAAAGGTTCTCTCTTTCAAAACAAAAAGTTTTCCAGGGCTTCAACAAATTTACATGATAAATTTGTTGTTCCTTTTTCTTTGCTAGTTCCTTGATTAAGCAGCCCACAGTCCTCACTTTATTTATCATCTCAAAAGGGCTTTGCCCCTTGTCCATTAACTTTGATTCTGAGCTTGGAAGAAGTAACAAGAGTCTGTTAGCCAGCTGGAAGATGCGTATCTGTGCCCCTTTATTATACTTTTGGTTGTTCCTGTGCTTCCTCGAAATTTTGTATTCCCCCCCCCCCCCCAGTGTATTCCCCCATATTCTCCAGTATCTCCTGTAATTTTAAAACATACTGCACTATGTTTTCAGTTTTTGGTGCTTGGCTTTCCAAGGTTTCCAGGACCAGACTGAGAATAGCCCATGGTTGTAGTTCACATAGCATTTTGGAAGGCCAAAAATCCTGTTGAGGCTTGGAACATACTTCTCTGGTGGCAAAGAGTAAGGCTAGGAGTAGTTGGTCCCAGTGTCAGGGATCCTGGACAATGAATTTTTTCAGCATCCTCGAATGTCTAATTGAATCTTTCTACTAGGCCATCCATCTGCACATGGTACACAGATGTGTGTAATTCTTTGATTATGAATAGTTCCCATACTTCTTTTGTCAGCCAGGATGTGAAATTTGTCCCCTGCTCTGTCAGGACCAAGTTGGGAAACCCTACTTATGTAAAGACCTTCAGCAGCTCATTAGCAATAGTCTTGGCATTCACAGACCAGAGCGGTTTGGGTTCCGGGTATCTGGTGACATAGCCCACAAGGACAAGAATATGCTGATTTCCAGAGATGCTCTTCTCGAGGGGGTCAATAAGGTCAATTCCTATTCTTTCAAAGGGAGTCTACACCAAGGGGAATCTCCACCAGTGGAGCCCTGAGGATTCCCTTAGGGACTGTTAATTGGCATTCAGGACATGATGCACAGAAATTCTCAACTTCCTTAAAGATCTCTAGCCAAAAGTATCAGGCCAGGATCCTAGACTGCATCATGTCCTTCCCAAGATGTCCCACACATGGGCTTGTGTATGCCAGATGCAGTAATTCACAATGATATACCCAAGGTGCGAGCAGTTGTGTCTGTAGCTCGTGTCTGCTTGTTTTGGTCTACATAGGGTGACCACCTTTTCAAAATGCAAAAACGGGACACATGCAGGAGCCCTGCCCCCTCCGTAGTCCCGCCCCCTGCTTCTCCTATTTCCTGAGGCTCCACCACTGGCCAGGCCAGTAGCTGGAGCTGGGCAGTATAAGAGCCACCCAAGGAGCCTGGACCACTGTGGGGAGCCCTGGACCCTCCACCTGCCCTGGGTGGGGGGGCAGGGTGCCCAAGAGAAGCCCCTGCCCATGTTCTTGCCCCCTTTAAGGGATCCATCTCTTCTTCATCTATTGTGGCTAATTGTTCAATGGCTCAACTCAAAGTTTTGCCATTCCTTTGCCCCCATGAGGAAATCCAAGAATTCTGTTAGCTTCTCCATGTTCAGTTGCAGAGGGGGTGTTGAATTTGGGCACGTGGACACCCCTTCTCCAGGATCTTCCATCCTGCCAGCATCAGCTCCAGCATCTGTGATATCTATTTTGTCTACCGAGCAGATTGTCTCTCTCTGCTCTTTCCTTTCTATCCATTTTTCTTTCCAGGATTTTTTTTTCTTGCCTGGGAGGTAAGAAACTCAACGTCCTTAGAATTCAACAAGAACCCTGACATTTCTTCTAGCGTGTCTTCTGTGCATTCCTGTGTTAAGGGGAGCTTATGCAAGAGCTCAGGGAAATACAGTCTCAGTCTAATATCACAGGATAGGGGAAGTCCAGAGACTTGCATATTGCAGCTCATCTTGGTTCTCACTAACAGTCAGTCTTATTGCCATGCTGGGATATCACAAAATATCTCCATTGATACATTTAACAGGGATTTCCCCTTTCTTGACTTTCCCTACACTTCAGCTATCCATTCCCAGAGAAGTGTCTAATCACACCCTGAGTCTACGACCCTCCACTTTGACTGGGATTGTGAATTTCCCTTGGCTTTTTTTTCTGGGCCCTATTCTCTCCATGTAGGGGCAGGCATGAAATCTAGGAACAACAAGGGCACAGAAGTAATAGGCTAGCACATCTGTCCCGTGTTTTCTGGTGGCTGGGTTACTCTCTGAATTTCCCTGGGCTCTTGTTCCTGTTTAGGCATAGGGCAGGGAGGTGAGGCAAGTAAGGGTGCGGACACTACTGTCATGGGAAAATATTACCCATGGATCTTGAGGTGTTTGTCTGCCCCCTATCCTGTCCATCGACTAGTCAGCTTCCTGTGTTTTCTTGGGGTTTATCCAAGAGGGCCACCACACTTGGATCCCCATCTCATTTTTTTCCTCTCTGGTGTATCTGTAGCAGTTACTACCTCCGTAGAGAGTCCCTGAATGGCTTGAGTAGCCATATATTCCTCCATGAGGCGATTAGCCTTGGCTAGGGTTTCTGGTCAGTCTCTGAAAACCCTGTCTCAGCCATCAGGCAGAAGAATCTCTGTGAATTATTCCATACCTACAAGTTCAGTTATCTGGGGTCCCATTCAAGACTCTGGCTTTAAACAGTGCCAGCAGATATCCATAAGCCTTCGGGTGATTGCCCATGGTCATGCCTTGGGGTGTAGTGCTCATGATAATGCACTGGCAGTAGGTCTCTTAATCTAGGCCTAACCTGACCAATATGGCTGCCTTCACTTGGTTGTAGTCCTAGACTGCTATGTTGTCAGTCTCTGGTATACTGAATAGGCTTCCCCAATGGGGAGTGGGGCGAGCCAGATTGCCCATGGGAAAGCAGTGGCTACACACTCAAAGGTTACCAAGAATGATTCCAGGTAATCATCTGTCATTATCTCAGTGAACATCATGGCTGGAGTGGTTCCCTGAATTCTGGGGGAGATGCATTCCCTATACTGCCAGAACTCTGAGGTGTAGTAGCTGGTACTTGTTCTGCCACCCATTACTACAACTGTTGTTGACGGGTCGCCATCTGTTCAAAAAGCTGTTGTTGTCTCTGTTGTGCTTGTGAGTCAGCCAGCCATTGCAGGCGATGATTCACCTCCATAGTTCTCATGTATATAGAAAAAAGTAGGAGAGGTTTTTTTGTTTTGTTTTATGGCATCCCTTTTCTGCAGAGATAGTTAAATGAAATCCCACTTCTGGTACCACATTGAACCCATCTGTTGCTGAGACTCCTCAAAAGACAACAGCTTCTCCTGACTGATCTTCCTTAGTTTGTTCTCAGTCAGATCAGTTCCTGGATCCTCACCTCCAATTAAGTCCATCATCCCTTCAATTTTAGACCTTGCAGTCTCGTGGCTGTTTTCTTGCAGACAGCCTGCAGTGTGGCTGTCGCCCCTTTGTTATCCCAGGCCTTTCTCCCTCCCTCCCTTCGCTGTACTCTCCCCTTTATAGGAGGTCTTGGTTTCCCTAGTGGAGGCAGGCACCACAGCTGAAACCAGTTTTGGCAGCTGCATGGGGGTATAATCAAGCTGCTTGCTTGTGAACAGGAAAGACTCTTCTCCCACTTCTGCCCACGCTCAGTATGGGGTTTATAGACACCATTATAACGTCTTTAACACCCTTGTGGGGATGGGGGCGAGAGAATATCAAATGCTGCTGTGGTGGATTTCTTTACCTTCAAAAATGGGAACTATACAAAAATGAGTTTGCTAGTTAAATGGAAATTAAAAGGAACAGTCACAAGAGTGAAATGCCAGCAGGCTTCATGAAAACTTTAAAAAAACACCTTGATAGATCTTCAAACTACACACACACATACACACCCAAATAATAATTAAAAAAAACCAGTAAGAGGCTCAAAAAATGCCACCATAGCTAAACAGTAGAGTAAGAGGCAGTTAGAGACAGACAGATATCTTTTAAAAATTGGAAGTCAAGTCCTACCGAGGAAAAGAGAAAGGAGCATAAATCCTGGCAAGTCCAAGTGTAAAAGTATAATTTGTAGAACAACTAGCAAAAGACACAATAACTAATAATTTATTTGGTTGATTACATCAGAAGCCAGAAGCCCGCCAGTCAGTGGGGCCACTGGAAAATCGAGGTGCTAAAGTAGCACTCAAGAAATACATGGCCATTGCGGAGAGGCCAAATGAATTCTGTGCATTGGTCTTCACTGCAGAGGATGTGAGGGAGATTCCCACACCTGAGCCATTCTTTTTAGATGACATATCTGAGGTACTGTTCCAGATTGAAATGTCAGTTAAGGTAGTTTTGGAACAAATTAATAAATTTAATAAGTCACCAGGATCAGATGATATTCACCCAAGAGTTCTGAAGGAACTGAAATGTGAAATTGCAGAACTACTAACTGTGGTATATAACATATCATTCAAACCAGCCTCTGTAACCAGGACCATCCCTAGTGGCGTGCGGGGCCCAGGGTGGAAGTGATGAAACTGTCACTTCCAGAACTGACCCTGCTGGCCAATCGCACCAGCCCGCAGGGCCCGAAGCGGTCGCCTCGATTCACCATACCCAAGGGATGGCTCTGTCTGTACCAGATGACTGGCTGAAATGCCGATTTTTAAAAAATGTGAACCCAGAGGCGATCCTGGCAATTACAGAACTGTAAGCCTAACTTCAGTACCAGGCAAATTGGTTGCAACTATAGTAAAGAACAAAATTATCAGACACATAGCTAAACATGATATGTGGGGGAAGAATCAACATGGCTTTTGTAAAGTAAAATCATTCCTCAAGTTTATTAGAATTATTTAGGGGGGGGTCAACAAATATGTGGACAAGAGTGATCCAGTGTGAAGTGGACCCTGGCTCTCCCGCTCGGAGGGAGGCCACTTGTTCTGGTTGCCTTCGGGCTTGTCTGGCCAAGGCACAAAGCTGCAGAACAGTCTAGGGCCCTTGTCTCCACTTAAGGTGGAGCAAGGCCCCCAGATCCTCTAGTTCCCAGCCCCACAATAGGGCTGGGCACCAGACAGTCATGGCCCAGCTTTAGCCTGGGCTTGGGGAGGCTCAAGCTGCCAGTAATTAAACACCAGCTACAGAGGGCTGGCTTTGGCCAGGATGGGGCTCCGTCCGCCAGCAAGGCAATCACAGTCTATGGAGCTGGTTCAGGCCTGGGCTTGAGGAGGCTCAGGCTGCTAGCAAACAAACAGTCTCGAGGCTGGCTTTAGGATTGGCTGCCCCTGCATTGGCGGGGATCCAGCCACAACACGCCAACTGAGCCACACCTGGCTCCGCAGTTGACTGCTCTGTGGCTGCCCTTGGGCCACTTCCTGCCTCCCCGGGGTTTGGTACCTCTCGATTCCAGGGCTTGTCAGGCTCCTTGGGGTAACCATGGCCAGTAGTCCGGGCCACTCCTCTTCAGGGTCTCCCAATTCTGCGGCTATCAGACAGCAGGGGGTAAGTTCTCCTCCTGGTCATGGCAGTATGACTGGAGTGTCCCCTGGGGATTCTGCCACAACTGGGCTGCAGGGCTTCTTTTTCTACTTCCTGTCCTGCACTGGCACTTCTGGTGAGGGGGGCGGGGCAGGCTAGGCTCCGCCCACCAAGTGGAGAGTAGTGGACCCTCGCTCTCCCGCTTAGAGGGAGGCCAGTCGGCCTCACTACATAGTGAATACAGTGTACTTGGACTTTCAGAAAGCCTTTGCCAAGGTCTCTCACAAGAGGCTCTTATGCAAAGTAGGCAGTCATGAGAAGGAAGGTCCTCTCATGGATCTGTAAACTGGTTATAATATAGTAAACAAAGGGTAAGAATAAATGGTCAGTTTTCAGTGGAGAGAGGTGAATAGCGGGGTTCCCCCAAGGATCTGTACTGGGATCAGTGCTGTTCAACATAATTTATGAATATCTGGAAAAAGGGGGTAAACAGTGAGGTGGGAAAGTTTGCAGACAATACTAATTTACTCAAGATAGCTAAGTCCAAATCTCACTGTGAAGAGTTAAAGAGAGATCTCAATAAACTGGGTGACTGGGCAATAAAATAGCAGATGAAATTTATTGCTGATAAATGCCAAGTAATGAACAATGGACAACATACTCCTAACTGTATGTTCAGAATGAGGGAGTCTAAATTAGATGTTAGCACTCAAGAAAGATCTTGGAGTCATTGTGGATAGTTCTCTGAGAAACATTTGCTCAGTGTGCCATGGCAATCAAAAAATCTAACCATGTTAGGAACCATTAGGAAAGGAATAAATAACAAGACAGAAAATATCGTAATGGCACTATATAAAACCATGGTGTACCCACACCTTGAAGACTGCATGCAGTTCTGGTCACTTCACCTAAAAAAAAAAGAGGTATTGGAATTGGAAAAAGGACAGAGAAGGGCAAGAAAAATGATTACAGGTATGGAACAGTTTCCATATGAGGAGAGATTAAAAAGACTAGATCTGTTCAGCTTGGAAACGAGCCAACTAAGAGGGAATATGATAGAGGTCTAGAAAATCATTAAAGTTATGGAGAAAAAGTGTTATTTATCCTTCCACATAAACTCAAGAACCGGGGGGGTCACCAATGAAATTAATAGGCCATAAGCTTACAACGGACATGAGGAAGTACTTCTTCACACAACACGCAGCCAACCTAAGGAACTTTTGGTCTTCACATTGCTGGCAACAACTATAACTAGGTTCAAAAAGGAATTATATAAGTTCATGGAGGATAGGTCCCTCAATGGCTATTAGCCAAGATGGTCAAGGATACAACCCGTATTCTGGGTATCCTTAAACATCTGACTCGAAGACAGGAGATGGATCACTCAATAATTGCCCTGTTCTGTTCATTCCCTCTAAAGCAGCTAGCATCAGCCATTGTTGGAAGATAAGATACTGGTCTAGATGAACTAGACCCAGTATGCCCATTCTTGTGTTCTTAAGGCAAGGCCCAAAACATGTGTCTTGCACACCAAGTGGAAGGTGGTAAGGATTATGATCATCTTTTTTTTCCCTGAGGGAATTCATTCCACCATCTTGAACATTCCTCCTAAGCATGAACTTTCACCCTTATTGTAGAAAGTTCCATTGTGGCAGAAGAGTGAAGTTGTCAACCACAGTCTTCATCCCAGAGCTTTAGATGATCTTTTACATATCCTGAGCCCCGGCCATTGAGTACCTTGAAATACAGACTGACTCAATATTCCATTGAAAGCCATATTAGAGAGCAGAAGACAGTTTGATATATTAATTGTATGTTGCTGAGGAGATGCACTGTCGTGTTCTGTACTAGAAAACTCCAACTAAGTGCTGAAGCCTTCATGCCCAAGTATATTTCATTGTTGTAGTCCAGATGAGATGTGACAAAGGAATAAATAACTGAGGCCAAGTCATCATCTGCCAGGATAAGATGGAGTCTCCCAGCCAACCTAAGTTGATAGAAAGCTTTCATCAATGACAGAGCTGTGCAAATACCTGATTTTTCAGTTTGCTTGCTGTTCAAAAAACCTGGGGCAGAGGAGCAGTTTTAGGTGAACCAACAACTGGACTATTTTTAGAATTTTAAGCAAATCAAAAAGTTTAAGAAATGTATTTGTGTTGAAATAAAACATTTTATTACAATGTTGGGCATTTTTAATGGAGGCAGGATTTGTTTTGTTTTTAATAAAAGCAAAGGAAATTTGTAAAGAAAGGACTAGATTCACACTTGCGCATCTGACTCCAACATTTAGGCACCATTCACAAACACCAGGAGGAAGTGGTTGTGACACCTCCACAGATGCCTTACACCCAATACTCCAGTGTTAGAACACTTACTCAGGATGCAAGACCCCACCCCCACCCCGTTTCAATCCATGCATGAATTAAATATTCAGTGCAGCTGGGACTGGAACATAGGTGTCCCCTCCAGAGGAGTGTCCTACCCAACAGGTTATGGAATCACTCTCATTCTCTCTGACCCAATTAACTTTAATTATTTATACAAATTGGAACAGCTTCAATAGGAGAAATTGAGTGAGCCCCACATCAGAATATACTACAGCCTAGTGGTTAAGGCACTTAGCTGGGGAGCGGGAAAGACTTGGATTCAAGTTCCTGCTCTACATCAGGCAGAGGAGAAACTTGAACCTGGGTCTTCCACATTCCAGGTGAGGGCACTAATCACTGGGTTAAGTATAATGACATCTAAATCCCCTTGTGAATCTAGCCTGAAAAAAGTGAATAATTTCATTTTGAAAAAAAAACAAAAGTGTCAAAAATGAACCATTTCAACATTTCCCAAAAAATGATTCAACTGAAACGTTTCACTGAAATCAACACAAATCTACAAAATGTTTTGGTCCACCCAAACCTACATTTCTTGATAAAAAAATGTTTCAGCCAAAAATTGTTGCCCAGCTGTACTCATGGATGTTGCTATGTGAAAGCTTACCATCACTGAGCAATCTAGAAGTATTCCTAACCTATGGGCTGAACTGACCAGTTGTGGGCACACAAGTTCAACGGAAGGAGACTGCACCATGGTTGCTTTCCTCTGCCTACAATCACCACCTCTGTCTTTCTCAGGTTCAGCTTTCAGTAGCTGTTGTCTATAAACTGATCTTGTCTAAGCACTAGGCCATCTTAATGGTAGCGTGGTCATATGTGGTGACAGATCGGTAGAGTTGTGTGTCATATGCATACAGTCCATATTGTCTCAGCAGTTTACCTAGTGGTTGGACATAGATCGTGAATAGGACTAGAGACACAGAAAAGCAGACTTTGACTCCCCTGGGAGAACAACATGAAGGGCAAAGGGGTCCAGGAGAGCTGGCTGTATTTTAAAGAATCCTTATTGCGGTTGCAGGAACAAACCATCCCGATGTGTAGAAAGAATAGTAAATATGGCGGGCGACCAGCTTGGCTAAACAGTGAAATCCTTGCTGATCTTAAACACAAAAAAGAAGCTTACAAGAAGTGGAAGATTGGACAAATGACCAGGGAGGAGTATAAAAATATTGCTCAGGCATGCAGGAGTGAAATCAGGAAGGCCAAATCGCACTTGGAGTTGCAGCTAGCAAGAGATGTTAAGAGTAACAAGAAGTGTTTCTTCAGGTATGTTAGCAACAAGAAGAAAGTCAAGGAAAGTGTGGGCCCCTTACTGAATGAGGGAGGCAACCTAGTGACCGAGGATGTGGAAAAAGCTAATGTACTCAATGCTTTTTTTGCCTCTGTCTTCACGAACAAGGTCAGCTCCCAGACTGCTGCACTGGGCAGCACAATATGGGGAGAAGGTGACCAGCCTTCTGTGGAGAAAGAAGTGGTTCGGGACTATTTAGAAAAACTGGACGTGCACAAGTCCATGGGGCTGGATGCGCTGCATCCAAGGGTGCTAAAGGGAGTTGGCGGATGAGATTGCAGAGCCATTAGCCATTATTTTTGAAAACTCATGGTGATCGGGGGAGGTCCCAGATGACTGGAAAAAGGCTAATGTAGTACCCATCTTTAAAAAATGGAAGAAGGAGGATCCGGGGAACTACAGGCCAGTCAGCCTCACCTCAGTCCCTGGAAAAATCATGGAGCAGGTCCTCAAGGAATCAATTCTGAAACACTTAGAGGAGAGGAAAGTGATCAGGAACAGTCAGCATGGATTCACCAAGGGGAAGTCGTGCCTGACTAACCTAATTGCCTTCTATGATGAGATAACTGGCTCTGTGGATGAGGGGAAAGCAGTGGATGTGTTATTCCTTGACTTTAGCAAAGCTTTTGATACGGTCTCCCACAGTATTCTTGCCGCCAAGTTAAAGAAGTATGGGCTGGATGAATGGACAGTAAGGTGGATAGAAAGCTGGCTAGATCGTCGGGCTCAACTGGTAGTGATCAATGGCTCCATGTCTAGTTGGCAGCTGGTTTCAAGCGGAGTGCCCCAAGGGTCGGTCCTGGGGCCAGTTTTGTTTAATATCTTTATTAATGATCTGGAGGATGGTGTGGACTGCACTCTCAGCAAGTTTGCAGATGACATTAAACTAGGAGGCATGGTAGATACACTAGAGGGTAGGGATCGGATACAGAGGGACCTAGACAAATTAGAGGATTGGGCCAAAAAAAAAAAAAAAAAAACCTGATGAGGTTCAACAAGGACAAGTGCAGAGTCCTGCACTTAGGACGGAAGAATCCCATGCACTGCTACAGACTAGGGACCGAATGGCTAGACTGCAGTTCTGCAGAAAAGGATCTAGGGGTCACAGTGGACGAGAAGCTGGATATGAGTCAACAGTGTGCTCTTGTTGCCAAGAAGGCTAACGGCATTTTGGGCTGTATAAATAGGGGCACTGCCAGCAGATCGAGGAACATGATCGTTCCCCTTTATTCGACATTGGTGAGACCTCATCTGGAGTACTGTGTCCAGTTTTGGGCCCCACACTACAAGAAGGATGTGGAAAAATTGGAAAGAGTCCAGTGGAGGGCAACAAAAATGATTAGGGGTCTGGAGCACATGACTTATGAGGAGAGGCTGAGGGAACTGGGATTGTTTAGTCTCCAGAAGAGAAGAATGAGGGGGGATTTGATAGCAGCCTTCAACTACGTGAAGGGCGGTTCCAAAGAGGATGGAGCTCGGCTGTTCTCAGTGGTGGCAGATGACAGAACAAGGAGCAATGGTCTCAAGTTGCAGTGGGGGAGGTCTAGGTTGGATATTAGGAAACACTATTTCACTAGGAGGGTGGTGAAGCACTGGAATGCGTTACCTAGGGAGGTGGTGGAGTCTCCTTCCTTGGAGGTTTTTAAGGCCCAGCTTGACAAAGCACTGGCTGGGATGATTTAGTTGGGAATTGGTCCTGCTTTGAGCAGGGGGTTGGACTAGATGACCTCTTGAGGTCCCTTCCAATCCTGATATTCTATGAAAGAGAACTAATCCTTGATGGACTTGACAAATAAAGGGTTTAGAGGTAGAGGTGCAGCTCATTGGGTGTGCCTCCTAGAAAGGATTTAAAACATTTTAATATATTAGCTGGGAGCCCTGCTGCCTCTCTCAGGTGAGACAGCAGTATCAAATGCTGCAGAGAGATCAAGGAGGATGCAAATGCATGTCTGTCCTCTATCCATTGATAGCAGGAGTTCATACTTAGTCTCTCTATGAAACAGTCTCTAACAATGGAATCCATCTATGCACATTCAGTCAGGACAGCCATCCCATCTGAGCTACTCTGAAGAGCTACACAATGACTAACAAGGACAAATTAAGGTGCTTAAGCAGGAGTCATTCTCTTGAAGGTTGGTCTTGGGTTCTGAATTTTTCAACTCACTTTTTGTCTTTCCCTCTTGGCAGTTCAATGTAGAGGCTCAACATTGGCTTCAGCAAGCATTTTAATTTGTTTCCTTGTTCACACATCAAGAAAGATTAGAAAGCCATTTACGAAGATGAAGAAAAATAAAAAACGAAGTCTGTATTGATCCTAGCAAGGATGGTCAGTACTGGTGGGTTGACCAGCACCACTGATTTCTAACATATTTTTGCTTATAAGAACTGTGAACTTTGCTTCATGCTTTGGCCCACATCTATTTGCATGAGTGCTCCCAATGAAGTTCTAAACTAACTTCAAATTCACCATAGTTTCCAATAAATTAGTAACACAAAATGTTTTGGTGACTTCTAGAATGTATTTAGGAGCTTTAAACCTAGTTTTAAGCTCCTCACACCAATGCAGATACAGAAAAGAAAAACAGGCACAGGACATTATGAACAAACATCTGAAAAAGAACTGCCAACAGCTATCATAGCCCAGTGTGCCTGTGTGTGGGTGAGGTAACAGAAAGAGAGGTGCCATTCTAGCTGTTTTGTCTCATTTAGGCAGAACACTTAGTTACTGGCTGAAAGTCAGTACAGATGGGATTCCATAATAGGAAAACCTGGTTTGACATAGTATTCCGACACCATAGTCAAATGGATTTGCTATAGAAAAAAAATATATTCTAGGAGGGGTGGAGCTCATAACACTAATGTACTTTGAAAGCATTAAAATATAGTTATAGGTTCCACTGTTTTCCCCCGGCAGATTGTATGAAGCATCATTATAGAAATGTGACTGGACAACGCATTACAGATTTTTCTTTATTTTCTGTCTGTTGTGGGCTTCAGTAAAATATGGCACCCATTATGTAATAAGCTTTTCTTTCAGATAATCCTAGTACATTTAATTATTTAAAAAAAACCCACGCACCCACACCCAAACACTGGTGTTTCAGAAATAAATATGTTTTGAAGTAGCACCATAGGGTATTAGATGGAATAACGTAATATTTTTTTTTTTTGCTTTGGGTTCCCCCACCAAATCTATGTCAATAACATTAACTAAAAACAGATCTACAAATATTTACTACGTAGAACAGAAGCACATACAAGATACTTCAGAGAACTCCATTCAGCAATATTTATGTTATTCAGTTCAACACTGATACACTGGGATCAGTGCCAAGGTTATGAATGTTGTTGAATGAATCCCAGAATGTCCTTTTCCACTACAGTTTGAATCCCCATTAGTTGGGTGTTCACTGCAACAATAAACCTCACCCTCTTCCCCCATCCTTCTCCCTATGGAACAATACATACTTTACTCTAGAGCCCTCATCTAAAGAGAAACATGTTGATAATATGTTCCCAGCAGGTGGCGACTAATATTGGGGCGAAAATAACAAGCCTTATATAGGCATCTGAGATAGTGACACAACAAATATTTATAATAAAGATAGCGCATATGTTTATAAACATAGTGCACCAAATTTGGCACTTAGTTACACCTGTGTAAATCCATCACCTCAGTGGGGTTGCATGGCTGTTACTGCAAGCAGAATTTGATCTAGTAACTATAATACCAGGAAACACAAGCTATGTATGTCTTATTGGTTTTCCCCAAGCATCAGACATTCATGAAAGGGCTGTAGTTACTAAAGCTGGTCAGAAAACGTCAATTGTTTTTCCCCATTTTAAAAGCAGGTCTAGTAAGGGCTTAGGATCAAATCCAGCCCCTTCCTCTGTAGGTATAGAGTCTCCCTTGGCAAAGGAACTGGTGCTGTTCTGCTGTGCAAGGGTGCATCTGGACATCATCCTCCACACCCCCTGGACAACCAAATGGCTCTCACCACAAGCTCCTCTCATGATGGCGTACAAGAGGCTGAAGAGGGGACAGGGGATCTGCCACTTCACAGATGCTCTCGGCATTCTCTGTGCAAGGCAGTGTATAGGCTATTCCAGCCATCGAGTACAAATTAGGCTGGAGGACGCTCTTCAGGACAGTTGTGGAGCTTTTGAGTTGCTGTAGGACAGGATTCCTTCCTCCCTCCCCCATCTGGATACTCTGGACAGGTACCGAGCAGAGGATTTGTCCCTTAATGTCTCAATTCCTAGAATGGTGAATTATGAAGAAGCTCAGAATTCCTGGTCCAATTCCTATATTTGCATAGTACAAATAAGATCGCTTCATACAAATGTTTCCATTCAAGAAGATAAGAAATTCTGCCTTACCTTGTATTAAGACAAGTTTTATAAAAATGCTTGACCTATAGATATAAAACCAATGGTCAGAAAAATCAATGCTCTGTAAAGTCTGCTTTCCTTATAAAGAAAAGATTAATTTGTTCCTTCCTAATTTCACTTACTTTTTTGGTTTCTTTCCTTTGAGAACATGGGAGCAGCAGTGCTCTCATGAACTTTTTGGGATCACTATCCAATTACCTATCAACACCCAGCAGTGATTCACACCCTGAAGTTAGATTTAGTAATTTAAAATTTTACTTCCAGCTTAGTTCAAATGAAACAGGTCAAGGGGACACATGGCTGGTAATTCTGAAAGCACAGATGTTTAACAGAGACAAGTTTAGACCTCAGCCTGGCAACATTGTAGAATTTGTACACATAACAGAGCTTAGCCTGGGTAGCAACAGCATATCCATGACAAATTAATTTTCATCAGTTTGTTCTGGCTTGTAACACTTATGCCAATGGTGGTGTTCTTTTAAATCACCAAAAATCTACGTTGGAAAAAAACTGTATAAAGTTAGCTTATTAGTCTTTGTAGGAGTTCCTTAAAACAAAATCAGAGACAGAGTAGCACACAGCCCTTACATGTGGTAATGTTTTTCCATCGTCTTAATGCTTCACAAATATTACTTAGGTATAGAAAGCACCTCTGCAGTACTGTGAGGGTTAAGTAGAGGGCTGACCACCATAACAAAATCTTGTAGTTAAGACACAGGAGTTGGGACTGCCAGAGACTTCTTCAGTGGCTTTAGGCAAATCACTTAGTGTATATCTACACACGGATAAAAGACCCATGGGCAGAGCCGGGACTGGCCCAGGTCAGCTGATTCGGGTCATACTGTGGGGAGAAAAATCACTGCCTAGACATTCAGGCTTGGACTAGAGCCCAGCCCCTGGGACCCTCCACCCTCGCAGAGTCCTAGGGCTCAGGCTGGAGCCCAAACCTGAACATCTATATTGTGATTTTTCAGTCCTGGAGCCTGAGCCCCGCGAGCCTGAGTCAGCTGAGCTGGGCCAGGCACAACTCTGCCATGGGTCTTTTATCCCTGTGTAGATATACACCAAGTGACTGCCCAAAGCCACTGAAGAAGTCTGTTGCAGTCTCAACCTTGTACCTTAACTACCAGATTTTATTATTTTGTTTTTATCCCAGTGTAGACAGCCTTAATGTCTTTGTGACTCAGACTATTCCCCTTTAAAATGGAACAATACTTGCTGACATCACAGAAGTGTTAGACTAAATAAACTAATATTTGAGATCCCAAAGTTTTATTTTAATAAAATACACCATTTAGGAGGCAATTTCAGGGGACTGAGAATTTAATAAAAACAAGTTTAATAAAACAAAGGGGGACAAACTGACAAACTGTGTGAAGTCTGACTGCCAAAGGACCTTTGGGCCACTACAATAGTTTTTCTGAAATTCAAATAAAACAAGAGACCCTTTAAATGTCAAAGCCATAGTTATAATAAATCATTCTGCAAATTAAAATGGTCTGGTTTACATAATGCAGGAAATCTGCCATTAATTTGCCTTTCTCCAATTAAAAACATATTATCCCATTCACATGAGATGTCAAAAAGGCTGCCGCTTTTTTTTTTTAAATTACTTCAAACAGCTTTACAATAATTATATCATACGTAGATGGGAAAAGTAGGAGACCCTGCAGCTTGCAATATAAATTACTTTGCATGGCTTTTGTTTTTAAAAACACACCAGACCCAATTCTAGCCCCAAAAATAAATGCATGAACTATAATATGTGCCAATGGAAATTGTGTGTGTGTATTGGACAGTATAAATGGGTCCTCTGCGTATTTCTCTCTCTTTATAGTTGCCCTCTGATTAAACTTCAAAGGAGAACACGTACTGTGTTTGCTGGAGAGCCACAGCTTTAAATGGTCAATTTTACCTTTTTGTTCTGTGTGTGTTATTTGTTCTGAAGGAAGGGAATGTGTGGAGAACATGAGAGTTTTGTTTTAGTGTAGGGGTAGAAATCAGTAAATCCAAGTTATGTTCCCAGCTTTGCAATAGATTTCATGTGTGACTTTGCTTAAGTCACTAAACCTCACTTCCTTATCCTCTCTCCATCTCCCCCCACCCCATAAAATAGGGATAAATAATACATCCGTTACATCTTACAGAATACTAACATTTTGCTGTAGAGTTCAGGAATTGGGCCCTATACATCATATTTGCTTTTGTAAGTCTTCATTGAAAAACAGTTTTTATGACTAACTCCAAATTGGAGGTATTTTTCCTATCCCTCACTGACAGTGTTCAGTTTACATTGACATATATTTCTGCAAGGAAAGTGGATAGGCTTTCCTTGTACACATCGGTGCCCATTGCAATTTGTCACCCTCCTTTGACACCAACAGAGCCAATGTGACATTCTTATGTTTCTATTTAAGCTGTTAATAACTTTATAAAGTTAGAATTTAAATAAACTTTATTTTAAGTATTCTACTATTTCTGTTCTTTTGCACGGTTTCCATCATGAGCCAGTGCCAATACATACTCAGGGAAACACATTCATGTGACTATCTCTCAAGAAGTTTTCAAGAAAAGGACCAAAGCTAGAAGGCAACTGCTGTAGTCATCATCATCTCCTGGGGAAAGGATGGCACATCCATCAGAAATTCCAGAGGGAGTTAAAACTGCATGTTGAAGCTCTGTGCCCTCTACTATCCCCATCCCAAACAGGGCCGGCTCCAGGTTTTTTGCCACCCCAAGCAATAAATAAATAAATAAATAAATAAATAAAAGCTGGAGTGCCGCCCCCAAAGGGCCAAAATGCCACCCCTTGAAAAGTGCCGCCCCAAGGACATGCTTGGAACGCTGGTGCCTAGAGCCGGCCCTGATCCCAAAGAAAGCTGGGTGAGGGATATGATGCAGACATGGACACGTAGCCAGTAATAAATTCAGTGGGTCTGAATTGTGTTACCTTGGGATAGAGGCAAGTGCAAATTAGTAGCTAGGGGCTGGTTCTCCATGTAGATACCTCAAGATCAGTTGATTTGCACATGGATCTTGGAGCATCAGTGTGATTATAGGTTCTTACCACTCCCACAGGAAGGACTTGGTAGTCTCTAAAGAGCCGCAGATATTTGATTGTAATAAACCAAATATTTATTTTTAGCTAGTGAGCTGAAATGGCATCAGATTTGTTGCAAGAGTTAAGCATTTGAACTGTTTGGAAGAACCAGGGGTTAGGAATTTATCTTTGTCCTTGATCACTTTTGTGGGATAGGTATTCAACATGAAATTTAAAACGTCTTTTTTAGTAGTTGATATCTAATCAGCACTAATTTAATATGTATCTTATTTCATGGGATGTTAATGTAAACACAGGTGTATAAGTACAGATTTTAAGAATAAGTACTTCCATGAACAGAAAGATAATATTAAGAAATAAAATATCCAGAAGCAAATGGGTTCTGATCCAGGAAAAACTAGGCTCTGTGGCCTCCAACCAATACAAATTCCTTGGGCTATGCATGTATAATGGCCACTTTGTAATCTGAAGACTATATCCATCCCCTTTCTGCAGCTAAGAAATTAATCATTCCACATAACCCTCTCCCTAAGGATGAATATTTTCATCCACCCAATGAAAATTAAACTCTTGGAAACAATAGCCCGTATATAAAGTTAAACTGAAATGCAAACTAAAATGTGGTTTGGAATCCAAGATGAAAAGGAGAATTACAAATATAAAAAAGTAATAAAATATTTTTTCTCTCCCTCCTTTTAATTCTGGGAGGCAATGAAAGAACTGAATATTAATTGATTGCAAGGGAAATTTAGGGCATTCCACACCCTGCAGAATGCACTTTGCAAGATCTGGTCTTCTCTCTCTCCACACACAATAAACTAATTATAACTAGAGATGTGGGGGGAAAAACTGATCTTTTTAAATGTACCAGCAGTTCCAAAAACTCAAAAAGGCAGGTCACCTGAAACCAAATTCTTTGGGAATTTTTTGTGACTCAAGAAGTCAGAAAAAGATTTGTTTCAAGTTGAAACAAATGTTTTATTTGGCCTGAAGCTAAATGTTTCATTTCAATTTTGGACATTTTTAACCATTTTTTTTTTTAAATAAAAGCAATAGAAATTTGGAAACAAAGAGCTAAATCCTCAAGGGGACTTACATTCCTACTGCCAATATTTAGGCACCATTCCCAAAAGTGACGGGGGTGGGGAGAAGAAGAGGTTCCCTAGTTATACCTAATATGGCTGTGGTACTCACCTGGGATGTAGAAGACCAGGGTTTAAATTCTCATTCTGAAGCAGGCACTTGAACCCAGGTCTCCCCCTTCTGAGCAGAGTGCCCTAAGTTATAGGCCTCAATCTCTGCAGCTGAAGCTGTTCCACTTTGTATAGATAATTATCTATTGATTGGAGCAGGGACCAGAACCTGGGTGTTTTCCTGCCAGGTGACTACCTTAATCAGCAGGCTATTGAGTCATTCACACTCTCTGGGCCAATTATTTATACAAAGTGGAACAGCTTCAACAGCAAAGCTTAGGAGAGCAGGAATTCACAACCCAGATCTTCCCTTCCACATCCCAGGTGAGTGCCCTAACCACTGGCATATTGGGGCCCATCAGCACCTCCTCCTCCTCTTCCTCCATTTTGTGAATGGTGCCTTCTCAAGGCTGATTCCCCACTCTGGCACTTCAAGTGCAGAAGATGGGGGCCCGCAAGGATTCTAAAAAAATAATATTGGCCACTCCAGGCTTGTATTAAACTCCCAAGGTTACAGCTTCTCGCTGACCTTGGATGAGTAGATGCTGCCACCACCCAACTGCAAAAAACAAAACAAAACAAAAAAACCCTTTTGACCCAGGAAGGCGCACTTGGGAATTCTTCCCTGTGGGGGCCCTCAAGCCCTTTCACCCCCCTCCAAGGAAGAGCTGAGAAAGAAAATAAAGGAAATCAGCTGTTGCCACCAGCTAATTAAACATATGCACAAACCTCTTAGGACACAAAAATCCAATCCTTTGATTAAAAACTTTTTTTTTTTTCAAAAAAAAAATCCTCTAATTAAAATGTATTAGTAAGGAACAGATGCTGATACTTTCCCTGAGCATCTTGCTCCACAAGTTGTCTCACTGACTTCAATTAAGCTACTTGTGGAGTAAGGTGGTACTCATTGAATTAGAAGTCTGTAATGAGTATTTTTCAATAAAATTTCTCCACTAAATTTTACAATCTCATTCCAAACCATGGCCAAAAAAGTCAGCTTTTAGAAGCCATTATGAAATAACATGTTTTGTACTGAAGCACAAACTACACAGGATTGGGACCCCATTGTGCTAGGATTTGGCAATATAGTTTCTGCCCCAAAGAGCTTAATTTTAAGCACACAAGTAGTCTAACTCAAGTAAAACTGAAGATTCCAGCGAACAACTAGTCAGAGAGCATCCTAGATAATACAGCTAATGAATATTAGAAATATGATACATTGAGAGACCCTTCACTTAATTGTTGTAAATTGTACTGGAAACCTTGGGTATACTTGAATGCTTAAAACAGGAAGTTGTCTATTGGAGATTGAAAGGAAAGGGTGAGCTGGGGGAGGTGAAATCCTGGCCTCATTGAAGTCAAAAGCAAAGCTCCCATTGATTTCAATGAAATGGTGTAATAGTTAAAAGGAGGAAGTGGCTGAACTAACCTTTTTGGTGTTCCAAGCCGGGAAGTGGCATGGTAGGCACTAAGGGTGTGGACTCCATATTCCCCAAATAAGAAGTGGGTAAACTCTGTTTGCCTACATTAACCCACAACTATACTACAGCTTCAATGGGGTCAGAACTTCACTCTGAATTTTTAGTGCAGCCTAGATATAGATAGATAGATAGATAGATATTGTGTGTGCCTTTATATGCCACAATCATTTCTATTTAATGCACTTTGGAAACATTTTTGTAATGATTTATGGTACATCAGTTCTAGAACTACAACTACAATGTTGTGTATTCCAAAATTCCTCTATCTGCAGTGAATGGTTTGAGATGTTCCCAAACCAGAATTTTACCCTGAAAACAAACATTGACTTCTGGCCTTTATAATTAATCGCTCTTTAAAACTCTGGTAGCAGAAGGCATGCTTAAGAAAATATACTTCTTTCATCTCTGTGTGGCGGTGTTACATAGCTTTTCCTGCAAAGCTGGCAGCGTCTGACTCACTATTATATTTATGAGAAAGACTGAGTAGGCAACTTCTAGCACTGGTTCTCAGCATTATATTTCCTTTTCTACTGAAAATAAGGAAGTGCATTACGTAAGAAAGCAAAAGATGAATAACTTATTGCCCTTTCAGCCAGTGTGGATATTTACAAATCTACATCCTTGCTGACACAGTAAAAAAAAAAAAATACAAACTCGTCAGGACTGGTAATTTTACTGGATTAGCTATCCCAAGGCTTTTGGTTGATCTACGCAGAGTAGAATTGTGGTTATGAACAGCTTTCTTCCATATGCAGCTAGATAAAATTCACAGTGAGACTTATACTTCAGTTCATGGGAGCCAATCCATTATTAACAAAAGTGTGGTGTAAGTAGCTATATAATTGAAAAGACTCAGATGTCATTTTGTTTTCTGTGGGCTGCCTTTTTAAATATGAAGGATTCCCTACACCACTCCTTTGCTGCAGAGACAATTGCCATTTTTGTTTCAGCTCATTTGCAGAATGTTATAGACAGTCACTGTGTTTTCCTTCTGCTTTTCTACACACTTTACATTTGTTCTTTCTTTGTCATTCTTTCAGTGTTTAAATCTCTTATGTTATTTGTTGTTTTGATACATGCTTCCAAGAGCTGGGACTAAATTTGGAATAATCTTAGCTTTCCCCCCCAAAAAAAAAAGTTTCCTCGCCTTTATAATTAAAGAGAAATGCTGAACAACATGAATCCCAATATCTCAAACAACAGAAGACAAAACAAAAGGCCTAAAGATTTCACTTTTTTAAAATATCATTTTTAAGCCAGTCTCATGATTTTTGGAACCTGGATCATATCAGAACACTTGGGGCTGGTCATGCTGATCTCTAATATCAGATAGTGCAAAATATATATGGTAGTTAACTTTTCTTCATGGAGAATCTGAGAAATAAAAACTTTACTGTAAAATGAAGGTAGCATTCTAGTAGGTAAAGCATAGCACCAGATATCCAAAATCTTGATTTTCATTCCCAGTTCTGCCACTGACTCTCTGTAAGCTTGAGAAAACAACAAACTGTCTACATGCAAGTGACTCATCTATACCCTGGGTATAATATTTTTTCCTACTGCCCACATGAATATTGTGAGCCTTAAGTAATGTTTATAAAGCTAGTCACTGTGAGATCTTCAGATGCTACATAAGTGTATATTATTTTGGGTATTGTTGGAAAGCCTCCAAAGGAGAAAAAATGAGAGATGTCAGCACCAATAATTGTTTATTTCAACAATATATTTTTCAGTTAGAGGACTGAAATTCCCATGTGTAGTTATTTTTATAGACTTTTTATTAGAATGTAACTTTCAACTGCACATGCATTGAGTTGCACACAACACTCAACTTACCCCTTTTACTAAAACAAAATAGAGAATACTGGATTAAAAAAAAAATCAGGCTCTTTCCCTTTAGCCTTGGGAGTGCTCAATGACTTATGAGCAAACTCAAATGCCAAGCAAACCACCTTTCCAAGTAGCAACAATGTATGAGTTTTTCTGACTAGCTTCATACTAATGAAATCTTGATAACTGTATATTTGGAATGCAATAATAATCTAGAATTACCTGAAATAACTATAATCACTGATAACTCTTCTTATAACACAAAAAAGTTACCAATAGTGTCCCAAATTTTACACACCTACACCCTCTTGTAATAACTGTTGCAGCTAATGCCTATCTTTGCGGTTCCAGAATCCAGCAAGAAAATTGTTAAACTTGCTCTTCCTGAGTTCACAGACCATATTAACAACAACTAGAGACGGGCCAAAGCCACAAAATTTAGATCAGGATTTCAATTCACCAGAAACCCAAAGTTATTGAGGTCATTATAGAGATAGTGGTTACTCATAAAATGGAAACCCAGGTCTGGATTCAAAACAAACATCTCCACCCCTTTTAATGTTAGGGTGTGTTCAGATCCAGAGCTATGTCTGGAATCCATCTCTCATAATATTGCAAATTCTTTAGATCACCACCATTCACAGTCCAATTAAGGGCTAATCCAATTTCCATTAAAGTCAATGGAAAGACTCCTATTAAATTCAATAGGAAATGGATTAGGCCCCCATTTGATAGTGTTATCTAGGCTCAGTCCTTAAACAAAATTCTCATGTTTCCATTTTTAACAGTATAATCTAACAAAAGCACATAGTCCATTTAAGAAGTTCGGTGTTCCCAATCCAATGCACACATCAGCCAATGCACACTAAGATACAGAATATGTTTAAATAAAACCCCATTTTTATTCATGCATTCCAGAAGAATATTAAGGGTTTTAGTTTATATTTCTGATGCAAGTGCCTAGCAGAAATTTTCTGTCATCCAACTCACTAGAAACACTATGCACTGCAAAAAAAAGCAAACATCAACATTTTAAAAAGGCTCTGAAAGAAATAATTGTTCATTACAAGCTGTCCTTGTACAAATTGTTTTACTATTAAAAATAGAACAAATTTTTTCCCTTTCAAAAACTTTCAATGACCTGGAACCTTATTTTCTTCTTATTTACACCGGTTATTCCAGTGGAGTTGCTTCTGTGTACACTTAGGCCATGTCTACAATTACAAGCTTACAGCTATGTGTGCGGGAGAGCATCTCCAACCAACATAGCACTGTGCACATAAGCACTTATGCTGGCAAAACTTGTTGCTCGGGGGAGGAAGGGGTTTCCACTCTCCTCAGCAACAAAAGTGAAATCAGAATCTCACATGGAGTATTCCAAAACAAACAACTGACATGTTTAATTCACCATCTACTTCACAGGCAAAACCAGCATATGATCAAGGTAGTAACACATAGTAGTCACCTCATTGGATCATGCAGATTATATTAATTTTTGTTCATATCTGCATTCCAGTGTGTTACATGGTCATATTTTTATCTTCATGAACACAAATGGTTCCATTCAAGAATTGTATTAGGTAGGTTGCAAGTAGGATCATCTTATTTGTAGCAAAGGATAGAGACTGCCCTTTGTTCATAGTGTAACACTGATTACTACCTTCCTTGATTGACATTAAATTCAGGATGCCTTACTTTAAAAAAAAAAAATTATATATATATATATATATATATATATATATATAAAAAATATGGATAATTAAATTTGTATTTATTTCAGTCAGAATCTGCTATACAAAATATCAGATCAAGAACACGTTGAACAATATTAACACTGAACACAGGTATCTACAGGAGAAATATTATACGTGGTCATTATTAGGGAAACAATTTGGTCTTGGAGGTCATGGATATTGTGATTTTAACAGATATCTGTGACTTCTTTGGCTTCAGCTTCAGCCCCATTTGGGCTCCAGCTATCAGTCCCGAGCAATGGGACTCCAGCTTCAGCCCCATTGTGACCATATCCCAATTTTCTACATTTTCTCCATGACTGTTCTGTGATTTTGCTTCATTTTACAGTGAAAAATCATATCCGTAGTCATTATACATGGTCAAAGAATGAATGAACTAAGAGCCTAATTCTGATCTTGGATACAATGCATGGGCATGCATATATGTACCTATAACCAGTAAACTCAGCTATCACACATGCACTTCAGTGTCTATATATGGTGATGCATGCCCAAGGCTGGCCTTAGGGTTTTTAGTACACCATGTAAAGCCAAAGATTAGCAACATTTCAGCAGGGATTTTCAGACAAAATTAAACTATTAAGAATTCACTTCACTACAAAAACACCATAGAAACTGGAGCCAAAAGAGACCTGTTTGATCATTTTATCCATCCCCTGCCAGACAACCATTCTCCATGCAGTACCATTTCTATCTTTTCATTTTGGAGATCATTGAACAATAGGCCACTATTAGGACTTTTTAAAAAAAAAATACTGCATTTAATTTTTCCCCTCAGTTTCTGTGACAGGATCTCTGGGGTACAACCTGGAACTGTAGGACCACTGTGCCCCCTTAACTCTCCAGGCTGGGCTGTCTCATACAGTATTATGCCAGCAGCCAACCTCCAGGTATGGTGATCACTCAGCCATCAGCATGTGGAGCCCCACATCGAGCTAAATTGCTGGAAGGCTCTCTAAGCCACTCATGAATTATTCAGCGAGGCACCAGCCAATCACTCCACCCTCAGCCTTACACCCCAGAAATATACCATCTTACACTGCTCAAGACTCCCTTAGACAGTGCAAGCTCATTAAATTTGTTTGCCACTCCTACAAAGGGGAGTGGGCATGCAACAGCCTTTGTTAACCTGAGCTGAGATTCCCCAAGCACTTCAACCAAAAACCCACTGTTTTAGATAAAGTATAAAGCAGATTTATTAACTACAGAAAGATAGATTTTAATTGATTAGAAGTAGCAGGCATAGTTTGTTACATAAGAAATAAAAATAAATACATTTGCAGTCTAAATGCTACAGACTAAGCCAGATTTTAATCAAGCAGTGTCTCACCCTAATAGATGCTACAGGCATCTCACAGTTCTTAATACACAGGCCACACTGGTCCCAGGCTAAGGAGGCAATCTCCCAAGTTCAAAGTCTTTGGCCTTGTCTAGACTACAGGGAAAAGCCAATCTAAGATACGAAATTTAAGTTACATTAATAGAATAATTCAAGTCGACGTAGCTTAGAGCTACTTACCGCAGGGTCCACACTACGCTGTGCTGATGGGAGATGCTCTCCCGTCAACTCCCCTTACTCTTCGCATTCCAGTGGAGTACAGGAGTCGACGGGAGAGCAATCCACGGTCGATTTAGCGGGTCTTCACTAGACTCGTTCGATGCGTGGCGATCAATGCATCGACGGTCAATGTATCGATTGCCACACGTCGATCCCCCGGTAAGTGTTCAGAGGGGAGAGGCCAAACGATGTCACCGTCCCTCTGTTATACTTTCTTCCAGCTGCTAGGAAGATCCTTGCTGTGGGGATTAGGTAGCTCCATTGCATACGTGCTCTTTGAGGAGTTCTCCAGGAGAGTGGAATCTTCTTGATGGGCCATCAACGCCTATCTGGCCTGTGATAAATGTTCCTTTTTTGCCACTAAAAGGCTGGCTGTGGGTGTCACCCCAACCTCACAATATATTTCAGTAACACACATATAGCAAAACTTCAGATACAATGATAATATATACAATTCAACAGGATATTAATGTTCAACAGATCAAGACTTCTTAAATGGTACCTTACAAGGCATGCATTGTACAAAACATATCAGAGTGGTGAATACGGGGGTCCAGAGTGCTTTGATATACAAAGTGTCACAGTTTCATTCCAATACTTCTAGCTACACTGCCTTATGCTCACTAAGGAATGCCACTCATTTGTGTTCTGAAGATTAGTGTTTGCAATGCACTTTAAAGGTTAGAAGCTCTATAGAAGTTTTAAGTACAATATTCCTGCTTCTGCTGTGGTATACTTGTAGAAGTACCATATTCTGCTTTAAGGGACAAATCGTGCTGTTGCACCTTATAGACTAACAGACTTTCGAAGCATAAACTTTCGTGGGTGAATACTCACTTCGTCAGATGCAGGTAGAGGAAATTTCCAGAGGCAGGTATAAATATGCAGGCAAGAACCAATCTAGAGATAACGAGGTTAGTTCAATCAGGGAGGATGAGGCCCTCTTCTAGCAGTTGAGGTGTGAACACCAAGGGAGGAGAAATTACTTTTGTAGTTGGCTAGCCATTCACAGTCTTTGTTTTAAATTTTTTTTATTTAAATTTGTTTGATTTAAAGGTAGCCATCCTGCAACAAAAAAACTTCAGGACCAGACTTCAAAGAGAAACTGCTGAGCTTCAGTTCATTTGCAAATTTGACACCATCAGCTCAGGATTAAACAAAGACTGTGAAAAATCCATTGCTATCTACATACTGCACAGTCCCCACAGTGAGAGATTATGCCATACACTATCAAAGAAACTGAGGAACCACCAGATCAGCATCCTATACAGCAAACAGGAAAACATCAAAAAAGAGCTCTCCAAACTGGAGACTTTCATAAATAACAAACCTTCCACACAAACGGACTTTACTAAAATAAGACAGGAGCTCTACATTATACACTTCACTTCTCTACAAAGGAAAAAGGACCATAAGCTGTCTAAAATTCTACCTGCCACATGGGGCCACAACAGTGGTACCTTTAACTCACCCAACGATATAGTCAATTTATCCAGCTACACACTCAACCTGGCAGAAGAGTCTGTCCTATCTCGGGGACTCTTTTTGCCCCACCACCCCCACGAACATGATACAGTTCTGAGGTGATCTGGAAGCCTACTTTCACCATCTCTGACTCAAAGAATACTTTCAAGATAACACTGAACAGTGCATTGATAAACAGATACCCTCCCACCAACAGCACAAGAAGAAGAACTCCCCATGGACTCCTCCTGAGGGTCGAAATGACAGTCTGGACCTATACATAGAATGCTTCCGCTGACGTGCACAGGCAGAAATTGTGGAAAAACAACATCACTTGCCTCATAACCTAAGTCGTGCAGAACTCAATGCCATCCACAGCCTCAGAAACAACCCTGACATTATAATCAAAAAGGCTGATAAAGGAAGTGCTGTTGTCATCATGAACAGGTCTGACACCAAAAGGAGGCTGCCAGACAACTCTCCAACACCAAATTCTACTGGCCACTTTCCTCAGATCCCACGGAGGAATACACTAAGAAACTGCACCATCTACTCCGGATACTCCCTATAGTAACACATGAACAAATCAACATACCCTAGAGCCCTGACTGGGGTTATTTTACCTACTACCCAAGATCCACAAACCTGGAAATCCTGGACGCCCCATCATCTCTGGAATTGGCACTCTCACTGAAGGACTGTCCGGATATGTGGACTCTCTACTCAGACCCAACGCCACCAGCACTCCCAGCTATCTCCATGACACCACTGACTTCCTGAGAAAACTACACTGCATCGGTGATCTTCCAGAAAACACCATCCTAGCCACCATGGATGTGGAGGCAGGGCAGCTTTAGCAAGAGCGGGGCCCGATTCCTGGGGGCGTGGCTTGCTGCAAGCCCCGCCCCCAGGAATCGGGCTGCGCTCCAGCCGGAGCTCCAGCCAGGGTCGTGGGGCTTGGGTCTGGCCCGGAGCCACTCAGCCGGGGCCGGACTGGAGCTGAGCCGGGGGGCCGGGCCCGAGCCGGACCGGACCCGAGCCGGGCCGAGGGGGCCGGACACGGGCTGGACCCAAGCCAGGCCGGGGGGCTGAGCTGGGGAGCCGGGCCGGAGCCGAGCCAAGCCGCGCCGCGGGGGCCGGGACGGAGCCGAGCTAAGCAGGCCAGGCCGGCGCGCTCGGCCAGAACCGGGGCCGGAGCTGCTGGGGCCGGAGGTGCTCGGCCGGGGCCGGACTGAGCCGCTCCTCCCCGGAGCGCTTCTCACGTCCCCCTCCCACACCCCTGACTCAGCTTACCAGGTGCTGCCTGCCCGCCCCTGCTTCTTTTCAGACTTCCCGCGAACCTCTGATTCGCGGGAAGCAGGCGCGGGGCGAGGAGCAGGGGGCGGAGCGTGCAGGGGAGGGGAGGAGGGGGAAGTGAGCTGGGGGCGGGGTGGAGAGCTGTGGCGCGGGGCCCTCTTAGCACGGGGCCCAATTCAGCCGAATCGGCTGAATCGGCCTAAAGCTGGCCCTGTGTGGAGGCTCTCTACACAAACATCCCACACACAGATGGAATACAAGCTGTCAGGAACACTATCCCTGATGATGCCACACTACAACTGGTTGCTGATCTCTGTGACTTTATCCTCACACACAATTATTTCAAATTTGGTGACAATATATACCTCCAGACCAGTGGCACCACTATGGGCACCTGCATGGCCCAATATGCCAACATTTTTATGGCTGACCTGGAACAACGCTTCCTCAGCTCTCATCCACTCATGTCCCTTCTCTACCTACACTATATTGATGACATCTTCATCATCTGGACCCATGGGAAGGAGGCCCTGGAAGAATTCCACCATGCTTTCAACAGCTTCCACCCCACCATCAACCTCAGCCTGGACCAATCTACACGGGAGGTCCACTTCCTGGACACCACCGTACAAATAAGCGATGGCCACATTAACACCACCCTATACCGAAAACCCACCGACCGCTATGCCTACCTTCATGCCTCCAGCTTCCACCCCGGTCACACCACACGATCCATCGTCTACAGCCAAGCACTGAGGTACAATCGCATCTGCTCCAACCCCTCAGACAGAGACCAACACCTACAAGATCTTCACCAAGCATTCTCAAAACTACGATACCCACACAAGGAAATAAAGAAACAAATCAACAGAGCCAGACGTGTACCCAGAAGCCTCCTGCTACAAGACAGGCCCAGAAGAGAAACCAACAGAACTCCACTGGCCATCACCTACAGTCCTCAGCTTAAACCTCTCCAACGCATCATCAGTGATTTACAACCCATCCTGGACAATGATCCCTCACTTTCATAGACCTTGGGAGGCAGGCCAGTCCTCGCCCACAGACAACCTGCCAACCTTAAGCATATTCTCACCAGCAACCACGCACCGCACCATAACAACTCTAACTCAGGAACCAACCCATGCAACAAACCTCGATGCCAACTCTGCCCACATATCTACACCAGCAACACCATCACTGGACCTAACCAGATCAGCTACAACATCACCGGCTCATTCACCTGCACGTCCACCAATGTTATATATGCCATCATATGCCAGCAATGCCCCTCTGCTATGTACATTGGCCAAACTGGACAGTCACTACGCAAGAGGATAAATGGACACAAGTCAGATATCAGGAATGGCAATATACAAAAACCTGTAGGAGAACACTTCAACCTCCCTGGCCACACAATAGCAGATGTAAAGGTTGCCATCTTACAGCAAAAAAACTTCAGGACCAGACTCCAAAGAGAAACTGCTGAGCTCCAGTTCATTTGCAAATTTGACACCATCAGATCAGGATTAAACAAAGACTGTGAATGGCTATCCAACTACAGAAACAGTTTCTCCTCCCTTGGTGTTCACACCTCAACTGCTAGCAGAGCACCTCACCCTCCCTGATTGAACTAACCTCGTTATCTCCACACTGATATATACCTGCCTCTGGAGATTTCCATTACTTGCATCTGAAGAAGTGAGGTTCTTACCCACGAAAGCTTATGCTCCCAGTACTTCTGTTAGTCTCAAAGGTGCCACAGGACCCTCTGTTGCTTTTTACAGATTGAGACTAACACGGCTACCCCTCTGATAATATTCTAGGTGCAATCAGACCTTGAATCACATAGAAAGGGACTGTCATTTCACTGCTCCATGACACTGTACTTGCATAAGCAGTCTAAATACAACATGGCTTTTCTTATCACATTGCAAGCTCATATCTAATATGCAGTCTAAGACGCTTTTTTTTTTAAAGCATTACTGCTTTGCAATTTCTTCCTTCCACTGACTGTTAATTTGCATTTTTCCCAAGTTGAATCCCAGGGTACTATTTTATATACAAATTGTTAACAATTCTAGGTCCCTTTGTATTACTCCTCTGTGCTCCAGTGGTGTTGCCAATAAAAGCATGAGACTTTCTTATTGCCTTGGTAAGATCAAATACCATTAACTTCGCTGACATGCAAGCCTTGGAAACGAGAGACCATAAACCTTGGTCAGTGTGATTATGAATAGACTTTTAGGCAGTGCCAGTGCATGAGCTATTTAAGCCTTCTTCTTAATGAGGCTTTTCCGTCTTTAACGTCTACAATTTTCTGATTTCTCAAAGTGTGATTTTTTGGAGAACTTTGGACTGGTGTACTATATCGCTACAGTATTGATGATCCAGTGCCATTATGAACAGCAAGTTCAAATAAGTGTTAAGATGATAACTGAACTTCCAGAGTACATGGTTTCACAGTTGGGTACAGTGTTATGACAGAATAATCAGTCAGTGGCGTGAGACAACGAACAGGGATTGGTTGCTGCAACACTGAATGATATTAGTTTCAAGTAAGTTCTAAGAAAAATGGTAAAGTAGAAACTAGCTTCAGGGTGCATTCTGTAGAGAAAAGGAGCAAACCAGCTCTGAGTTACCTGGAGGAAGCAATACTAGTGATGGTATTCTTCTCAAGCTGAGGGTGTCTGCAGTGTTAGCTACTGCCTGAGAAGTTTCAGAGTAACAGCCGTGTTAGTCTGTATCCGCAAAAAGAAGAACAGGAGTACTTGTGGCACCTTAGAGACTAACAAATTTATTAGAGCATAAGCTTTCGTGGACTACAGCCCACTTCTTCGGATGCATCCGAAGAAGTGGGCTGTAGTCCACGAAAGCTTATGCTCTAATAAATTTGTTGGTCTCTAAGGTGCCACAAGTACTCCTGTTCTTCTTTTTACTGCCTGAGAGGCTCTATTTTGAAACAAATGGAGGAAGCTGATTAGTCAGAGCCTACCATGGGAGAAGCTTACATGCTATAAAACATGCTACTGCAGTCTTGAAAGATTCAAAGTTGTAACAGGCTTCTACATAGCCCAGATTCTCAAACTGAATGAAAGTCAGTTTAGCTTAGCAGAAGCTGGCTGAAGAGATTTTCTTTAGTCTGGACAAAGGCTTGTTCTAATGCTGAAGGTTGTTTGCTTTAGCTAGGAGCTATACTATTATGTAGTTGCTATGAGATTTTGTTTTGTTTTTTCAGTTCCAATAGGACCTAACCGTGACACTGCACCCCATATTCTTCACAGTAATATTATGATACAATGATAAAATTATAATGCATTTTGTACAAGTCAAGTCATGTAAGGTGTCATTGAAAAGGTTATGATTTGCTGAATATGATTATCCTATTTGCATGCATGTATCATTTTTGTATCTGAAGTTATGAATATTGACTATGTATCTGTATTTCAAATGTAGTTACACCTGGGTAAGGCCCACTAGACAAGATGCTTTCAGTCTAGATAGATGGTTGGGAAGGGCTTATTCAGGGCAATGAGCCATTAGAGAGAAGCTTATTTCCCACCTGATGAGCCTTCCTGAACATGCTAAACAACCTGTGAGTGATGGCTGCTATGACTCTACAAGGACATGTGACCAGGCCACATGATGCTGGACTCCATCTTGAGGCGTCAGTATTTTTCCCACACAGACTGGTCTGGGAACAAAGGGTTCCCGCCCTATGCAAAAGCTATATAAGGTAGGGAGTGAAATCATCTAGGGTTCTTCACTCCCTGCACAAGAAGACTCCTGAAAACACCTGAGGACCAAAGACTGAACTGGGGGAAGTGCTGGACCCAGGCTAAAGGGATTTCTAGCCTGTGTATGAAATACCTGGTGATTCCAAGCAAGTGCAGCTTGCTCCTTAAATATCTTCAGCCTGCTTATATCATTTCTCTGGATATGAATAAACAGATTCTCACCCTATCTATTTAGTATTAAGCTTAGTTGGCATGTTTTTATTTGCTAAGTAATGTGCTTTGATCTGTTTGCTATCATTTATAATCACCTAAAAAAATCTCTCTTTTTAGTTAATAAACTTGTTTTTGTTTTAATCTAAACCAGGGAGCTTTAACTGGAGTGCTTGGGGAAAATCTCTGCTTAGGTACCACAAATGTCCATTGTTCTCGTTACATGGAGGGAGAGGCGGACCGGGTATTAAACCCATATACTGGCCAGATTTGACCAGAGTAGGAAGGTACTGCTCTGGGGTCCCAGGCTGGAAAGGTGGTGGTTAGAGAACCTGTGTGTAACTGCAGCTGGGTGTGTCCCTACCTGTATGAATGTGTAGGCTGGTGGGCTTTGCAGCTTGTCACAGCAGTACAGTGTGAGAGGGAGCCCAGGCTGGTGGGTCCAGGGGCTCAGTGGTACCCCAGTTCTAGGTGACAACCCAGGGGAACCCATCACACTAACATTTTAAAATCTACATCTATATTTTAAATGCTCTTTGGTCTTTTTTGGCTTCTTTGTCCTTCAGCCCAAAATTCACACATCACACTGTCAGATGCCAACTTTTTCATTTTTATTTCATCTTGTTTGAAGCTGGGTTTCATCATTGGGCTTGTAGTGGTCAATATAGTATAGAGTAGGGAAGAATAATTCCCTCTAGTGAAAGAATTACTGAATGACATTGTAAAGCCTGTGTTATGCAAGAGTTCAGACAAGATAATCCTAGTAGGTCCTTCTGGCCTTAAAAATTATTAACTTCTGCTATTTTATTACAATCTCTACTTCATTCTGGTCCATTGTTGGTTCCAGGTCCAAATGGGTAAAATTGTTTAAGAATAATTTTCATAGCCTTGGGTTTTGGTTTGTTTGTTCAATTGGTTGGGAAAGAGAGTGGGCTCCTCTTTCATATACTCTGAAAAACTAAATTGTTATGAACTACTGTTACTAGCCTAGCAAGCATCAGTATTAACTGAATTTCAACTCCAGCCTCCCATTCCCCCTAAAAAAGTACCCACAGGCAGATTTATACTCCCGAGATTTAAACAACGTAGGTCAAATAACTATGGAGAAGTTGCTTCAGTCATGAAAAGGTCAGTCATGGGGGCAATGGTACTTAACTTTATAAAGTGTTTGAGATCATTGAATGAAAATTATAAGAGTTCAGTGTATTAGTATTATGGGTAGATGGAACAAACAAAGAATAATATTGACTGAAACTCAAAGATTATTTGTTGTAACAAAGTTCTTATTTTGAAAGAAAATTTCTTATGAGCAGAAAGAACATGGGGTAATTTATTATTCTTTGCAGTGAGTTACCCAAAGGTACCAAGACCTGTGCTTTCCTTCTTCATAGGCATTTCTGCCAAAAATATTAAGGTGAAAAGAGAGGGGGCCACTGCTTTATGGTCAGCAGATAAATACTGATCCCACCTCCGCAGACTCTCTGTATTTGTCTACAAAAATAGATTCTTCATGCATTTGCTAATCTTTAAAAGCCCTTTTACTAGAGCTACGTTGTCAAGGCTGCTTCCCCACTCTGAACTTTAGGGTACAAATGTGGGGGCCTGCATGAAAACTTCTAAGCTTAACTACCAGCTTAGATCTGGTCCGCTGCCACCATTCCCAAGTGGATTCCCTTCCCTGGGAAGCCTTGAGAAACTCTTCACCAATTCCCTGGTGAATACAGATCCAAACCCCTTGGATCTTAAAGCAGGGAGAAATGAACCATCCCCCCTCCTTCCTTCCACCAACTCCTGGTGAATACAGATCCAAACCCCTTGGATCTTAAAGCAGGGAGAAATGAACCATCCCCCGTCCTTCCTTCCACCAACTCCTGGTGAATACAGATCCAACCCCCTTGGATCTAAAAACAAGGAAAAAATCAATCAGGTTCTTAAAAAGAAGACTTTTAATTAAAGAAAAAAGGTAAAAATCATCTCTGTAAAATCAGTATGGAAAATAACTTTACAGGGTAATCAAACTTAAAGAGCTCAGAGGACTCCCCTCTAGCCTCAGGTTCAAAGTACAGCAAACAGAGATAAACACTCTAGTAAAAGGTACATTTACAAGTTGAGAAAACAAAGTAAAACTAACACGCCTTGCCTGGCTGTTTACTTACAAGTCTGAAATATGAGAGACTTGTTTAGAAAGATGTGGAGAACCTGGATTGATGTCTGGTCCCTCTCAGTCCCAAGAGCGAACGACCTCCCAAACAAAGAGCACAAACACAAGCCTTTCCCCTCCCCTGCCCCCCCAAGATTTGAAAGTATCTTGTCCTCTTATTGGTCCTTTGGGTCAGATGCCAGCCAGGTTACCTGAGCTTCTTAACCCTTTACAGGGAAAAGGATTTTGGAGTCTCTGGCCAGGAGGGATTTTATAGTACTGTACACAAGACAGCTGTTACCCTTCCCTTTATAGTTATGACATATGTAAATACTACACAAAGAACATTTGAATAAAAACATGAATTCACTTAGTATTTATGACTCTTCTTTTCATTCATTGTTTCCCATGAATGCAGTGACTTTGTTTACAATAATATTCAAAGAAAGAAGAAGTCTTGTTCATGTGTTTGCACTGGTCCCATTAATAATTCCAGTTTGAAATCTCCAATTTACTAACATTTCATTTATCTAATCCAGGAAGCAAAGTAACACAAAGTGACCTAGCTGGCAAATCACACAATAATAATCTAATACAAAATAAAAAAAATTGTTTAAAAAGTCAATTATGTAACAAATTCTTGCTAAGCAAGGTAAATTTGAATGTATGTACTTATGTCCTGGCTTTTTAGTGCATGGGTTTTATAAGAGGCATATCCAATAAATATATTGTCACTTAATAACCTTAACTTGTTTGTGTAATGATGTTTGTTTTTTGAAGTTGTCCAGAGTGGCTGGACATGTTTTGCACTAACCCCTTTTTTGTGTTACAGTTTTTAAACTTTAAGTGAGGTAACCAAGTCAACAGATTAATAAATTAAAGGAATGAGTGCCAAAGTAATGGCCACTGTGGAGCCATGTCTCATTCAGTGCACTCCTTACAAGATGTGTACATTCACTATGGCTAAGTTAGTGACACATGCATGCATAGCTTTTATTCACATATAACCCTCCACCCACCATGATATAGGAGCATCTCCCCCATCTTTTGATGTATTCTTCCCCTCACAGCACCCCTGAGAGGTAGAGGAGTGTTACTATCCCTATTTTATGAATCTTAAGGGGGTCATCAAACAGAAACAAAGTGATTTACCTAAGGTCACGCAGGAAGTCTGAGGCAGAGCAGGGAGTTAACTCCAAGTCTCTTGCGTCATAGGCTACTGCTCTAACCATTTGGACCATCCTCTCTTTAATTTTAAGAGTAAAAAGTGGTTAAAAGTGCCAAGCTTGGGGCAGGAAAATGGGAGCGTTCTGTTGCTGTACAGATCTAGAGAATGATCATCAGGTACCAACCGCCATCTGATGAAGGGGGGGGGATAGCTCAGTGGTTTGAGCATTGGCCTGCTAAACCCAGGGTTGTGAGTTCAGTCCTTAAGGGGGCCACTTGGGGATCTGGGGCAAAATCAGTACTTGGTCCTGCTAGTGAAGGCAGGGGGCTGGACTCAATGACCTTTCAAGGTCCCTTCCAGTTCTAGGAGATGGGATATCTCCATTAATTTCTTATTTCTAAGTGCAACTCCTGTCTAAACAAAGGGGCAACCAATGGCTCATTTTAGTTACATTACATTCTTTCTTTAGTAATTGATTTATTTTACGGTTGAAATGCTTGCTTTGTCACGTATTTATCCAGGAATCTGAAGGTCTCCATCTGATTTATGAGTACTTGTCTATCTACTCCTCTCTTTGTGTTTCTCCTCACTTAATGATTCACCTCTGGGAACCAAACATTAGATCATAAAATAAGTTTGAAATATTAAAGAATCGCAATGTAAGGATTCCATTTCCAGGCTGCAGTTCTTCTAAATACTTTGCTAAATCTTTAACCTCATAAAAATGTTCATCGTTCAAAAATCTAAGTTTACGCAAGATTGACAATAGTTGGTTTACAGTAAATCTGTTTCTATGCTAGTAAATTAAAATGACTCACTCTCCACAATAAGCTTGTTCCCAGGAATATTTGATTCTTTTGATTAAGCAACTCGTTATGACTGTATAACATTCATGTTTAATTATACTATACCCTAGCAAGCTTTGTAAATGTCACCAGGAAAATGGACATGTAGCAATCTGATAGACTGAGGACTGATGCTCAAACTCAGATAAGCAGTGGAAATTAAACAAGTCACAGTCTAAGACTTGGTCACATTTCCATGATAACAATTAGAACTAAGAAGTAGTATGCATGCATTCATGTACAGATAGTTTAGGTGGGAAAATATAGATATGGGGGAAAAGTGAGCATTCAGCTCCGAAAGGCCAAGCTCAGTTTCTGATTAATAAGAACTTGGGTTTTACTCATTCACTGATAAAACTGTCTTGCTCAAGGGGTGAAGGGTTCTTTAATATAACTCAAGCACCATGAAAATGGGATAAAATACAACCCCTTAATTATTGTCAGGTTCTTACAATAGTCAAGTTTCTACAGCTGTCACATTCACCATTCAAAACAGCAAACAGCCAAGTAGGCTAACCAGAGGAACAAAAGTAATCATCACATCCTTCACTAAGGATCTGAAAGGCTCCCATTAACTTCAATGGCCATTAAAATTAGACCTTATCCCTCTTGTGCTTCCACTGTGTGTACATCCCCTATTGACTACTAAAATTCCTTAGAAAATGTTGATGGTAAGTCTGTTTGAGATACAAAAATTTGTATCACTGATCACTGTAATCTTGTTTTCAGCAATATTTAAATAATCATCTTGTTTCAAATGTACACCATTCATGTTTAAATCACTATATCACAAGATTAATAATCTATATCACAGGAAACAGAACAAGGATTTGAAGACTTGTTGGAATGGTGGTACTATCCAACCTGTTACTAGTTCTTCTTGCCTGGGAGGGCAACATCAGGTCCTTCAGCATCTTTCCTGGTCCTTTCAAATCTGTAAGGCTGCATTTCAGAAGAGGACACTACTGTGATGAAAATGGTGATTTGCTGGCATTGTGATGTGCTTCCCAGTACTGGCTAGTGCCTTCTAGAGACCATAGTTTCAGGAACAACTTCACAGTCAGATACATGGGTGTTTGAGGAGTACTAAAACAGCACCTACAGCCACACACCAACATGCCTCTAAATTAGGAACTTTAGGTTTGATTCTCCTCTCAGACTGGTGTAAGTCATCCCAATGTAAAAATCAGTCTGAGAGCAGAACCAACCCCAGTGTCTTTGTTTATTTGTAAGAAATTAACAAGGACTAGAGAAATACTGGACTTGTTTACAACACATTGCTTCACAAAGTGCTACATTCATAATCACATGCTAAAAAGCTTTTCTCTATGTTTGATCCTTTTCACCTGCTCTGTTTCCTTTGTGTCAGACAATAGCGGAGTAAGTAAAACTGTTTTTTATTTCACCCTTTTCATTAAAGGAATGGCAAAATACCACGTAGAACTCTCATGCTTGTGTGGTTAGACTTTGGCAGAGGCTTTATTATCTTAGACCAAAACGTTTACAGTGAAGTTGTAAAAGGAACCAATAATTTTAATGCAACTAGCTTCTTTAGGATTGATGCACAGAAAATTAGGAGTTGTACAGGAAAGTTAATCTTTCTTGGGCCTCCAATCCATGGAGTAGGACCGGTTGCAAGTTGAAGACCAAGCTTATTTTTAAGTAGCCAATAATAAGGTAGGGTTTGGACAAATGAAACAAAACAGAGGTTACTGCCATTTATAGCTTGAAGAGATAGGCAATAGTTGCCTATTGCTCTGGTTGCCCTGTGCCAATCTTTCAAAAATGCCAGAATCCCATTGACAGACAACATGGCCTGTACTGCAGTGATACATGTGAAATCTAGAGGTAGTGGGAAGTCTTTTTTTAATCCTTCTGTGGTCTCATAACATTGTACCAGAGACCAGCCTACTAATCTTTACTAATTCATTTGCTAAATAAATTACAGTATTTTCAAAGTCTATAGGAAATCTATAGAAAGTCATTAAATGTTTGATATACATTTAAGAGCGAATTTAGTACTCTCAAAAGTGAGGGATTAATAGTGCTGATTTAGGTCAGGTGCTATCCAAGTTTCTCCACATGCTACTCTGTTTGCCACTGTGCCTTAATTCTTACGTACAACATTCTTTACAAACTTTATAGGGTAAGGCCCCACAAAAGATGGACTCTTTGGGATTTAGCTATGACCCTGGGTTGCCAGGTGTCTGGTGTTTTACCAGAAAGTCCGGTCAAAAAGGGGACCTGGTAGTGTCCGGTCAGTACTGCTGACTGGACGCTAATAATCCAGTTACCGGAGTAACCACAATCAGCCTCCCGATCAAGAGGGTGGGACGAGCAGCAGCTGCTGCCTGGAGTAGTGGCTCAGCTGCTGACAGAGAGAACTGGCTGAGAGGTAGGTACCAACGCGGCTGCCTGAGGGAGATCCTGTCCACCTCTCCCCTCCACCCCACCATGCCAACTGATTGCCCCAGCCCCTCGCTCCAGGGACCAACCCATCTCTGCCCCGCCATGCCCCCAACCCCTTGCTCCTTTTCTGAGCTAGGGTCCAACCACTGTGCCCCAACTGAGCAGGCAGGCTTCACATTAGCTCCTCCCAGCTGGGCTCTGCAGGTGTCAGGTGAGTCCTGGGGAAGGTGTGGGGGGCAGCGAGCAATGGAGTGAGGGGAGCCTCACGGGAAGAGGTGGGGCAGGAGTGCCCAGTTTTAGCAATTAAAATTGGTAACCTTACCCATACCATGAATCAAATCAATAAACAGTTTATTCAACCTAGGTGCCATTTAGTTCAGTTTCAAACCTTCTAGTCTGAGCTGAATGGGGCAAGAACATAGATCCAAAAACTGCCTCTGGACCATAGATTTTTCTATTTCAGCCATCCCTTATTCCTCACTAGGAAGGGAGATTACCACCATATTTTCACCGGTGAGATCATTGCAATACAAGGTAAGCAGAGAAGATTCATTTATCTACCACTGAAATACTGCTTCCTTCAGGTGGAACGCAGCAACAGAATACCACAGCAGCCTAAGCTTGACTAGATAATGGAAAGCACACACTGCACAGGTACTGGCCCTTATTTTTCTGGGAATAAACAGCTACTCAGAATCTGACAGCTACTCTCGTGTTACTACAGTCTTTATGTAAAAGAACAAACAGTTGTGTGTGAGAGATCACAATAGGCAGCAATATTGAAAAAGTAAGTTGAACAAATCTTTTATTCTTCCTGTTCTTTTCAGGACAAAAACAGTGATCTCAAACTAAATCAAGATGACAACATATATGCTTTGTTTACAATCAGATTTAATTATTTTCATATTTGCTCAGTTACTTTTTTCTTAAGCCACAGAAAATATAGGATGGTAACTAAAGGCTAGTTAGCATTTTCTTAATAAACTCGTCAAGACCAACAACAAGCCTTTAGCAAGTACTGAGCATTCAGATATTAGCCAGCTGAAATAACATCACATAAGAACATGGTAGCATCTCATACTTCTGCAAGTTAAAATTACTATTTCTATAAAATATCTGATAATTAAGAAGAGACATTTCCCTGCCCTCAGGAGCAAGCAATCTAAGCTAATGGTTAGCAAAATCATAGAAATGGAGTACTTCCTAAGCATTGCTTATATTGAAGTTGTGGTACATTAAAATACAGAACCAGGAGATAAGTAGCCTGAAAAAGATCCCAAACTAGCAGATAAGACTCAATCCCCAAATGTGTTTCTGTGCAGTGGGCCTAGGATTTGTTTTTCTGGTGATGACACCCGTTTGTTGTAATGGATAGGAAAACCATTTGCACACATCTTACTTTAAGGTAAAATCCTTCCTGGCTGAAGTAAAGAGGTATCTGACAGATCTGATACACAAGCACATGCCTTCTGTTGCTAAAATAAATTTCACACTCTTGTATTAGGTTCACAGACTTAAGCTGCCAGAAATACACACTCATATATAGAAATGTGTATGTAGATATCTAAATTAGTAACAACCACCCCTGCTAGTAGACTCTCAAATGCCAATTAAAATGAAAAGTGGGGGGGAATGTACATTTTAAATTTTAAAAAGTCAGTTTCTTCACAACAAGTGATTCTGTTTACTCTTTGAATTTCCAGTTTCCTAACTAAAGAAAGATGTAATTTTTCTTTTAACCTTGGACATGCAACTAGTTTCCTTGTATACTGCAAACAGCTGAACTGCAATGCTGAAGAATGGTAGGAAAGGGTTTCGTAATCTACTATTATTTGTAAAATAGTAAAGGAACACTTTACTTTGTCTGAAGTAAACTGAACACAGCCAAAGCCAAACTAAAAAGTCAACCATCAACTACATTTGCAGCTTCACCACAGGATGAAATGCAGAGGATATTTGCTGACCATAGTACCCCTTATCTCTGGTCAAATGAATAGGACAAAGAAGGGAACCACTGAGAGAATGGTGCACACATCCATTAGCAAAGACAAAACAAACTCAGTTCTAAGCAATACATGAGTGGAATGCTAAAACAGAGAGAGAATCTCACAGGAGTCAGGAAATTCAGAGATAAGGTTGCTTAAATTCCAATCTCTCTTATATTTCCCTCTGCTTTAGTAGTTCTCCATTTTGCCTTCGTTTTTTGTTTGTTTTAAATAAAGGAACAAAAGAAATAAAAGGCAAGGCCCAAACTTTTCTAAGTATTCCACAAAACCATAGAGAGTTCTACATTTTTTTGTATGTTCAGGACTGTTCACCATGCAGTAACAGCAAGCTTCCTACAATCCATCTTTTCACTTTGATACCTCTTTACTAAAAAGTACAAACCAAAATTAACAGCAAATAAATGTGTCTATGGCAATAAAAGTAAATTATATGATCATGAATAGCAGAGGTTGTCCGAACTGAGGGACAATAACCAAGCAAATCAAGTGAAGAATTATCTATAGTTGGCTTTTTAAAAATCACACTCTTGGGCTAACTTCTGTGCTCAGTTAAATCTGTGCAAATCCAATGAAGCCAATGGGTAAGACTGGAGGCAACAGTCCATCTCTATAACTAATTGTAATGAAATTCTATGAAACAATTTTCCTCATCTGATGTGTCTTTACTTGGTTTCTTTGGGTTAAACCAGTCCCAGAAGCAACCTAACCTCATATCTTCCCAAAGGAGCAGCTTTACCTGTTAAACTAAAGAATCTCTAGTTGACATTAGTGGTATAGAATCATGACCAAATTACATTCTGCATACCTATATTCAAGTTGGGAATAGTATTTGTATCACAGTAATACCCAGAGAATCAAGATTCCATAGTGCTAGTCACTCTACAGTATAGATACATAATATAAGAAACTCCTTGCTCTAAGAGTTTACAGTCAAATGTAAGACAAGATGTAGAGCTGGTTGGACAAAAAAAATTTTCCTATGAGAAATCTGAGTGAAAGCTCTTCAATCAAATTTTTGCACTTGAAAAAAAAAATGTTTGTTTTCCCATAGGAAGATTCAAACCGAAATGTCATTTTGGGTTTTTTTTTAAATGAACAAAACTAAACCAAAATGTTTTAAATAGAAATGAAAATCTTCATTTTAAGATTTTCTACAAAAAAGCCAAAATTTAGACAAACATTTTTCAGTGAAAAAAGCTTACTGTCTGAAAAATGCCAATCATCTTAAAACAAGATGTAAGAAGTTGATGCTATAATGAAATAGAGGGAATGAGAAGGCACGTAGTTGCTGTGTGAGGCCACAATGCACTTCATGATCGAAATGCAACTATCTGACCAGGTTGTGGCCTAACAAGTGAATTGTGGCTTTTTTCTGGATATGAAGCCTAAAACACCAGACTCAAACGTATCTCTAATTGATTGAAACAAAACCTTAGATCCGAACCCTCCCAGAGTTTAGTGTCCAAAAATTTAGATCTGGACCCAGAATTCCCAAATGTTGATGTTTTCATATCTGACTCAGTATAAAGTAAATGATTCTTTCCTTGTGCTCCCTGTCTGTCTATCTGTATTAGCCTCTTGCCTTAGAGACTACAAACACTTTGGAGGAGGAGGCTCAGTCTTTGTGTTTGTATAGCACTTAGCATAATGGGATCCTGCTCCATGACTGGGGCTCCTAGGAGCTACCATAATACAAATGAATAATACATTTGATTGAAACTTAGATCTAGATTCAGGGTTCAGAACCAAGGTTTTGGTTCTATTCATAAGACATTGTTGTCCCATTTTGACCTGAGCAGGTAGTCAAAGTTCAGGGCACTGGGGTTCCAGCTGAAATTGATTAAATCTGCTTTAAAATAAATAAATAAAAGTACAGATTTCTGCTTCTCCAAATGCAGGAGGAGCCAAGGGAAAAAGGCTTACAGCCCTAAGCCTCTTCAGCCAACAAACCCAAATGCTGTTTCTCTAGCTTTTTCCAGGGTCACACAGTGCTCACTGACTAATGCTTGGCTTCCTTGCTTCTTGCCTGTGGCCCCCACCATTTTCAGTCTGTGTGTGTTTTGCCTTGCCTCAAATACACCTGGTCACATTACCCAGTGCAACTCCCCACCCTCATGGTGTTAGTTTATGGGCAGACTATTAGACTTTGTTATAGGGTGTAGCCCCATAAGTGTTTCTTACAACTATCTTAAGTGAAAGTTCAGTTACATCTCAGTTTGAACAAGTTTTTAACTCAATCCATAACAAGGTTTGGCTCAGCTCATAATATTATGAAATAAGAAAATAGGCTCGCCACTGTACTAGCACCGACTCATGTTAAAATATTAATAACTTAAAGAGTTTCCTCACTCCCCATCCTCCAAAAAAGTCAAAGCAGTTGGTTCTCACTGGGTACTAATTACTTGTAAAGTTTGGATTTGAAGAAGAAAGCTGTCTTCAGCAATGTGCATGCCAAGAAAATCTGAACCTCTCCAAAAATACTGTACCCTTATTGTTAAAGTATGACTGAACCCTACTTTTTTTCATATTTGAGGGTCAGAGGGGAGTTCAACCCTACCCTGGGTTGAAGTTTTAAATTATCCAAAGTGGATAAAAGGTAGCAAAATGATCATATTAGCATATGATGTAAATGTGGTTTATTTAAACTAAAAACAGTTGATTAAGCATTTAAGATTTCTGGAGAGGTTACACAATTGTTTTAGAAACAAACCAGAATCATCTTAAAATGAAGAGACATGCATCAGGAACTTTTCTGGGTAATTTGGATAGGAAATGGTCTTTTGTCCTAGAAGAATCTGGTTTAGGCTATGGCTATACTTAAAATGCTACAGTTGCACAACTACAGCTCTACAGTTACACCCCTATACTGCTTCAGTGTAGACACTCACTACAGTGATGGGGGGAGTTCTCCCCTCACTGTACTTAATCCACCTTCCCAAGAGCCAATAGCTAGGTCAACAGAAGAATTTTTCCATGCACCTAGTGCTGTCTACAGGGGTGAGGTTGCCACAGCTACGTCTCTTGGGGGTGTGGATTTCTCATGCCCCTTAGAAATGTAGCTATATCAAAGTAAGATTCCAGTGTAGACCAGTCCTTAGCCAGTCCAGATTTAACCTTGCAACAGTTGGCTGTGACCATTTTGGCAAGATAGAAGCAGCACAATCTCAAGTGAAGTGTTGCCTTCCACCAACTGGCAAAGAGACAAAAAGCAATCTATATATGTATTTTGTAAAGCCGGGGTCCTCCCCCAGCCTCCCCCAACCCCAATTTGTGGGCATCTCTCAACAAGAAATGGAATCAGACTTTAACAACAACAGCTGAAACCTAAGGGCTGACACCTAAAATTGACTTTCCTTCATCAACAAGGACATTTAATACTATATAAGGGACCAGCAAGCCAGTTGTTTCTAACTTCTAAAGACTGTGCAATGGGCAAGAAGAAATTAAGAGACTGCTAAAATAAAGATTTACTTAGTGGTTTGTGCGTAAGTGTTTTACCTGTTATATTCTCCCCCCCACATATTCTTCAGGTTTAATAAATGTTCTAAAGATTTTCTTCTTTGGTGACATACAAACAAAACCAAGTTCCTAGTAACAAATCCTTGAACAGAAATTACTGTTAACTGTGTCAGAAAGCTGATCCTCAACGGGGGAGTGACCACGTGTGTCAAATTTCAGTCTCAAAGCTGAACTGAAACATTAGGTTTATTATGAAAGTTCTGTCAACCTAGCACAGAGCTAAAGGGAGAACACTACTGTGCATACATTTTGTCTCATTGCACAATGAGAAGATTTTTTTTTTAAAGCCAGTATCACAGACAACAGGAGAAAAAAGTCCCTGTTAACTGACAATTTGTCCAAGACGAGAAGTTACTTTCTCAACGAATAGTTATTGGTGTCACCTCTGCATTCACATTACCTGCCCATCTTCTCCTCTACCTAACAGTTCTAAATAACATTAAAACTACAGATAGGGAGAAGGAACTGAAGGGGCTGGAGGCTCAGAGCTCTCCTTTTACATGGAATAGAGTGAGGATATTATTCTTGTGCTAAATCTCTCAGGCATCCCCCACAGACATGGCTTTTCAAAACAGTCCTGAAGCTTGACACCAGAAGTGCAATATCACAGAAGCAGGAGTAGACAGAGGGTCCCAAAGCAGAATCAAAGCTTTCATGAAGACAGCTCGTGTCCCAAGCGTTTGTTGCCACACGTTTAATGTACACAGGCTTTAAACAAACAATCCCCAGTTGTTTATAGCCTGGAGTCTCTTGAATTTAGTCAATTTTAATAACTGTCCGTGGTGATCACCAGAAGTAACCTCAGGATTTGTAGCCATTATTAAAAATAAAAATGGCTACCACCCTTACTCTCAAGGGGAGAGAAATCAGGGGGAGGGATAGCTCAGTGGTTTGAGCATTGGCCTGCTAAATCCAGGGTTGAGAGTTCAATCCTTGAGGGGGCCACTTAGGAATCTGGGGCAAAATCAGTACTTGGTCCTGCTAGTGAAGGCAGGGGGCTGGACTTGATGACCTTGCAAGGTCCCTTCCAGTTCTAGGAGATAGGATATCTCCATTAATTTATTTATTTTTATTTTATTTAGGCTGCCCTCACTTACAATGGCTACCATTTCCCTAAAGACTTTTCAGTCTGCAGTGAGGCTGCCATGGTTTCCAATAGGTTGAAAGCCAGGCTCCCCTTACTTATGATGTTACCCCTGTGCTGATAGTGGGCAGAAAGGGACACTCACCATATGTCCACAGTGCAGCTGGGAGCATGCCTCCCAGCCCAGATAGACAGACACACACATGCTATTTCAAGCAGAGCTAGCACATTAAAAATAGCAGTGTAACATGGGCTAACCACCAGACTATGGACACAGGCAGTCAAGGAGGCTTGTATCTGATGGGGAAGAACATTCGGGCAGAGAGAAAGTAAGATGGCAGGTTCTCCATGTCAAGGAACATGAGCAGCCAGTCAAAAAATCTCTCATTTTAAGTCAGTCTCATGATTTCATGGGATCTCACTCATGATTTCTGAACTTTTAGGATGGCAATACTGTGCCTAATTCTAATAATGACTTCATTAGGACTACCTCATTAGACACATGCTTAAGTTGAAATGGGGCCATTGTTATCACTTAACAGTCTAGAAAGATGACAATGTTTCACTCCTGCTTTTCCCTATGACTTTTTAACTAAAACATAAAAACAAAAAATCTCACAAGCATTTTTCTTTAAACCATTTTACTTTTCTTCAGTCAATACTTTGACACTGCTGGGAAAAAAATGCACTTCTTGCTTTGAAGAGAGCTTTTCTTAGAAAATGCAGGGGATGTAAAAATGTACATCAGAGGTTTTTCAATAGAAAAGGCAGATTCCTCCATTATCCTTTTTCTATACTATACTGCATTATTAAACACTTAAAAACACAGCTGATGGAATGTATTGTATTAATAGCATTATGGGGGGGAAGTTCTACTTTTTTATTCAGGATAATTTATTCCATATTGGGCTAACTGGAAACCTTTATCAAGGCTGTCAGTATCATTAGCTCTTTTATTCTGAGGCAAAAAGCAAGGGCATTGGATGCTTATTGATCTGATGTTATTCCAAAACTTGGACAAGATTTGTAAATTAGAGAAGATAATTCACATTATCCAAACTGTGATGCTAATTTGATTTGGGATTTCTCATCCACAAAATTTTACTTTTCTTGATATTATTCAGATATGTGGATGAAACTCCAGCAGTGCAAGAGAAAAATAAAGAATGAGAACAGGGTGTTAACAGCAGTCTCTATATATTTCATATGTAGCAGTCTCATGAAAATTCACAGGTACAAATTATTAATGGGCCCCCTTAACTATGGACATAATTAGAGATATGTCAATTTGCAGGTGAAAACAGCATGCTTACAGTTCTGTCTACATATACAGTTACTTGGGCCCACTCCTACAAACTCTGATTTACAGAAATAATCCATATCCAAGTAGTCATGTTTGAATAAACAACATTTATATTGCACATTTCATCTGAAGATCTCATATCACTTTGTAAATGTGAATACTATCTCCCTTTTGTAGAGGAGGAAAACTGAGGCAGAGACCTAATGATGTGCCCAATGAACTCAATTACGACCGAGAGTAAGAAGTATGCAGAGTCAGGCCCAGATATAGTTTTTGGTATAGGCAAGTAGATGTGCTCTCAGATAATGCTTGATCCTGCAAGGTGGGGAGCACTCTGGCCCCCATCCAGCAAAGCACTTAAGCTCATGCTTAATTTTTGATACATCCATAACCCCATGGATGTCAATGAGATTAGGCACATGTTTAAAGTTAAACATGAACTTCAGCGTTTTGCTGGATCAGGGCCAGTGTCCTGAGCACCTTGCAAGCTCAAGCCCATATTGCAGATGTTGAGAATTTGGCCTCTACTATATAGTTATAGAATACTCTGAACTGAACTAGTTTGTGTGTTTAAAAAAAAAAATCAAGTTCAATCATAAAACATTCTGAAAGCCAGCCAATCCATCATCCTGTCAAAATGAGACTATCATGACAGCTCTGAACGCTCCTTTACCTTTTAGCCGGGCTGTTGAGTATTGAGTGTGGAGTTGGTTTGTTTCTTCACCTGTTCAATTGGTGAGATTTTCTGCAGGCTTCTCTTTGTTTTTTAATCTTCTCTTCATCTGAAATTAAAAGGATGTGATTAGGCTCATGACCAGCAAAAACTCAAGTGTAAGATTTTGGAGGGGCTTCAGAGCTGGCAAACAACTTGCTGCAGCTTTAACTGATTTAAGCATTTGGTTGAACCTTTCAAAAAAAGTGAAATTCTGAATCTTTCATCCAATTTCAATAAACTATTAGGAAAGCGGTACATGGAGAATGTTATACCATGGAATCTCTGGCTAAGTGAGAAATTAATAACTATTCAAGGCCAAGTTTTTCTGAAGTTGCCTGCCTGCACTTTCACCGTTTTGCATACATACAACTTCCTTAGGCATGCAGAAAAGGGGTGAGCCAAAGCACATTGAAGTCAAGAGGAGTCTTTCCACTGACTTCATCGGGCTTGGATCAGGCCCAAAATGAGCATTTATTCATTCAGTCACCCATTTTGCAGTTGTAAGTGTAGCAAACTTAATTTAGGTTACCAGGTTGAAAAGTTGGTCCTTAGGAGTCACTCTAAGTTTCTCAAATATTTAATGACACCTATTTTATATACTATACTTGTTCTAATGTGGTCTAATAACTGTGCAGAGCCATGTGATGAAATCTTCTCTCCATTCAAGTCTATGGGAGTTTTTCCATTGACTTCAATGGGTCAGGATTTCACTCAAGCTCCCAGCTTTCAGTCTTAAATTAGACCAAAAAAGTAAACACAAGGATCACAGACAGCAGGTTGTGGGAAACCAATGGCAAGTGAAAGAAAGGAAATAGAATTGTTTGGGTTGGGGGATGCAATCCCCCACAAGGCTTTCCAACAAGGAAAGAGATGTGAAAGCTACTTTAGTAGCTTATAGTAGTACTGCTTTAAATCCCCAAAACTGGCATTTAAAAATCTAATCACCATTGCTGAAAGCAATATCTTTATATTTAATAATTAAGTTATATGTTAAATATTTTACTATCAAAATTGTATTGAGGTTTTACATCTCTATAGTAAGATATGTATATAGAGTTTTATATATTGGGAGTGTAATCTCAAATATACTCTTAAGAAAGATTTTAAAAAATATAAATTAAATTACTCATATAATTTATGTAGTTAATCATATTTAGGACACTATATCAAGTGCCTCCCAGTTCAAAGCTCACTGAAGTAAATTAAAGACTCCCTTGATCCTTCTGACATACTATCTTTGAAAGTCTCTCCCTTATCCAAGAACAAGAACGGGTAGATAAACTAGATTATGGAAACTGGGTCAAATGCAGCTAGTGGTGCCGTAGAAACTGAAAACACATGACAACTCTGGTCTTTCAAATGGTTGTTCCCTGAAGCAAGTCAACTGATGCATAGCTAGTAAAACCATTTGCTTCATTATACAGTCTGGAAAGAAATACATTAATAGACAACATTTGTTTAGCACGTTGTTGTATGCCATTTTCTTTTGCTGTCCAAGTGATTTTATCAGGAGTATTTAAAAAGATAATCAATTTCCAGTTATTAATACTGTATTGCTAAAACTTAGGGTAAATACAATTCATGTATGCATTACTTAGAGATAAGTACCACAATGTATAGAAAGGAACTACCCTAGGAAGCAGCAAATTGAATGGACAAGAACAGCAATGGATGAAAAATGCATATGCGTGTTGTTGGTTTTTAGATACACTGTTGTTCACTTGTTCAGCATAGTATGTTTCACTGGCTCTGCCAATAGTTATGTTTAAAAAAAATCCCAAACAATGGATTAGCAATATATTGTTGAGGGAGGAGCAAAGAGTACTTATTGGGGTTGAGGACAAGATGAATTAATTGATGGCGCTGTGCCTGAGACTATTAAAGCCCCACATGTTTGAACCACAGCAAAGATGGTTATATTTATGATACTGTAACCTTACTCTTTTTTTTTTAAAGCACCTTTGTGTTTTTTGCTGTGTGTGTCCTGTTGTGAACAAGTTAGGTCATTGTCACACATGTGACCTGTCGCATGTTAGGTCGCATATGGCATTGACAGAACTTGAATGCTCTCTTTGTTGGCCAATCTCATTGTGCAATTTGTTTTCAACTGCACCCTTCTGCTTATAATTAATAATAAATAAAGTTAGTTGTCTTTTGAAAGTCTCACAGCTGGCTCTTTGTAAATCTAAAATGCCAATAGCTACTTAGTTTTGCATTTACACTTTAGTGACAACAACCCAGCTGTTTAGTTCCTAGGTGTTTTTTTGTTTGTTTGTTTGTTTTTGTTGTTTTGTTTTGGGTATTTTTTTAGAAATATGGTTTGAATATGGTTTTATTACAGAAAGATCATTTGTATTTTAAAAATCCAAGCAAAGTTAAAAATATCTGGGAAACTAAATAGAATTTGCATTGCTAAAAGTTCTCTATACCATTGGCACTGTTTCTAGTATTACCGTAAGCAAAATCAGAACAGTTCTTCTGACCCATTTTAATCGAGTTTCCACCTACTGCAATTTTAGAGCAAAAAAACAAAAACAAAACCACCAAAACCTCTTGAAAACAACATGATAAAATGCTGACAGACCTTTAAAGGGAGCAATATAATGGTCTATAGAAAGGAAAGATCAATCTAATTACTATCATACTGCAGAAAAGGTAAAAAAAAAACCTTCCTGTTAAGGTTGATAGACAACTCTAAACCTGTCTTCACATTTTCTTATTTTCAAAATATGCTGTACAAACTTTCAGTGCTCTCTCCACGTCATCTGAAATCTGAGTCAGTACCAAACCTGAAATATAGAACTATTCTCTTAATCTTCATTCTTCTGGTACAATATCCAAGGTCCCGATGACAACTGGATGTCAAAGACCTCTTCACTTCTATTGCTAAGTGGACTATAGGCACTAACAAATGTTCTGCTGTACAAAGTATTCTTATTGTGGGTACATTGGGTCATGTCAAGAATATGGAATGATTCTGAATTACTTACCTGACATGTTTATGAGTTGCTTTGGTGATTAGATTATCCATCTATACAGCAATTCTTTAAAAATGGGGATCCAATATTCCACAGGATTTGCACATAGAGCACATTTACAGGGCAAAGATGGTGATCACCACCAATTACATTTTCGGACTGCCCTTAAAATAAGTCCTCAGTGGAAACAAAGGGGACAAGAGACAACGTGGGACTCTGGTGAAAAAGAAGGGTAAAATGCAGATAGGACAAAAAAGAGAGAAAAGGATTAAAACTAAAAGGAGAGGAACAAAGCAGAAAATAAAAAGGATAATCAGAAGAGTAGGACAGAAAAACAAAGCAATAGTTCTGGAAAAGCTGATTCAAGCAGAAGCTAGCAGAGGTGACCTGAATCATCTGACAAAGAAAGGGCAGGGGGCCAGTATAACAAGGAAAATGAAAGACAAATGAGGGGACGGAGAGCAGAAGAATGTGTGTCATGAAACTTGGGTTTAAACTGGCTTTAGAATTCTTTGCCAGACCAACTTGCTCTTTAAATCAGTTTTGTATAAGGGAACTTTGGGAAAAAACAGCATGGATTAGATTTTATTGTATTGTTTCCAAATTGGAAATAAAATCTTTGAGCACCATTCCCCACTTCATCTGAGCTGCATGCAGCCAGAGGAGATGGGAGGACACACATTTAGGGCCTCCACGGGCAGCTTTATATCAGACTAATGGAAGATCCGGGGTAATGGAGCTCCTCCCATATCTGGCCCACCTATTCCACATGCCTGACATGCCCCTCCTTTCCTTTACACTGAAGCAGGAGGTAGGAAATTTCTCTTCACCTTGTCTAACCACTTGAACACCACTATTGTGCTCAAAATGTCCTTACCAGTCTGGAGAATCTGGCCCTGTTTTTGGAATTCCAATGCTCCTATTCCTCATTTGCAGTCATAATTAACAATGGAGGAATGAATGCCTGGCCAGAAGGAGGCTGTTTTCAAAACTAAGCAAAGTTGATAGTTCAAAGTTTTGAAAGAATCCAAGCATTAATTCAGGGCAAACAATAGAAGATTGCATGCATCCCTGACTTGTCTGTGCATAATTGTGTGCACGCGCCACAGATTAGCTGTGCAGTATTGTCTTCAACTGTTTTTCTGGGAGCTTTTCCTTAAATTAATATTGATAACAATCATGTGGATCCTCCAATCATTCTCCATTGCTTTAAAATATAGCTTGTAACCTTGAAGATCCTGCAGTATTTCTTCACTGCTGGTCTTGCACGTTCCATGGAAGCTTCTAGTAATCCTCAGCTAGTCTTGAGTACAGTCACCCAATCACTGAGGTTTGCAAATGTTCCATGGTGTAATGGTGCTTTTAAATGTCATCCAGACATTTTGCAGAGTACCTGAATTCTGATGATCAGATCAGAGATCCCCAGCAGCAAGACAAGGAGAGGCAGTAATATGTTGTACAGGCAGCACTGTTCCAACCCCTGATGCAGCACCAGATTGGGCAAAGTGCTCTGCAAGATGCTTTTTGTTTTAATGACATAATGGAAGCCAAAAAGAAAAGAGGGCAGGGGAGAAGAAACCCATGGGAATAACTGGTAGAGAGGCAGCCAGTTAAGTGTTCAGAAGATAGAAACAAGCAAAGTACACTAGTTATCTAGTTCATGTCTGCTATCTTGATTATACCACATGGCTCCCCAAAAGTCTAAAAAAACCTGTTCTTTGTAGAGTACTATTCCTCAATGACACCAAGCAAACTAATCAGCAAGAACCCAGTAAGCTTAATGCAGACCAAAGCCCAAATTTGCAAGAAAGGAGTTAAGGGCGGGGTGCGGGGTAGAGGGGGATGAAGAGGCTGAAGCAGAGTTCCTCTATGTCCAGCCTCCCACATAGTTCAGCCCATATGAACATTATTAATGATATTCTATAGCAGCTTTTCTTGGACAGTCAGAGCACTTTACAGACATCAACAAAGTTTCAGAAGTTCCTTGTGAGGTAGGTATTTAAAAACTTCCTCATCTATAAAATTGTGTCTAAGCTCAGTAGAGTCAAGGGATTCTCTTAGGGTCACACAGTGAGTCAGTGGAATGAGTTAGGATCAGAACCCAGATCCTCTTCCTCCCAGTCCTACCACTCCACACTCCTCAATTCTGCTTTACTTAATTTGGCCATTTCAGAAGAGGAGTGTACTGTTTATATGAACAGCACTTATAGGAGAAATAGAAGCTATGACTCTCACACCGCATGCGTCGAGAGATAAGATTATCACTAGTTATAGGCATAACTGAGCTTTTCCATTGACCACTGTCCTAAAAGACTAGTTAGGCCATTGGTCTGTTCATTATACCAAATCTTGCTTTATTAATATTCTGCTCTTACCCACTTTCAGACTGCACCAGTCTCAACTATTTAGATTTGGCGCTCGGCACTCAGGAAAAAGATTTCCAATGGCATTTACAGCAGCTCTAATTTTAGGTGAACATTAACCAGACAGCGACAAAGAGTCCTGTGGCACCTTTTAGACTAACAGACGTACTGGAGCATAAGCTTTCGTGGGTGAATACCCACTTCGTCAGACAAAATAACTGTTCTAGAAAAATTACTAACAGGAAACTCATTCACTGTAGTCAGAGGGGGGGAAAAACCCATCAACAGCAGAATCACCTTAGTTTTCCCATTAAAAAAAAATAACATTTAAACAAGAAATGGATATAGTTGCTTTATATCTTCCTGTTCTTTAAAAGTTCTATCATCACACATTGATGTTGCTTGCTTGATGATAAAATAGGACAGTGAAGGTGCTGGTCAAGGTGATATTATGGAAGCAGTTTCCCTAGTAACAGTAACTATGCTACTTGCATAACAGACTCTTGAATACTCTTGAATACACCAAGTTATATCCAGTGCTGTATTATCAAAGTCAGCATATAGAAAGGTAGCCTGTCTGGAAATCATGGGTGCCCAGAATCCATTAGGGGATATTCAGCTGTTCACTGGCCTCAGGTCAAAATCATCTCACAGAAATGTGAAATCATCAACTTAGCATACATGCATGTCTCCTGAATAGGTAAACGTTTGAGTTAGATATTGACTTCTGTTGAAGTGAAGATCAAATAGCATTTATCAGTTTATCAGAAACTTTGCAGTGGAATCCAGAACTCTGGACAATGGGAATAATTAAGAATTGGTTTAGCTATTGTCAACTTATGTTTAAGAGTACTGATGCAAATACATGCTGAAGGGCTGCCAGATGCAGTACCTGCTGGACCTGTCCAAGTTTGGATTCTATTGCACATTCAGTTAGGTGCCTGGGAGCTCATTCATTTTGCTGCTACAAACCTTTGGTGAAAGTTGTCCCTGTACTCACAGGATTAAAAGAATATACTATCTGCACTTAGAAATCACCTTGGGAATTACTCGTGTCATGATTCTTCAAATACTTTTGTTACTAGACTTGGATGAAAACAAAAACCACTTTTCTTTTAATATATTTGCCTACATGCTAAAGGATCATTATATAACTGCATGTGTCATTCACCCTTCTTCTAATGTTTTAGGTCTCATCCTACGGAGCTGTTAAGCACCCTGACATCTGTGGGAATGCAGCATCTTGCAGGAAGCATGCATCACTTCCCAAGACTGGGAGGGACACCCAGGGACCACCCAAGCAGTAGACTGTGTGCTGGGTATCTCTGGGGGAATCTTCCATCCCAAGCTGTGAGCAATGCTGCGATCCTGCTCCATGGAGGCTATTTCATCCCCAAGGCACCAGCCCAGTCTCACTGTCATTGAGCAACAAAATATCCTTTGGTTCCACCCATGCCCTACATCCGCCTGCCCCCTAAACATTGATGCTCAGGTAGCCTTGAGAACTGAGCTCTTTACCATACAAACATGAGCCCTTCATGGCACCGACAAAGCTAACTCCCCAACTACCTCACAGTACAGTGGAAACCAACCAGATCTGCTATTGTGGTACCTCCATAGATGTGGAGATGGGGTCTGGATTTTCCCCTTATGAAACATTGCATTTAATTGTGAAAGTTTGAAACCCTAGGTAATAGCCATCCACTAATATGTTGATCAAACTGCCATGCTGATTACGCAAGTGTTTTTAAGCCTGTTCCTCCACCCCATCCCCTCTCTCACACACACACTTTTGAGCTTGAGTTTAGTCACTCCGTGTATCAGAAGAGCAGGTGTAGAATCAATTTTCCTGTTAAACCAGGACCCATAGCTATGTGGTAACTCAAATTGAATGGAAAAATATACAACATACAAAAATGTTTAACTTTTCCAATAACCACTAGGAAACAAAAACAGGCATGACAATATCAAGAGAGATAGCAACTTCTCTTTGAAAAGTATCACCCTTTATTATCAAGTAAGCAGAAGCATCTGCTTTCAGGAAAAGAAAAACTTTAAAAACTGGTATCTGGAGTGGGGAGGGGGATGTCATCTTGACTCCTTCAAAGGTCATCCTTACAGAGCCTGTTAACAGACAGCTTTCTAAAAATAATAGCACAGCTAGGATCACTATCAGACATTTCATTTCTCAGAGACTGGTAGAAAATAATCCTGATGCTAGTCTATCCTGCTCAGAACATCATTCTTAAATTTGCCATCCAGATGAACAATTCTGTTAGCATTTAAAAAGAATTGAAAACATGCAACTTCCCACCACCACCCTGCCCAAGAAACTGGAACTTAGATCTGGCAGGCAATACACATTTGTCCAGTTTAATTCTGTGCAGGCAGCCACACCAGTTTTTACCTTGTAGCAGCAGAAACGGCTACTGAAAATTTATGATTATTCATAACACATGTTCAGTATATTTGATGAGATTCCCTTCTTTTTTCCATTCCATTGATTTTCTAAATACACCCAAGTTCAGAAGATAAAGTGGTAAGTGAATAGTAATTGTATTATACCATGGCACCCTGCCAGCTACTACATATTTAATGTTGACATGGTAGTTCCATTCTAAGGGTCCACTCCTGCAAGGAACTGTGTGCCTTCGGCTCCCACTAAGCTCTTTGAGTGTTGAGGATATTCACACTAACAAACCAATAAGTACATACACTTAAGAAGCTGGAACTAGAACACTGATCAGTCTGCTCCTTACATACAAGACTGTCATCTGAGCTAGAGAAAAACTCCATTGTCCAGCTGCAGTAGACCCCTTAAACTCCATGGACCAGCTACTAGAGGACATCACCACCCATATACACAAAGGCACTACACTAACACCACCTTCCAAGGACGTGCTCATCACCTCGCATGACTGGGCCCCAAAGCACTATTTGCAGTTCCTTAAAACTTTGTCAAAGAATTACCTTTGAAATTGAAATTTCTTACATGTGGGTCTCCACTCCAAAATGGACAATCTGTCACAGGAAAAACGTTTTATAAAAACCTATTTGGCCATTTAAGTTATTTGGGCCATGAAAAAGGTGTCAATTTTTTCCACACACATGGACACACAGAGAGAGATGCTATTTATTGTATCCCAGTAAGTACAACATAGAATTGTGCGTGTCCCTGAAGGCAAAAATATTTGATTTTTAAATACTCAATCCCATAAAATGTTGGTGTATCGTTAACCTCAGGATTCAGTGTTCCCACTGTTTGCCGGTGCACATATCAAATTACTTAAAAGGTCACAACAGAGTGAAATTAGAGATTAGGTCCAGAGGCCTTTCTAGAAACAGAAAATTTACAAGCCGCTAAACATCTTAGGCCTTTTGTTTAGAATACAAACGTCACATTGCCCTGCATCTTGTCATCTGTTCAGCAATTTATGAACAGTTTAAGGTAATGGTATAAAAAACTTGAACCCCAATCCAGCAATGTGATGCATGCAAATGTGGCCCTGTTGTGGCACCCCAGTGAAGACGCACAACTGTCTCTAAATACATGGATACCTATTTCGCATGTTCATTAGTAATACCATGTGAAAACAGAGATCAAATTTTGATTCACATATGCACATGCCTGAGGCCAGGTAGGTGAGGTAATCACTTTCATTGGACTAACTTCTGTTGGAAGAGAAGTTTTTGAGCTACACAGAGGTCTTCTTCAGGTCTGGTAAAGGTACTCAAAGTGTCACAGCTAACTACAAGATCAAACAGATCACTACTTATGCTAAACTAGCACACATTCTAAGGGACCATTCAAGGTGAAGTGGGACCGACACAGCTGCAACAGCCCTGCATACATAAAGTGAATCAGTACCTTGGCTCATGTACGTGCATCAGAGTGTATATGCAACTCAAAGTGTCTCACAATTCAAAATTTGAATTTTCAGTATATAATCTTAACGTACATGTTTAAATATACCAGCTACCATAGAATCATCCTTTACAATAGTAATGCACAGTCAGCAATAAAAATAATTCCCTCATATTCTCCCATTTCTTTATTTTATAGGAGGAAAACAGATGAAAATCAGGCTGTATATATAAAAGCTGCTAGTTCTACAACTTATAGAATATTTGAGTTTATAGTCTCTTTCATACTCAGAGTAATATGAAAAATTAAAGTTCAAGCACCACTATTTTCTAGGTGAGAGATCAAACTTTCAAAACATCCAACACTGAAACTTGACTTGCTTTCCAGCAGCAAGTAGTAGATACAATGGAGAGTGCTTTAAAATGTTGACCTGCATTGCAGGATCTGAGGATTCTACTGAAAAAAAAAATATCAAAGAAAATCTGTTACAATACATGTCTCTTGCTGTGATGGGGCTGCAAAACATACAACTGTCTCCAGTGTGCAGAACTGATATGGATGAAACCTCTCAGAAGCAGCACTCAGTAGTTCAACCAGTGACGCCTAAGATCATGTTCCAGCAGTTTCAAACAAAACAATTAAGTACAAGATTTTACTTTTCTTCTTTCACTCTTGGGGACCTTTTTATGGGAAGAGATGACTGTTCATTGAAAATAGACTATTTTGTATCAACTCTCAGGGGATTAAGAGATTTGTTAAAAAGACCTTTTCTTAAAACACACACAAATAAAATTTTATTAGAAAAAATTATTCAAAGTGGCAAAAGGCACACTGCCCACAAACTCAAGTTAAAAAAAAAAAAAAAGAGAGAGAGAGACCGACCCTAAATGTAGTTTCCGTGGAATCAGTGAAAGGTACTGACATAGGAAATAAAACACAATTCCAAAAAAATAAAGTCATCTCACCCAATGATATGTAGACCTAACAAATGCCAAAGAATATCAGAAGGAGATGACCATACCACTCTAGGAAGTCCTGAGTGAGGACATTGCATCAAGACTGTTAGCAAGATTGAAATGTTTGAGACTGCAGTGGCTCTTCATTCCCATGAATCACACAGGAGTTTGTTATCTGTGAGAACAGCTTTCTCCCTAAGAGAGGAGGAATATACAGGAAGCACATGTCCAGGCTATTTCTGAGGATGTTGCCAGAAACTGGTGTAACTCTGAAAATGTGAACCCAAAACCTAGACAGAGTGGACATATCATAGGGATAAAAGGGGGACATACAATGGATATAAAATTCTGACAATATATGGTAATTGCCAAATCTTTATTTCATCGGGAAAAGATTACCCATCTTACTGCAGCTGTTTAACTCCCACCTTGCTCTTCTCTCACTCAGAAGCAATAAATTCAACACTTATTTGGAGTTGCAGATGCTCAACGCTGCTGAAAGTGAATAAGGAATTACTAGAGCATATGCAATGCTAGGTTCTAAATTAATAGGAAGCTGCAGATACTTAGCATCTGAAAATCATGCCAGGAAGTATACTGCTAGATATTTGTTTGTGAAAGGTGTCATTAAGAGTAAATAATATGTCAGCTTGCACAGACTTCTACACAACTGATTTCTATTTAAGTGAGCAAGAAAAAGGTCAACTAGCTGCAATGTGATGGGTAATTAAAATGCAATATACCTTTTTTTCAGTTAAATAAAAAACAAGAACTACTGTCAATATAACATCCACTATGTGTCCCCTTTTGTCCCTACTATATATTCCCTTTTATTTAGTTTTTTGCTTGAGATCGGAGATACAGGTGCTCAGCACCTCGGAAGAACATATCTATGTTTATAATTAAACTTTGGCCCCGCACCTCCATCCTACCCAGACACTGAATTTGAACATTTTTAGAAACTCAGGTTCCCAACAGATGGATTTCAATTTCCAAATGTCAGTGTTGTTTCTTGCATAAATATCATTGTTTTTTCTTTGGCTCGCAGATCAGCTGTGATGCATTAGTTAAAAAAAGGACTGTAAAGAACCTGAAAGGTTCTAAATTATAAAAACCAAAAATATTTAACAAAAATTGAATAGGTTCTAAAGTGAATATGTCTCAATAGGCTACTCTATATGGAGACCTAGAACTAGAATTCTCATCCATGTGGTTTGCCATTAAAAAAAGTCTTATCCTGTTGAACTGATCTAGATACGCTAGTCAAAACTCATGAGCTGTGCATATCAATTTTTTTCTAGATTGGTTGATCAATTGGCACTACTGATTGATCATATAGTCTTCTTTATGGTCAGGCAGTTTTACTTTGCACAAGTATACTAAGCATAAGTTTCTGAAATAAAGCCACAAATAGCACAGATGTGGATTTTAGCAAGAAGGAACTCTGTTGAGTCCTTCATTCCATTTACTTATTATGGCAGAAACAGATGGAATTTAATTTCCTATAAACTACTATGAGCCATGAATAACTTTTCAAATCAGTACTGAGTAGTAAAAGAGATACAAAGGAAACACTGAAATATAGAAATAGGATTCAACATGCAGAATAACTGCAACTGCCATATGATTTATTGATTTCATCATCCGCTTCCCTCATATAATAGACAATCAGCTAGTAAAAATAACTTAAAAACTAAGCTACTTTACATATTCTGGCATAAAACAAAGTTCAAATCAAATGGCCTAACCCAAAACCCACTGAAATCAACAGGGGCCTACCAATTGACTTCTGTGCATTTTGGATCAGCTCGAGTGAATTGGTTTCCTGGTGTCAGACTCCTTTATGTTGGTTTTTCAGGTAACCTTGGTCCTCTCCTTTTGCCCATGGCTCCCTACTGGAGCCTCTGTCTCCTCTAAGTCCTTTTCCTACTGCCAGGACCCCTTCCATAATGCCAGTTATGGCCTTTCTGAATGTGCTTCCAATTGTTCAAATTCCTGGTATACATAGCATGTTTGTGACTATTTCTGCTTAAGCTACCACCATTTCTAAGGCTATGCCTCTACACTGAGTTCGTATGTATACAGGAGCTGGGAATCACTCCCCTAGCTTGTAGTGTAGATGCCTAAGTTACATGTACACCAACTTTAAGGTTGGGCTAGAATTTAGCTAGTGTGGCCTAGTGGATAGAGTATGACTCAGGAAACCTGGATTCTATTCCTAGTTCTGCCATTGGCCTTCTAGGTGACCTTGGGCAAGTCATTTCACCTCTGTGCCTCAGTTTCCCCATTGAGAGATGGGAATAAAGATACTTGCCTCCTTTGTAAAGCACTTTGAGATCTGTTGATGGAAAATGCTATATAATAACTAGGTATTATTATAAGGCCATTTTACACTACCAGAGTGCTATAAAGTATCAGAGGGGTAGCCAAGTTTGTTAGTCTGTATCCACAAAAACAACGAGATGCAAGAAGTGGGTTTTTTACCCACGAAAGCTTATGCCCAAATAAATCTGTTAGTTTTTAAGGTGCCACCAGAGTGCTATAAAGCAACTTTAATGAGAGACTCAGTCCTAGTAGGGTTTAGCTTGAGTACAACTCAGGAGCCATGCCAGCTCGGGAGAATTGATCATGCGAGAATGGAATATGGCATTGCAACTTCCTACTCTGCAGTAATTCCTTACTCATTTTGTAGTAGCACAAGATTTAGAGCAGCTTCTTCAACCTATGGAGACCTACCTTTGCTCTATAGTAATTGTTTTCTTGGGCTATTGCATGGAGGGATAAAAATGAAGCGTTCAAGGCATTTATCATATAATGTGAAGTTCTAGACAAAATAGTTCTGGACAGTTTTCTAACATGAGGGGCAGAGCACAAATGACCACTGAGCTACGGTCACATTTTTATGCTGAATATCCCCCATCACTAAACCGTGGAAGGCTACCAGAGCAGAAATGCATTATGTTTAATATTTCACAATTCTTTTTCCTCCTCTCTATGAATGCTTCCTTCTGGATGACTTCATGGATTCTACACTATAATATCAAATACAAATAATGAAACTTGGTATTTGTGATGTTACCTCATGAACTATAGTTTGTAAAAAATGTTTCACAGAAAGGAAAAAAGAATGCTTAAAAAGAATTAGTTAAACTTCTTTTGGTTCTGAATGCCCCCATAACCTGCCTAACTTATGCACAGAAATATCAGTAATTCTGTTTTCAGTTTTGCTTTTCACCTCACCTATAAGTTTTAGCTGCTTTAGATGTGTTTCATATTTTCACTTAAAAAATTAAATTTAAAGTTCAGGCTTTAATTTCTTTGTGCCGGATTCTTCTCCCATTGAAGTCAATTGGAGTTTTGTCACCCACTTCAATGGGAGATGGATGAGGCTCTAAGTCAACCTTTTCTGAAATGTAACCCCAGCTCAATATTTTTAAAAAATATATATATCCAATTCTTTTTCAGCCTTTGATGTTAACATTTTAGTCTAGAGTATAAATCAAAGGGTTTCTTTTTGTTTATACATCACATCATTTCCTGGAAAAATCTGTACAAATAATTTCAAAGAAAGGTTTATAAGAATATTGATGGCACACAGAAGATATGTACACACATTTTCTTTACCTTCATGTCTAAGGTGGTCTTCACTATTCCAAATTTTTTCCTATTGTATGCTAAGTGACTCATTCCAGACTTGGCACCGTTCATTATTTTCCTGCTGTTTGAGAGAAGTGAGTCTAGCGGGGCCAGTACAGACTGGCTCCATCTGTGCTTCCTCACTGACTCCTGAGCTGTCAGAATGTCAAGGACAGCCAACACTCCTGATGTTCCAGTATCACTTACTCTTTGGGCCATTGTTTCCCCACACGGCATTATTGTTTTAGGTTGTAATTTAAAGTTGGCATTACATTTATGGTTAAGTCAATGGCTTTAAGTCACTGTGTCTTCATGGGGCCCAGGTAGTGATATACTGTCACTTAAAGTCTACTCCAAGTTGTGGTTAGTTGACACTGCTGTAAACTGCACTTAAAGGATAGTTTTAAAAGCCACAAAAAGTTATAAACACATTATTTCAATACGGTAACCACAATATCTTGGGCTAAATAAAGTCTGAGAGCAAAGGAGGAAAATCAATACCTGGTTAACAACCAAAACGGACATAACGGGAAATGTCCTTGAGTTATGATGTTGGAATGTGCTCTCTAGCCTGTCAGGCTTCTTCCTCAGGAATCATCATTTCACCACGAAATGGTCACAGCTACTTCTTTCTCCACCACTTCATCAGCTAATTCCAGGCTTTTCGCTGTCAACTCACTGTTCTACCTTGGTCCTTAAGTAAAGCTTAGAGTGCCATATCCATCACAACTGAGTAATTCTTTTTTAAAATGATGCTTAATATCTAGGGTTCAAAGGAGTCAGCATCTGAAGCTACCATATGATGCAAAGACATGTTTTGGGAATCTGCATGGAGATGTCTGTAAGCAGCAGCCAATCACGCCAGAGAAATTTGCATAGTTACTGTATAGTTTAACTAATTACAGCTCTCTTATATTAATAATAAATCTGCAAGTCAGATCTACTCAGCCAGTGCAGGAAATTGTATGACAGAAATAATTGTACAGAAGAGTCAATAATTATACAGTATCCCTTTGATCTGACTGGCTCAATTTGACTTCAATACAACTAGATATTCTTGGAGTGACTCAAGTACAGGTAACAATTTATAATGCTTGTGGACAAAATAAAAAGCAGATGTTCCTGAAGTTAAGTATAAAAAAATAAAGAACTTTAAAAAGGAGATAAAATATTTTCAGTCTACAATAAATTAAATATTGAACATTTTAAAATTTGCAGGAGTTGCAGAATTGCAGTTTTGTAAAGTATTTTTTCAGCCTCTTTATACCAGGTTTTCAGGATGCTTGGCTTACAAGACCATAGCATGAACCAACCACATGAGTTTCTTGCCCAAGAGCTTTCAGCTACTTTGAGCACCAGTTACGACTGTTTTTGTTCTTCTCTGAAATATATGTCCATGTGCAGAGGAAAAATATGTGCATTCGTATGACATGAAATTAGTGAAAAAAATACTAATTACTATTCTTACATACAGGGACCATCAATAATAGTGATAGAAGCTGTTCCATTAACTTCATAGGACTTTGGAACAGGCCTACATAAAAGCCTTGTTGAATCACATTTGTAGAAAGCTCACTGTGCCTTTGGTTGGCTACATGTTCAAGTGGGAAAGCAATCCCATGCTCTGGATGTCCCTAAACCTCCAACTGCCAGAAGTTGAGACTGGATGACAGGGGATGGATCACTTGAAATTGTCCAGTGCTGTTAAATCGCTCTCAAGCCTCTGGTACTGGTCACTGTCAGACAGGATACAAGGCTAGATTGACCATTTGTATTGTTAAGTTTGCGGATGATACCAAGCTGGGAGGGGTTGCAAATGCTTTGGAGCATAGGATTAAAATTCAAAATGATCTTAAACTGCAGAAATGATCTGAAGTAAATATGATGAAATTCAAAAAGGACAAATGCAAAGTACTCCACTTAGAAAGGAATAATCAGTTGCACACAGACAAAATAGGAAATGATTGCCTGGGAAGGAGTACTGTGGAAAGGGATCTGGGGGTCATAGGGCATCACAAGCTAAATAAGAGTCAAAAGTGTAACGCTGTTGCCAAAAAGAATGAACATCATTCTGGGATGTATTAGCAGGCGTGTTGTAAGCAAGACACAAGAAGTAGTTCTTCCACTCTATTCCTCACTGATTAGGCCTAAACTGGAGTATTGTGTCCAGTTCTGGGTGCCACATTTCAGGAAAGATGTGGACAAATTGAAGAAAGTCCAGAGAAGAGCAACCAAAATGATTAAAGGTCTAGAAAACATGACCTATGTGGAAAGACTGAAAAAACTGGGGTTGTTAGTCTGGAGAAAAGATAATAAGGGGAGACATAATCACCGTTTTCAAGTACATAAAAGGCTGTTATAAGGAGGAGGGAGAAAAATTGTTCTCCTGAACCTCTGAGGATAGAACAAGAAGCAATGGGCTTAAATTGCAGCAAGCGTGGTTTAGGTTGGACATTAGGAAAAGCTTTCTAACTGTCAGGGTGGTTAAGCACTGGAATAAATTGCCTAGGGAAGCTGTAGAATCTCCATCATTGGAGATTTTCAAGAGCAGGTTAGACAAACACTGTCAGGGATGGTCTAGATAATATTCAGTCCTGCCATGTGTGCAGGGACTGGACTAGATGACCTCTTGAGGTCCCGTCCAGTCCTATGATTCTATGGTTCAAAGACATGAGTTTAACTACTAATGCAACACCAAAGAGCTAGATTACTGCCACAAGAGACTCCTTCACTCATGAATATAAGTGGCAAGATAAAGTATCCAGCAATATTGTGGTTTCACAATCAAGCAATTCTGATGAAAGTTTCATTTGACTGGACTGCTCGTGTCCACAAATGGTTAAGAAGAATATATCAAAGCAAAAAGCAACAGAGGGTCCTGTGGCACCTTTGAGACTAACAGAAGTACTGGGAGCATAAGCTTTCGTGGGTAAGAACCTCACTTCTTCAGATGCAAGTAATGGAAATCTCCAGAGGCAGGTATTTATCAGTGTGGAGATAATGAGGTTAGTTCAATCAGGGAGGGTGAGGTGCTCTGCTAGCAGTTGAGGTGTGAACACCAAGGGAGGAGAAACTGTTTCTGTAGTTGGATAGCCATTCACAGTCTTTGTTTAATCCTGATCTGATGGTGTCAAATTTGCAGATGAACTGGAGCTCAGCAGTTTCTCTTTGGAGTCTGGTCCTGAAGTTTTTTTGCTGTAAGATGGCTACCTTTACATCTGCTATTGTGTGGCCAGGGAGGTTGAAGTGTTCTCCTACAGGTTTTTGTATATTGCCATTCCTGATATCTGACTTGTGTCCATTTATCCTCTTGCGTAGTGACTGTCCAGTTTGGCCAATGTACATAGCAGAGGGGCATTGCTGGCATATGATGGCATATATAACATTGGTGGACGTGCAGGTGAATGAGCCGGTGATGTTGTAGCTGATCTGGTTAGGTCCAGTGATGGTGTTGCTGGTGTAGATATGTGGGCAGAGTTGGCATCGAGGTTTGTTGCATGGGTTGGTTCCTGAGTTAGAGTTGTTGTGGTGCGGTGCGTGGTTGCTAGTGAGAATATGCTTAAGGTTGGCAGGTTGTCTGTGGGCGAGGACTGGCCTGCCTCCCAAGGTCTGTGAAAGTGAGGGATCATTGTCCAGGATGGGTTGTAGATCACTGATGATGCGTTGGAGAGGTTTAAGCTGAGGACTGTAGGTGATGGCCAGTGGAGTTCTGTTGGTTTCTCTTCTGGGCCTGTCTTGTAGCAGGAGGCTTCTGGGTACACGTCTGGCTCTGTTGATTTGTTTCTTTATTTCCTTGTGTGGGTATCATAGTTTTGAGAATGCTTGGTGAAGATCTTGTAGGTGTTGGTCTCTGTCTGAGGGGTTGGAGCAGATGCGATTGTACCTCAGTGCTTGGCTGTAGACGATGGATCGTGTGGTGTGACCAGGGTGGAAGCTGGAGGCATGAAGGTAGGCGTAGCGGTCGGTGGGTTTTTGGTATAGGGTGGTGTTAATGTGGCCATCGCTTATTTGTACGGTGGTGTCCAGGAAGTGGACCTCCCGTGTAGATTGGTCCAGGCTGAGGTTGATGGTGGGGTGGAAGCTGTTGAAAGCATGGTGGAATTCTTCCAGGGCCTCCTTCCCATGGGTCCAGATGATGAAGATGTCATCAATATAGCGTAGGTAGAGAAGGGGCGTGAGTGGACGAGAGCTGAGGAAGCGTTGTTCCAGGTCAGCCATAAAAATGTTGGCATATTGTGGGGCCATGCGGGTGCCCATAGCGGTGCCACTGGTCTGGAGGTATATATTGTCACCAAATTTGAAATAATTGTGCGTGAGGATAAAGTCACAGAGCTCAGCAATAAGTTGTGCTGTGTCATCATCAGGGATACTGTTCCTGACAGCTTGTATTCCATCTGTATGTGGGATGTTTGTGTAGAGAGCCTCTACATCCATGGTGGCTAGGATGGTGTTTTCTGGGAGGTCGCCAATGCATTGTAGTTTTCTCAGGAAATCTGTGGTGTCACGGAGATAGCTGGAAGTGCTGGTGGCGTAGGGTCTGAGTAGGGAGTCCACATATCCAGACAGTCCTTCAATGAGAGTGCCAATGCCCGAGATGATGGGGCCTCCAGGATTTCCAGGTTTGTGGATCTTAGGCAGTAGATAGAATAACCCCGGTCGGGGCTCTAAGGGTATGTTGATTTGTTCCTGTGTTAGTGTAGGGAGTGTCCTGAGTAGATGGTGCAGTTTCTTAGTGTATTCCTCAGTGGGATCTGAGGAAAGCGGCCTGTAGAATTTGGTATTGGAGAGTTGTCGGGCAGCCTCCTTCTGGTAGTCAGACCTGTTCATGATGACAACAGCACCTCCTTTATCAGCCTCTTTGATGATAATGTCAGGGTGGTTTCTGAGGCTGTGGACGGCATTGCGTTCTGCACGACTTAGGTTATGAGGCAAGCGATGTTGTTTTTCCACAATTTCTGCCTGTGCACGTCGGCGGAAGCATTCTATGTATAGGTCCAAACTGTCATTTCGACCCTCAGGAGGAGTCCATGTGGAGTTCTTCTTCCTGTGTTGTTGGTGGGAGGGTATCTGTGTATCAGTGCACTGTTCAGTGTTATCATGAAAGTATTCTTTGAGTCGGAGGCGGCGAAAGTAGGCTTCCAGATCACCACAGAACTGTATCATTTTCGTGGGGGTGCTGGGGCAAAAGGAGAGTCCCCGAGATAGGACATACTCTTCTGCTGGGTTGAGTGTGTAGCTGGATAAATTGACGATATTGCTGGGTGAGTTAGGGGTACCCCTGTTGTGGCCCCATGTGGCAGGTAGGATTTTAGACAGCTTACGGTCCTTTTTCCTTTGTAGAGAGGTGAAGTGTGTAATGTAGATCTCCTGTCTTATTTTAGTAAAGTCCATTTGTGTGGAGGGTTGGTTATTTATGAAAGTCTCCAGGTTGGAGAGCTCTTTCTTGATGTTTGATCTTTACCCACGAAAGCTTATGCTCCCAGTACTTCTGTTAGTCTCAAAGGTGCCACAGGACCCTCTGTTGCTTTTTACAGATTCAGACTAACACGGCTACCCCTCTGATACTTGATATCAAAGCAACTAATTTATTGTAAACTGGCTGTCAGAAAATTGATGTCAGCTGATCAAATTAAATGTCATAAAGATGCTCTCAAAAAAGCCTTATAGATATGTAATATTGACACATAGATATTAAGTTATAGCTGCCAATTGAACTAATTGGCAATTAATATTATGTGATGGAGTGAAGTTGTTTGAAAATAACCTTCTATGTGATCAAGGAAAACTCCAACTGCACCTGCAGCAGTTATCAACCCCAGTTTATCAGCCTCACACTATTTTGTGCACCTGACAGCCCATTTTGAAGAACAGAGTGACAGTGTAACTCAGTTTTTTAAAAAAAGGGTACAGACAAGTTGAGCAGAACATCTTTGCTTGAACTGCACTTTGCAACCTTAATTATAGCTAAATTTATGGTTTTGAAATATTGAGGACCCTATGCTCCCCTCCAGTTTGAAGCATGGAGCAGAACAAAGGGTAAACAAGAGAAGAAATACCATTGAACCTGGAGAAGTGGGGAGCAGAGGTAATTGAGAACCTGTGAAGGCCCCTTGGTTCTCACATGGAACATTCCAGGCTCCACAGATCTGGAGAGGGAAAGCCATTGTGCCTATAAAGCAGCTGCTGTATGTGGGATATGCCCATTTGACACAGGGGCTGTTTCTGCTTTAAAAATCCAGTGAGTGTTAATGCTGACAACAGCTTAACTTCCACTCCATGCTATCCACTCACACATTTGATGTACATGTTCCTTCACCATTACCGTATTTGTGCAAATGCACAATCTATGTACTATTACTTGCACATGCAAACGGTTATTTACATTAAAAATTCCATTTGCATGGAGTTACCTTGTGCTCTCCGATTCTCTTGTATCCACTCATCTTTCATTCTGTACTTCGGCCATAAGCTCTTTGTGGCAGGGACCATCTTTGTGTTAGCCATTCTGCACACACAGCAAAAAGGAATTGCCATGCTCCAGGTTTGACTGCCACAGGTCCACTAGATTTGGGACAGATTGTTGCCAGAGGAGTTCTTTAAACCCTTCCTTACTGGGATGGGAATCTGTCCTACCACAACATAAGTAAGGAATTAAGCAGCAAAATAATTGATAATGAATTTAATGAATATATGCTTGTCCAATAACACAAATGATCTAGATGAGGCACTAGAACTAAATTAACACAATATTGCCAATTTCCAAGTATAAAGAAGAGTGCAGGAATTCATGCAGGAAATACTTGATGTTAATCAAAGGAAACTTGCTGAAGCAGAGACACATAGATGGCCATAATTCAGGGCCCAAACACCACAGAATAAGTCACTACTTGGGTTGAAATGAAATTTCTATGTATGCTGATCTGCCCTGTAAAGGACAAAGAGCAATTGTGCCTACTAGGAAGAAAAAGGACATGTTAGAAAGACTATGTGCAGCAGATTTGGAATGTGCCCAGAGAGGGCTCAAAATTGGCTTCTCTTGCCAGTAATGAGCAAGCAGATTGATATCTTTGTAGCAGAGTGTTCAGTCAATATGAAGTTAAAACAAAGTTCTGAGGTTAAAAGATTTTGGTAACTGAGATAGTAGTAAATGTAATATCTGATGCTATTGGATTACTACTATACACATTTTTGGTATTAGATATAAATTGCCAAACAAGATGCAAAACTATTCTCACTTTCACCTGATTTTAAGAGGAAATTACCAAATGTTCAAACTAGAAAAAGGGTTTTGCAAAGGAGGCACTTAACTGGATTCAAGTGATCTGGGTTCTCTTCCCAGTTTTGCAACAAACTGCTTATCTGATACCAGGCAAGTCATTCAGTCTCTGTGCTTCAGTTTTCCCTCTCTAAAGTATAAATAGTAATAATATTTCCTTTCTCCTGCCCTTTGTTGGTCTTGTGTATTTCTCCTCTTTAGGTCAGGAATTATCAGTTGCTATGTGTAAGTATAGCACCTAGCATCATGGGTCACCCATCTCAGTTGGGTGCTTTAGGTGACATAATACAAATAAATAAGATGGTTATTTTTGACACTTTACATGGGTGACAGAGAAGGCAATTAAGACAGCAAAAGATTGGCCTAGTAATGAAATGTTAGGACTTCTAACATTGGCACATGCTGAAGGGAAAACTATTGTTTAATGATTCTTACCATGACATTTAAATGGTGTTCTTAATTCTGGTGCAACATGTTTTGACCTTACATTGTGGAAGGACTACTTGTTTTGAGCAGGGCACTACAACTAGTAGAAGGTAAGAATGGTTCTGGCTTGTGAAGATTATATTGAGAGATCATGCCTTTGAACAGATCCCCCGAAATCAAAGAGAAGCAGGTTTGCCTGGCCAAAAATCATGAATACTATGGTTTATTAAGGTACAATTGCTGCTGCTTTAGAGTGAGAGCTATTTCCCTTTGATGTCATTTTATGTTATTGTACTACATTAAACTCTGATCAGCGAAATAAGGTCTGAGGCAGGCAGATCAGAACTGGTGTGTTTACTTAGAAACAGAAGTAGGGTCAATACAAAGTGTACTAGCAAGCACTTTCTATGCCATCAGCACATTTTCAGATGTATTCCTCAACAGTGGACGATATTACATTGTCACAAGTTATCTACACAGGATGTGTCAAAAGTACCTATATCAAGTAAACACTGGCATGACTTTTTTTAAACAACCGCTTCTCTTCCTTTGCTTCAGACAGAGGAGGAAACTGTAAGTGCCACATAGACCTTTAGAAAGAGGATGCTGTGAATTAAGAGCTTTAATTACTGTACAATTCTCTTTATTAAAGGAGACAAAAGCCATCTGTAGCTTCCTTGTCATTTCTGTCTAGAAATGATTCAGGAGACATGGAAAGTTCTACAAATAGCAGTTCAAAATTATATCAATGGCTGCAGTAGTGAGTAGTTCACTGCTCTCTCCGTTGCAGCCAAGGGATTTTTACCATATCAATTTCAGTTTAGGCTCATAATTCAAGGAGGTCTAGGTGCTGCAGATTAAGATTTCCCAGTAGAATCCTTTAATTTGATATCCCTGGCTCTCTGTGAACACAACTGGTAATGAAATATGGAGTCAGTCACATAATCCACATTTGATTATTGAGAGAGTCTTGCAACAGTCTTGTTCACTGCCAAATATCCAGAGCAATGGGAGCAGTTAGAATTGTATTCAGATATCTAAGCACTTAGGGCTACATCCACAAAAGGACTTGGGCATCTAACTGCCCCTTCAGGTATCTAAATCCAACATGAAGGTGCTACTGATATCAAAAACTACCATTCAGCTGCCACCTCACCCCACAGACACCTAAATTTCTGCTGGTGGGCATGTGCTAAGCCGCATAAGTGCTGACGTTGCCCCAGGGCTAATAAGCTGCTTGGAGCCCTTGCTGAAGCCAGAGCCCTAATGTGACCCCAAAGCAGGATTCTCAAACTAGGTGTTCTCCCATGTCTCTTACTTGTGAGGCCCAATCCCATAGGCATTCTCATGTCATGCCTACAAGATCAGACCCTGCATAAAAGGCAACCAGGTCAAGAATTTTGGGGACCAACTAGTATGTTCTGACCTGATGGGAGACCCAAGTTCAAGTCGCTGCTCCATCTGATTTGGAGCATAGACTTGAACCCTCATCTCCTACATCTGATGTGAATGCCCTAACCACTGAGTTATTGGCTATCATCAGTAGGGGGTGGGAGTGGTTCTCTCTGGTTTTTCACAAGAGAAGTCTGGGTTTCATATGCTAGGGGACAAGCTGATCTGGCCTAGGCACCCAACTCCAGGAGAGGGTTCAGGGCCGAGAATTCTAACTCTTCCATATGAAGAGCCTGGGCACCTAAGGGCTGAGGATTCCATGAAGTGATAGGGTGCCTAGGGGTTAGGCATTGCGACATTTAAGTATCTTTGTGGATATAGTCTTTAGTGCCTCATTCAAAGCCCACTGAAGTCAACAGGAGTTGTTCCACTGACTCCAGTGAGATTATGGCAATGAACAATAGACAGGCTCTAAATTGGTCTTTTCAGTTTTTCATAGTGTTATCATCCCAATGTTCTCCAAGATTTTTCTATCTCATACGCCCATAAAATTAAAGGTGCCGGTCACAGACATCTCAGTACTCCCTCCGTGGACACCCCTTTCAAGTTACAGACTCAATACGTACATTTCTCTCACCCCATTTTTAGACTGGGTTATAACATCCCTGTTTATCAGCTTCTTCAAAAACAAAATATTTATTCATAGGAACAGAGTAAACAGAGAAAAAAGGTTTAAAACAACCAAAGGGTTTCACATACATTAGCATTACCCAACAGCTTAAGTAGACCTAATTTACCCAGACATGGTCTCTCCCCTGAGCTACAGGGAGTGCGCATTTTTAAAACAAGGCAGACCCCTTTGTTCTTTGTCTGCAAGCTGGGACTCTTGCCCCATGTAAACCCACCTGGTGAGCATGCCAGGGTGTTGAGATAGGACAGTTCCCTTTGGTCTGACATTGTCTTGTAAGTGCTGGTAGACAGCGGACTATCTGAAGTTATCATAGTCCTTTCCTGAGGATGTGTGAGGTAAGCCTCATGGAGGTTAAACTTTTAGCTAGCAGCATAATTACCATCAAACATACGTAAGTACACAATGTCATGGTGTCTGGAGCAATTAATGACCATGAGTTCCAAACTCAGGGCAGACTGTCAAAAAGTAGGGCAGACACCCCAAACTGGTGGTAGGTTCTAGAATTAGATTTCAGCAACCCACTAACAAGTGTGAACTCCTGGATCACTGTAACAGTCTTACTACGGAGCCACACACACACAGTCCTCTTGGGCACTCCAGTCTATCTTGCCACCCAGGAAAGCTGGACTTCATGATAGTTGGGTGCAATACACCAAATATCACAAAATATTGTTGTTTCTAGTCCCAAGAGACCAGTCACTTTCCGCAGGTGAATTTGTACCTGAGATCTCACAAAGACAATGATCATAGACAATCCTATAGTAAATGAACTAAGGATTATTTAACTAGGAAAAAGTGAGAGTTATTACAAGATTAAAGCAGGCAACATCTATACACAAATGAGTTACAGTCCATGGTTCCAAAAGGTGACAGAATTGTAGTAATCTGTTAGCAGTGAATGTCTTTTAGGGCTAACCCATGTTGACTCTGGGGATCTCTGCTTCTGTTTTGTATTTCCAGTCCAAACAGCAAAAGGAGGAGAGAAAATTTCCCCCCGTTTTATCCCCTTCTTCCATCATTCAAGCTGATGGGCTGGGCTTTATTGCACATAGTGGCCCTCTCACACTCTTAAAGGGGCTAAGTCTTGTATTGTGATGTGCCACAATGGCTCATTTAGTTTTGATAGTCCTTGATGGGTGCTGGACCATTCCTCCTGACTGGGTTCACAGGTTCAGAGCAAACATTTTTACAGTTATAAAGCAAAATTTGTCTAAACACATTCTTCTAAGTCTAATACCCATCTTGAACAATACTAACTGCGTGAGCTAGTCTGGTTTCCAGCTATGAATTTGTCAGTGCTCTGCTGACATCTACAGCCTTGGCAAGAGCTGGCACCAGATCTACCTGCATCACACACACAATAATTAAAACAACACAGATCTCCCCCATGTTCTTTACAGGGTTTTGTAGCACTGATAATATGAGAACACTCCTGCTATGGTGAGGGGAACAACAGTATCCTGGACTAAAAAAACTCCAAGGTCAAAAGCTAAGATATTCATTAACTCAGGCTAGAGTTATTTGTGTCAACACAGATCACTTAAAGTAATAACTTTCAAATGTTTCCTTTCCTTTCCAACCTGTGCTGTGCTTGGCTACTAGAAAACTCTTCCGCCCTCAGAATGCTCCATCAATATGCCCACAGCAAGCAAAACTACCTCAATCTCAGATACCCATCACATTCAGATCAAGATTTTTATTACTATCCTCCTCTGCCTTTTCTTGCCTCTTGAGTAAGGCACAGGCTATCATCTTCCACTAAGAGGTAGCTACTTTAAAAATCAATATCTGGGTTTAGGCAAGGTGTAAAATGGGAATGGGAATTAAGAAGGCCAGCTATGTTGTGGACATGTGGTTCTTCAGCAAAAGCCAATCACAGTGCAAGGGCATATGGTAAAGAGGATAGAAATACACATAACTAGTATTAGTTAATATTTGAATGCTAATTATTAGACAAACTGCTGCATTCTGGTTGTTAATACACCTCAGAGTATAAGTATTCACATATTGTGTCTTTGGTGATAAATAACTTTGTAGTCATGCTAACCAGTCAAACTCATCTAATATGCATGTGGGAAATTGTGTAAATGAGCTATCTGCAGTTTTGGTTTGGTATCTGTGCAGCATCCCGTGCTTCAAACTAGCTAAGACAATTCAATTTTGAAATAATCAATGGTAAGTTCTAAGAATGTAACTGAAATATGCTTCAGACTTTCTGGGCTTCGCCAATGATGATGAGATGGGAAGTCTGTGCAACAGTGGGTTGTCAGGGTTTTTTTTGGGGGGGGGTTGTTTGTTTGTTTTAAAGAATAGGCATAAGTGGTTCCGTGAAATGTCATTACTATTTGAAACTTAAGAGTACAATCCAAAACTGCATTGATTCAGGCTTATGGCTGGTAGATCACATTGTCCTTGTTTCCAGACTTGTGTCCTTGGTATCTTAATAAAGAAAACATCACTACATTTAAGAATAGGCCACTGAAATTTTGACAAGATAAAAACCACTTTTTTACTATCCACTGAAAATATCTATTGTTTGAATGGTTTCATCTCTGGAATACATCAGCTATTTGGTTCCAAACTTCACTGATCAGATTTTTGTTTTCACCCTGTTGTGTGAGCAAAACTATTCTGTAGAAAGTAGTACAATGCTAGTCAATGTACAAATCAAGCTTTAGTAGCAAGTTTCCAAATTTGTTACTGCTGCAGAATCTGTATAAACAATTGTGCATGACTTTATACCCTCTGAGACTTACAGGATGAAAGGGTTCTAAAGGCATATTCAACACATAGGTAGGCCAAGTCATTAAACCTATTAACTTTGAATCCAACCCTAGTGTTGATTTCCCAGAATTCCTGAAACCTATTCACTCTGCCACACCTGTGTTAACACTGCAACGCAAGTAAGTGTGCTAACTTAGGCCTGGTCTACACTAGGCGTTTATGTCAAAGTTAGCGCCGTTACATCGAATTAACCCTGCACCCGTCCACACTGCGATGCTATTTAGTTCGACATAGAGGTCTCTTAAATTCGACTTCTGTACTCCTCCCCGACGAGGGGAGTAGCGCCAAATTCGACATGGCCATGTCGAATTAGGCTAGGTGTGGATGGAAATCGACGCTAATAGCTCCGGGAGCTATCCCACAGTGCACCACTCTGTTGACGCTCTGGACAGCAGTGCGAGCTCGGATGCTCTGACCAGCCACACAGGAAAAGCCCCGGGAAAATCTGAATTGGAATTCCTTTTCCTGTCTGGCCAGTTTGAATCTCATTTCCTGTCTGGACATCGTGGCGAGCACAGCAGCACTGGCAACGATGCAGAGCTCTCCAGCAGTGATGGCCGTGCAGTCTGTGAATAGAAAGAGGGCCCCAGCATGGACTGATTGGGAAGTCTCGGATCTCATCGCTGTGTGGGGCGATGAGTCCATGCTTTCCGAGCTGCGATCCAAAAGAAGGAATGCAAAGATCTACGAGAAGATCTCTAAAGACATGGCAGAGAGAGGATACAGCCGGGATGCAACGCAGTGCCGCGTGAAAATCAAGGAGCTGAGACAAGGCTACCAGAAGACCAAAGAGGCAAACGGACGCTCCGGATCCCATCCCCAGACATCCCGTTTCTACGAGGCACTGCATTCCATCCTCGGTGCGGCCGCCACCACTACCCCACCAGTGACCGTGGACTCTGAGGATGGGATAGTGTCCACGGCCGGTTCCTCGGACATGTTAGGGGACGGGGAAGATGAGGAAGGAGATGAGGAGGGCGAGGCAGTCGGCAGCGCTCACAACGCTGATTTCCCCGACAGCCAGGATCTCTTCATCACCCTTACAGAGATCCCCTACGAAGCGTCCCCAGCCGTTACCCCGGACACAGAATCTGGTGAAGGATCAGCCAGTAAGTGTTGTAAACATCTAAACATTTATTTTTAACAAAACAGGAATATTAACAATTAAAAGAATGGGTTGTTCATGATTAGTGTGCCCTAGGCGCTTAACGGTTTAGTCATGGGCAGTGCAAGTTTTGAAAAAAAATCTAGCAATGTCCGGTTTTCCGTGATTGTCCTGCACAAGCCGCTCTACTGTTTATTCCCTGCTACTGCAGCTACAGTAAAATGCGGTCTATATGTCCGGGGATAGAGCAGTAATCCTCCTGGGACATCTCGATGAAGCTCTCCTGGAGGTAATTTGAAAGCCGTTGCATGAGGTTCCTGGGGAGAGCGGCCTTATTGGGTCCTCCGAAGTACGACACGTTGCCGCGCCACGAGACTATCAAGTACTCGGGAATCATTGCTCTGCACAGCAGGGCGGCATACGGCCCTGGTCTTTGGAGGCTTTCCCGGAGCATTCTCTCTCTGTCGCTCTCAGAGATCCTCATCAGGGTGATGTCGCCCATGGTGACCTGCTTTGAATTAGGTAGGGGAATGTTAGTGTTGGGACTGCTTTCCCGTTCCTTTACAGAACTGTAACCGCTGGTTTGTAGCCACGCGGTGGAGGCGGGAGAGGGGCAGCCGAAAGGGATCGTTCCCGGGGACAGCCGCGAGGGGGTGGGACAGGGGCAGAGTTCCCGCTTGCCGGATTGCTGGCTGCAGGAACTGACATAGCTTTAAATGTGAAATGAGGCCAGTGGTAATATAAAAGTTTTAAACTGCCACAAGTGTACGGCTTACCATGTCTGCCTGCAACAGAAATTCCGTTGTGCTGCCCCGCTTCTCAAATGTGCTGTGCAAGACCCCAGGCACTGAATGCGAAGGCCGAGAATTCGACCTTGTGCTGAGTGCGCATGTGATAGGTGCTGTGCATGGTCTTGTTCACAGAGAAAGACTATGTTCTTTGTTCACAACTACATTTATCTTTCTGAGGAATTCACTCCCTTTTTCCCATTTCCACAGCCCCATCTGCGACTGTCTCACAACCTAGCCTGGAATCACACTCCCAGAGGCTAGCGCGGATTAGGCGTAGGAAGAAGAGGACACGGGAGGACATGTTCTCTGAGCTTATGGCCTGTTCCCAAGCCCAGGCAGCACAGCAGACCCAGTGGCGGGAGAACTTGACCCGAATGCACCAAGCCAACATGGATCGGGAGGAGAGGTGGCGGCAGGAAGACCAGCAGGCGACTCAAACGCTGCTTGGACTACTGAGGGAGCAAACGGACACGCTCCGGCGCCTTGTGGATGTTCTGCAGGAACGGAGGCAGGAGGACAGAGCCCCGCTGCAGTCCATCTCTAACCGCCCTCCCCTGCCACCAAGTCCCATACCCACCTCACCCAAAGTGCAAAGAAGGAGAGGCGGCAGAGTCCCTGCTAAGTCTCACTCCACCCCTGCAGAGAGCTCTAGTAGCAGAAGGCTCTCATTTCCCAAAATTTGAAAAGTTCTTTCCTTCCCGCCTGACACAAGCCCCCGTCCAAGTTTCACCTCCCAATGCCATGTGTAGTTGATAATAAAAAATACGTTTCTGTTAACTACTGTTTCAATCATGTTCTTTTGGAGGAGGAGGGGAAAGGGGGTTGGTAATTGGACAGGACAGTCACCTTTGGCAGGGTACATAGTCGGGGGCAGGCACAGCAGCAGGGCACATACACAGTGCAGTGATGCAGTGACTAGTTACCCTGGTTAGTCTGGGAGGTTGTTTTCATGTTATGTTGGGGGGGGTGGGTTGCTCTGTGACTTTGTGGCGGGGGAGGGAAGTTACAGATCTTAAGCGCCGGTCCTTAGGCAGGATCACAGAGCCACACAGCAGGGGATCTGTAACCGTCCTCCCCCTGCCACAAAGTCACATAGACCCCCCATACACACAGTCCCGATCAGGAGGGGTGACAGGCTCCGTTGAAACAACCATCCCACCGCAGCGGAGCCTGTCAATCCTTGAGTTTAGAAGCTGCATTCGCGTCACTACACTACACCCGCTCCGCACCACAGTATGCGTCCCAGTTTTAAAAAATTCCCGCAAAAACAGTATTAAAGAAAACGGTGTGCTTTAACAAAGTAGAACTATTTTTATTTCGAAACGTGTGTTGGAAGGGGGGTGAAGGGGGTATGTAACTGGATAGGATAGTCAACATTAACTGGGTAAAGAAACGGGGGCAGGTTTAGCTTCTCAGTACACAAACTTTAAAGTCACAGGTTACCCTGCTCACTCAGGAACTTTGCTTTCAAAGCATCCCGGATGCACAGCGCTTCCCGCTGGTCTCTTCTAATCGCCCGGCTGTCTGGCTGTGAGTAATCAGCAGCCAGGCTATTTTCCTCAACCTCCCACCCCACCATAAAGGTCTCCCCCTTGCTCTCACAGAGATTGTGGAGCACACAGCAAGCTGCTATAACAATGGGGATATTGGTTTCGCTGAGATCACAGCGAGTCAGTAAGCTTCTCCATCTCCCCTTGAGACGGCCAAAAGCACACTCCACCACCATTCTGCACTTGCTCAGCCGGTAGTTGAAGAGTTCTTTTTCAGTGTCCAGGGCGCCAGTATAGGGCTTCATGAGCCAGGGCATTAGCGGGTAGGCTGGGTCCCCGAGGATGACTATAGGCATCTCCACATCCCCAACAGTTATTTTGTGGTCCGGGAAGTAAATACCTTGTTGCAGCCGTCTAAACAGACCAGAGTTCCTGAAAACACGAGCGTCATGAACCTTGCCCGGCCATCCCACGTAGATGTTGGTAAAACGTCCCCTGTGGTCCACCAGTGCTTGCAGCACCATGGAAAAGTATCCCTTTCGGTTAATGTACTGGGTGGCCTGGTGGTCCGGTGCCAGGATAGGGATGTGAGTTCCATCTATGGCCCCACCGCAGTTTGGGAATCCCATCGCTGCGAAGCCATCTATGATCGCCTCCACGTTTCCCAGGGTCACTACCTTTGGCAGCAGTACATCAACGATTGCCTTGGCTACTTGCATCACAACAACCCCCACGGTAGATTTGCCCACCCCAAACTGGTTCGCGACTGACCGGTAGCTGTCTGGCGTTGCAAGCTTCCAGAGGGCTATGGCCACTCGCTTCTGTACACTCAGTGCAGCTCGCAAGCGGGTGTCACTGCGCTTCAGGGCAGGGGACAGCAACTCACAAAGTTCCAGGAAAGTTCCCTTCCGCATGCGAAAGTTTCGCAGCCACTGGGATTCATCCCAGACCTGCAGCACTATGCGGTCCCACCACTCAGTGCTTGTTTCCCGTGCCCAGAATCGCCGTTCCACGGCATCAACATGACCCATTGCCACCGTGATGTCCTCGGCGCTGGGTCCCCTGCTTTCTGAGAGGTCTGTGCTACTCTCAGACTTCAGGACATCACCGCGGTGCCGTAGCCTCCTCGCCTGACTTTTCTGCATCTGCCTCAGGGAAACCTTTATGATAAGCTGCGAGGCGTTGAGAGCGGCCACAACTGCAGCGATGGTCGCAGCGTGCTCCATGCTCGCAGTGCTGTGGCGTCCGCGCTGTCAATGACTGGAAAAGTGCGCGAACTGATTTCCCGCCGGCGCTTTCAGGGAGGGAGGGCGGGAGTGATGGACGGATGACGACAGTTACCCAAAAGCACCCTCGACTCATTTTGTTACCCAGAAGGCATTGCCGGCTACACCCAGAATTCCAATGGGCAGAGAGGACTGCAGGAACTGTGGGATAGCTGACCACAGCGCACCGCTTCGAATGTCGACGCTTTCACCGTTAGTGTGGACGCACAAAGTCGAATTACTGTCCTTAGTGTGGACACACACGTTCGACTTTGCAATATCGATTCCAAAAATTCGATGCAAGTAAAATCGAACTACTCTCGTAGTGTAGACAAGGCCTTAGTATAGCCAACCCTGTCGTTTCTTCACAGATAGCCTGCAGCCACTTCTAAAAGAAGAAAGAAAAGAATTGACTGAGATTTTAAAAAAATGGGTTACATGTATTCACTTGAGAGCAGGGATCTCCAATAATGTTCAAAGGCTGGTTGGCAAGGAAAGCACTGACGTTTACCTCATCTGGCTTCAAACAAGTGGGTGGTGTCTTTCATAATTCTAAAAGTCTTGCCACTGAAAGTGCTAATTCCACAAAATATCTCTTGAACAGTGAGGAGAGTCAATACAGCAAACCCAAAACCATAAACATACTTGCCAGATCCAGATCTACATTGATTTACACCAGTTGAGGATTTGGCCTACTATTTATACGAGTGCAGATAGCAAGATGGAAAAATGGAAGAGAATAATTTACCTTAGATCTCGGACTGCAAATTTTAATCACAAAAATAAAACTTGAGAAGTTGATTTATTAATAATACACTCATAACACATCATATTCAATTGGCTGCCTATAGTGAGACCAAGTCTTTTTCAGCATTATTGCTTTCCTGGTTTCTCTCCTATTGAATATTTTATCCCTCAGTACTTCCCTCCTTCTCTCCCAGATGCCCTGCAAAATTATGACTGTAATCCTACTCATTAAAGTCAAAGGGAGCTTTGCCATTGACTTCAATAAATGTAGAATCAAGCCCTATGCCAAGTTCCATAAACCTTCTCCCTCTTCCCTTCTCCCCAGTTCTCTTCATTGCTTATTATTTCTCTGCTCTGACATCTATTAATCTCCACACTCTCTTGATCCTATCTGTTATAACCATCTTTTTTGCCAGTTATGCTGTCCCAGTTCTAGGGCTGGAATTAGTAGAAGAGTGTGAACTCAATTCTATAAAGTGTTACTTTTCATACTGCCAAGCGTATGTCACTACATCACATAACAGGAGCCCAAAATGGCATACAATTTCTCCTCAAGAATCTGGATCTGATTTTAACTTTACTTCTAAGTCTCACTTGAAAAATGACCAATGTATATAATTTTTCTAAATGTTCTCAAACCTGAGTGTTAAATCTTTGCCCTTTGCAATTCCTTGAACCCTGGCATTCCCAAATTTAACAATTGTACATTATTATTTCTGCCAAAATGTTTCTATGTACAAACATTAGCAATTTGTCATTCCCCCTGCCAAAACCACCCTTGGATTTTTCTTTTAGTCTTCACAAGTTTAATTAAAGCTGTCTCTACTGAATATGCCTATTAAGGCAGGTAAAGTAATGAAGCTATTTTAGAGAAACATACGGCTCCAGTTGTAGATTAATAGTTGCCATTCAGAATGAATGTGAAGAGTATTGCTTTGAAAAGCCTCTGTTGACAATATTAAATATTGATTAAGCATGAAAAACCCCTAAACAAACATTAGCTGGTTATTGGATCAAGACCTGCTGTTCTCCCTCTTTTATATACTCTGCTATTTGTTAAAAATCTTGCATTGGTTGTGTGAATGTACTCTGTTATCTTATCTCCAAAATGCACTACTTCCCAAACAGCAAGTGAAAGGGCAATCTTTATTCGGTTTATGGTGACCTTGACTTTATTAACAGTAATGCACCATGCAGTGTTCAAATTAATAGCTATTCTAACAGCTCTGTTGTATGGTTTGATTTTGTTATCAAGTACTCTTGAATTTTCCTGCATACAGAAATGAAGTATACTGCTATTATAAAAAAATTGAGTCCCTTCCCTACTACATTTGTTCTGTAGATGCCAGTTTTTTTAATTGTAGATTTAAGAAGTAAGATCGTCTCTTTGTTCTCCTGACTTCTCTTAGGCAAGAAAAATATGAGCAGCTACAGTACTAACAAAATATAAGAACATTGTACCTCCTTTGCAAATATAGAGTTGCATATACTCAATGCATAGCATCCATTCTAGATTAAAAATTGTTCTGGAAGGTGGATGGTTATCCAGGAGTTACTACAAAATAGAATATTTCACTAATAGTGTCTTTACAGGTGAGCACTTTTGCCTGTGCCACAATCAGGCAGTTAATCTGAATGTGGGGCAATAGAGCTATCTGGGTATAGACCAGGATTAAAAAATGAACACTGAAGGGGGAAAAAAGAGGAAACTTTGCACACCTATGTGGCAAAGCTTTTTAGTCAAATCAGTGTAGTGTATATTACACCTCATCCTCTTCTGCCTACCCTTTGGTTCCAAAAATGTGAAAATGCTAACTTGCTCTGTAATAGGTATTCACTGAGGCAATGGGATTAACTACTATTTAAGAATATGTAAATACTTATGATTTACAGCATAAGGCAATGCATATAAAGTTATTATCCCCTTAAATAGATTCATCATCTGGTACAGTAATTGAAGAAATTTCACTCCATTGGTTTGTTTTTGCTTGTTATTCACTTGGAGCAGCCTATACAATATTGCAAATTCTCATGATTTAACTGAGTTTCTAATATTTCAGACATTTTAAGGTCTTCATTAATTTCTGCCTTCAGTCTTGCAAAGTTTTGCCCTTACCTGAAATGCCCACCATCTCCCATGGGACTGGCATCCCTCAGCAAGATAGCTACCATCTCATTTGAACCTCTGCAGATCAAAGTGAGGCTGCTCGGGGGGGGGGGGAGGGAAGGCCAGCATCTACCAAGGTTTCTGGTGGGATTAAAATCAAGATGCTCTCAGTCAAGATGGTGGCCCCTTAGTGGACACACAAGGGACAAGAGAATGTGGAAGTCCAGGGAATAAGACTGAGGGGGGGAGGCAGCAGCCCTCTACTACTTGTGCTAAAGTTATAATTCTGTTGGCTGGTAGTAGTTACAAGGCTTTATGAGGACATCTCTGAGAATCAATTACTAGACTGGGCCAAGGTACATACAGACCCCGATCTAACAAATCTGTGAGGCATATTTCCAAAGGTATTTAGGCACCTAAAGATGCAGATAAATAAGCATCTAGTAGAATTTTCAAAACCAGCTAAGCATGTTAAGTGCCTAACATGCTTAAGTGTTTAGCTGAATTGGGGCCTTAATATGTTATACATAGCACAAAAGATTATTCAGTAGATACTGAGATTTTTATGATTACACTATTCTGAACATAATTTATCCATCTGTTATTATACAGTACTTCATTTATTTATTTTACACCATTTTTGTTATGGACTTGTAAACTCAATTTTGGATGATGCTTAGATATCTATGTGACACTCTAGATACATCAGAAAGATCTATCTGATCTTTACTACCTCAACTTGGTTTATTCCTCGTACCCACTATTCTGTAAAATAATAACTGTTTAAATTGTTCTTGTATATTTTCTCCTAAAACTAAGTTATTGTCTACATTACTGGGAGGGATTCAAACTTGGGTAACTACATTGATGTTGTTAGACTGGGCCAAATTCTCAATAAACATGCACTGAATTAACACAATTCAGGGCTTACACCAGTGCTGTTTATTTTGGTATAAACCGCATCTGTATAAATCCCCACTTTGCACACTGATGTAGTGATACTGATATGAATTAGTATAGTGTAGACAGGGCATAAATCCTCTCAATCTAATGAGGATAGATTATGTAAATCATTCCTCAAAATGTGCATAGGTAAGGCATTAAATTTCAACCATCACTAGTGTAAATGCTGCAGAGAGATTTACAAGTATAAGAATGTTACAAGCTTGCAAATCACCAAGCCTGGCAATGCCACTAGCCATTCTTTGTAAATGTTCTCTCAGCATTCTGTAGTGAGTATTTTCCATTTTTAATCTTTTATACCATTTTGAGTTCTATACAGTTTGCTAGGACACTGCCCATTGCAGCACAAGAATTCATCAGAGGAAATTTAAACAGTATTTATGTAAGCAGGGTCTGAATAAATGCTTCCCTGACAGCTAGCTGGGAAGAGGGAAGAGACCCTGGGTGTGTTTATGTAAATACAGTTTGATCCTGCTTTGCTTAGATTTGCTAGATATTCCGCTGATGGAGCAGTGTTTTGCTCATTGTAATCAACTTGGCTGGTGCTGGGTCACAAATTATGTTAGTACTGAATGCAGGGGTAGTGCAATATGCTTACCAATGTTTGTAATTATTGTGGGAATACAGAAAAGAAGGACTGTGCTTAACCTGTCCCAAAGGAGGGAGTCAGTTTAAAGAACCTTGGTAAAACAAGGGCTTGAATATCTAAGCCCTGTGAAAGTAAGGGGTGGGGGCAGATCTCCCCAGCCAGGAGGCTGCACACCCTCAAACAAGGTCCTCTGTAAGACTGGTTCAACCTGTTCCTCCACACTGTTTAAAAAATAGAGCTAAATAGGCTTCATTGGGAGTCACTTTTGTTATGTTAAATAGCCCACTAAGAGCTGAAACCAGTTGTGGGGAGATTGTGTTCCTGCCCAGAGTTGAAATCACTTGTGGCAAGACTGTTTCTGCCCAGAGCTACAATAACTAAGAGACTGCCCGGCGGCAGCAGCAGCAAGCAGGTGGCCGGCGGGAGCTGCCAGCAGGGCGGCGGCAGAGAGGCACAATGAGCGAGTAAGATGCCTCATCCCCCACCTAGGCTGGCAAGTGAACTCTGCAGATTCACCTCTGAATTCTGGGTCTACACTGACCAAGGGCAGCAGCTGTGAGTGGGGTGCAGAGAAGGGTCAGACATCTAAAGGGAACTTTTGGGTTGCTGGACTTAAGAACCTGAGGGGAAAAGGACACTGCCCAATCTACTTGGGGTGGGTCTTTTACTCATGGTTTATGTTTATGAACCCTGTTTGTGGTGTTTTCCCAAATTAATGCCAAGTTACTTCCCTCCTTTTATTAAAGTTTCTTTTCTACACTCAGACTCTGTGCTTGTGTGACGAACTGGGACTGTTCTTAATGTGGTCTTTGAATGCTGAGTGGGGAGTGTGGCTAGGATGGTCTGCATTGCAGGATGGGAGACTGGCCTTGAGGGAGAATACCTGAGCATGTAACATGAGAACCCAGGAAGGGGTTAGAGGCCAGGTGACACCTTGGCCCGGGAAACTGAACAAAGGCTGGGGAGAGAGTTTTCAGGAACGGGCTGGTAATGGAGGGAGCCCAGATGGGGCTATGCCCCCCTCCAATGGGGTTGTGATGCCCCTGGGACTCCAAGATGGACCTAACTGGCGGGGGGGGGGGGGGGGTCCTGTTGTCTGTTGTCTTGGACTGTATTCCTGACTTCTAAATAAACCTTCTGCTTTACTGGCTGGCTGAGAGTCATGGTGAATCGCAGGAAGCCGGGGGTGCAAGGCCATGTGTGTCCCCACACTCCGTGACAGCTTGCAATTGGGGAAGTATTGCCTCTCAGAGACGCCTAAGGGTTATGTGTAAATTTCCCAGGTTACTGGGTGGGGGATCAAGCTGGTTCTATGTTGGATCGATGGAAAGGAACCTCTAGATATTGAACCCAGTCCCGGCTGCTGCTGGTTCCACCTGGCAGAAGGGTTAAACTTACAAAATGTATCCTTTTTGATTTAAGCAATGTTTTGTAATTACATAACTTTCCTGCTGCACATTGTCATATCCCTTGTTGTTCTGAAAACCTGCTATCCAGATCTCTCTGGGGAGATCTAGATAGTAGGAATTGACCAGTCCCACCACCCAGTGTACTGTAGAGTTCATTAGATTCCTTTTTTAAAGTGGCACAAACAGCAGAGTAACTTTGCCAGAAAAGTCAGGGGGGGTGGCAGAGAAACTTACAGTACCATGTGCCTCCCCTTATCTACACCTGCTTACCCCCCCCCCCCCAAAAAAAATATTATGGTTCTTCCTTTGCCTCCTAGTGATAGAGCGGGGGTGGGGGTGTAGGAGCGTTTACTGTTTTGTCTTTCCTCCCGTCTCTCCCTCCAAGCAGGGCTGGCTCCAGTCACCAGTGCAGAAAGCAGGTGCTTGGGGTGGCCAACGGAAAGGGGCGGCATGTCTGGGTCTCTGGCGGCAATTCGGCGGCGAGTCCCTCTCGGAGGGAAGGACCTGCTGCTGAAGAATGAAGCGGCAGCGGTAGAGGTGCCGCCGAAGTGCCGACAATCGCGGCTTTCCCCCCACCCCGCCATGTGGGGTGGCAAAAACACTGGAGCCAGCCCTGCCTCCAAGTTTCCAGTTTCCCTTCCCCACCAAACTCCTTTCATTTCCCATTCCCTCTCCCTTCACCTCCCCCAAAAAATCCTCCCTCTCTCCCATAACACACCTCATCTTCTCTAACCCAAGACTTCCCCCAAGCCTATCTTCCCTAAAGGAGTCTTGTGTCCTGACAATGGTGGTGTCCCCCCCCCAAAATGCCCCCCATGCTTATGTCCACAGCAACTCCCCTCATCAAGATATCTCATCAAGACTGAATTCTCAGTAAGCCCACCACCACCAACACACTGCCCCCACAAAACTCACTCCTGACCTAAGCTCCATTCAGCTCCCTGCCATTTGTCCTCCTGTGTTGAGTTCTGCGTGCTGTCCTAATACCTGAACCTCCTTCATGGGGTAGGAAGGGGGTGGAGGAGCTGCTGCTGGGGATCTGGGATCAGTCTTTCCTTTGGAGGCAGTGCAGCCCCCTGCCTAGCTGGGTCCCCTGCTCTGTAACTTAGAGCTAGTGAATAAAAGGTTGTGGTGAGGGGGCCAGCCAGTGAGTTGTGGCTCCAGAAAAGTCTCCTGTCTGTTCAGCAAAAGAGATAGACTGGCCCCTAATATTAGAGGCCATTTTACCTCCTCCCTGCACATCTAGTCATCTCAACAAATCAGACGGGGAAGGAGATAGATAGAGCTGCATGAAGCAATGGGCTCAGACTCTCCCTCCTACTGCCTCCTTCCCTCACCTCCAAGTGGGGGCTGAAAAGTGGGTGAAGTTACATTACTTCTGAGTTCTGCACGTACCCAGACTAGATCACCACACTGGTCCCTTCTGGCTTTAAAAATCTATGAAATCCTAAAGATGTCTCTGACCACAAAGTCTAAAGGGAGAGCTTATTGAGAAGAATGATATTCACAAAAATGCCATCAAAACTTTTCCCATTTATTTTTCTAAATTTAGAAAATTCATAATTCAAAATTTTCACCGAGATTACAAATGTCAACAGAGGTTGACTATCTCTATTCCAAAGGTCCCTCCATTAAGAGAATCAACAAACAAGGTAACTGTGCCTGTTCTCCTCAAATAGAGACTGTCTTGGCCTGGCCTAGCTGCAGCACAAAATCGTTATCTATTTCCTCTCAGCCCAAGAATCTATCAAGCCCCATGGATTGCAAAGAAGCCATCCTCGTTTTGGACCTTTTTTACTTCTCTTTCCCACAGAAGCAATCATTTCTTCAGCAGAGATTAAGACACAAAATTGAAGTAATACACATGGCCAGGATGTAATTTTCAACAACGTTAAAAAAAAAAAGAAATTCTTCAGATATGTCAAAGGGACTTCTCACTGAGGTCTAAAGGCCTGATTTTTAAAAGGTATTTAGATGCCTAAAGAGCAATGGGAGTTCAGTGCAGATAGGTGCCTTGTGGGATTTTTAGAAATCCCACTAAAAATCCCATTAGGCACCTATCTGCTTCTTTAGACACCTCATGCTTTTGAAAATATGACCCTATGTCCACAGCAAGTAAATCTGAAACTAACTCATTTTAAAAAAATCCAAGTACAAAAAATTCTTTATAGAAAAAAGAAATTGGTCTCCTTACTAAGAGGTCTAAAACAGTTGATTTCAACCATTAATAAGTGATACCAACTATATCCCCAGTGTTCCATCATAGCCTATAATGTGGTGTTAGTAGTGTCACCCTAATGGCCAGAAACTAACTCTTAACACTTATTCATTAAGGTAATCCTGAGGTGTTAAGTCAAAGGGACTACTCACTGATTCAGGATTTTGTGGGTTGCAGTATTTTCCCTTAAAATATACAGATCAAATTTGAGAGAGAAAGATTTTTTTCACTCTTAAAATTCAGTACTGCTTACTTTTTTCAGTCCATAGCTGTATAACTTTTTTTTTGCTCTTTTGGAATGTTTCAAAAAAGTTGTTTTTTTTTTAATATGTTTGGTGAGAGACCTTTGCAGATCATGTTTGTAACCAATGTATTTTTTTAAACTAGATTCATCAAGATTTGCGGTAATTCCAGAATTGACCCATGTTTCTTATGGGCACAGAAAAACAGATGGGACAGGAGTCTGATCTGGACATTTTAACTGCTTGAAAGGGGAACTCTGAAATCACGTGGCTGGGTGTAAAAGGATTTTAACCAGGCATGATTTTAATAAATATTTAGAAATTCACTCTTTTTAACTATAGACCCATCCTTTAAGTTAAAAGAAACCTTTTAGAACTTAGACCCACCCTACAAAGTAAGAAAAAAAACACTCCACCTACTTCAGAACATTATAGGCCACTGTGAATCCAGAATAACTCCTTTGGCTTCAATTGAGTTATTCCATATATACATCAATGTAACTGAGATCAGAATCAGACTGTGTGACTAACTTAAACCAAAGAAGAACAGAAAAATAAAGCCCACAAGAGACAAACTGCAAAATGTTACTCCTTCTTACATAATGCTTTGGAAACAACAAAGCAATGAGAACAAAATTTCAGCAGGAAATCCCAGGGGAGTAATGGGATAAGATTTTCTGTAGAAGCCTGTAACTGTAGCAGTGTCCCAAGCTGGCTTGAATTCCATTGCAAAACAGTTAGATATTTTAGCACTTAACCATCCAGAACTAAATAGATGCTTCTAACTCAGAGTGTTGATGGAATTGTGCACATAGAGAAACATGTGCATGTGTGTGTGTTTTGGTTCTGCCCCAAAATTCAGCCTTTTTGGAGCCAAATCAATGCATCACTAGAACAAGTTTTCAACAGTGATTTTCCTCTCTCCCTTGGAGTTGTTTCTGAAAGCCCTTCTGGAGAATTTGTCAATTTATACAAAATAATATATAATGTTGCACTATTCTGAAACTTAACTCAGTGCTTCTTGCTCCTTCATCTAACCTACCTCTTTATTTATAAAAATGAAAGAACATACAGAATAACCCCTATTTTGGTTAAGAAATGGTACTATGCTGTAACTCTGAAGCACAAGTTTCACAACTTGTGATATATCTCCATTGTCATTTGCAGTGTTGTTGTAACCGTGTTGGTCCCAGGATATTAGAGACACAAGGTGGATGAGGTAATAGCTTTTAGTGGACCAGCTTCTGCTTGTGAAAGAAATAAGCTTTCAAGCTAACAGATCTCTTCTTCAGGTGCCTTACCCACCTTGTCTCTAATATATTGCCCAACAGTGACACACAAACAATGGGTATGCACAGGTTCTGTTGCTTTCTGCAAACTGAAGATCACTACTCATCTGTGAATAAGTGTAATTCCACTTTATAAATATCTAATTTTATATACAGGTCTGGATAAGATGTCTTTTTGAGATAGATTATTTTGATACAAGACTGGTGGCACTCTTAGGGACATCTTTAATTTGGAGAATTAAGAGGACAAAATTTCATTTCTTAATATTAATAAACAAACAACACCATCAAAGAAAATTTAAATTGAATTAATCCCAGAAATGTGCAAATACCTCCACTAGCCAGGCTGTGGGGGCATTACACCAGAAATAAGTCGTAATAAGCCTTTTAAAAATTCTTATTTCCTGTCTGTGCCATCTTTTGTACTTCCTTAGTACTATCACACAATGGAATGTCACAAATGCCAAAAATGTTTTACAGCCCATGCAATCTGTGGTATTTTTGGTATCACAAGTAGATGCATTGTGGAATGCCTTCAGCAAATCAAAGTTCTAAGTAGGTTTTCACAGAGAACTTTTTAAATGACTTAATTTAAGCCCCCACCACCTGGCTAGGGGAGTCATTTAGCATGTATTACTGGCTTAACTCCATTTTCACTTTTGCTTTGTAGGTCACCTTTTTTAAAAAAATGAAAATTAGCAATATTATGGTACACTGTACTGAGAATTACAATGAGGGGAATACCCTTGTGGGATATTAGAGTGGCAGACATCCTATGGACAAGTAAGTGGACTATAGGTGCAGCAAATTGATGTGAGGAATTAGGAAACTGGAGTAAAGAGCAGATTCTCAAGGCTTGTTTTCACTAGTGTGTCAGACAGCAGAGTCGGGGAGCATCAGCATGTCAGATGTATCACATGAACAAAGCACTGTGTTCTGGTCTGTGACCCAGACAGCCAGGCCCTGATTGGTGTTACGTTGAGGAGAGGACTGTAGATCAGAGATCTGAATGTGTGGCTGAACAATGGGCACAAACAGAAGGAAACTTTGTTTTGGGGGGCATATAACAGTTGAAGAGGTTTATACTTGTTAGAGGTGGTCTAAATCTTTTAAATGGTCTAAGATGAGGAGCTATATAGAGGAGACAATGAGCCAAGGCTGTGCAAACGCTACAACCTAGGTCAATAAGTTTCCTAAACCACGTGTGCAGTATGTGTGTCTAGTCCCTGCTAATGAACTGATACATGATGGTTTGTAATGGAGGCTCATGTTCATACGGCTCTTAGAACCAACAGTAAGAGCATGACCTTGAAGTGGGTGGAGGTTAAGGATGAAGCATGGATCAGTGAGTTTGTGTGATATATTAGAAGACAAGGAGCATATTCTGTTATTGGGATTCAGTGCTAAGCAAGGTATTACAGTAACGTTTATACTGATCTCTTGATTAATATTCAGGGACATACTTAAGGAAACAAATGTCTTCTTGGTCCCACACAAGAGGCAAACAGTTACCCCTCTTCCTTCACAAGCCACACTAAATCTTGAGCAAAGAAAATGAGTGAATTCTTGTCTGGGTTCCCTCAAATCAATCTGCTATGTAAGCCCCTGGTCCCTGTGAGTAAGTTCCATACAGAAGCCAGCAGGGAGGAAGGAAGAAGTAGCTAAAATAAGCAGATGGGTGGACAGGGCGGAAATAATAAACAGTGAAAGAGACTTCTATACTGGGGAAGATACTAGAAGAACTAATCACGGACAGAATAAATGAACACTTGGAAAGTAAAGATAAATTAAACAATGGGATAGAACGCAGAATGGCATTTGACAGAGTGCCTTTTTGAGAAGCTTGGGGTGATTATTGCTTAGATCTTCATACCTGCAGCCACCAAAGAAGTAAAATGTTACTCATAAATGTTGCTGTCAAGCACATTTTGTGGTTTCTTTAAAATAACTGAATTGAAAATTCAAAACAACATCTCTCTAAATAAAGATGTTTCATACAGATTATAGGATGAGAATGCTGCCCGTGGAAAAAGATACAATGTATTGAAACAGAACAAAATGATGAAACTCCACACACTCTAAGTTTTATGATTTAGAGAATATGTATTTTGGGCTTATAAACACAAGGGCTATCATAGAAGGGTTTCCCTACCTGATTCTTTTTGATATTATAACGCTGTCTTCAGAACTATCTGGACAATAATCAGGTGCTCTGCTGTGAACCACAGGACAGCAGATCACACTATAATATCACTTAAATAATAAGCGAGAGCCCTTAATACCACCAAATAGGCACATAAAACTTCTAAATATATTAAAAGCATCATTGAACAGTTGCATACATAAGACAAAAACTTGTCATAATATTCAGTCAGCTGAGTGAGATGTTATCTGAACACACACAATCTCTTAGTTATTGTTGTTAAGTTAATTATCAGTTTTATTGAGCCCCAAACCAAATCCAGAAAACTACAGCAAGGGGAAGAAAAGGGTGGGGTAGACAGAGTATACCAGCCACATAGCCTCCTTATATATCCCAAAATGCTACTGTGCTATTAAATAGGCATAAATTCACCAGAAAAGAGGAAATGAAAAGAGAACATCTGTGATGTATAAAAGATTCTAAAGGGTATTCACAGAAGGATGTTACAAAGCTATTTGAGCTAGTGTCAAATAGGAGTAGGGGACACAAACCTAAATGAAGGATTTTAGGCTAGATTTCTGTACGCTGGTAGCAGTTAATATGTGGAACAAGCTACTAAGGGCCAATAGACATGAGTAGCATAGATAGTTCTGAAAAGAACTAGACAGATAGAACCATATTAACGCAGTCACAAGCAGACACAACTGCATCAGAATCAAGAGTTGCACCCTCTTATGCCTGGTGGGAATTTGACCCATATTAGAATAAGATAAAATACTGTAGTGAACAACTGCAGCTTCAAAAGAACTTTGCAGAATCTACTTGAAAAGGAAGTCATGGTGTGCTGTTAGTAGTAATTTCTTTGAACAGGTGTTGTACTGCCATCTAGTGATCACTGTGTATACTGTGTACAGGCCAAATAAAGAAAGTAACAGAACGTCACTAGCCGTCACCTACAGCCCCCAACTAAAGCCTCTTTAGCGCATCATCAAGGATCTACAACCTATCCTGAAGGATGATCCCTCACCTCTCACAGACCTTGGGGGACAGGCCAATCCTCACTTACAGACAGCCCCCCAATTTGAAACAAATACTCACCGGCAACCACACACACCACACCACACAACAAAAACACCAACCCAGGAACCAAACCCTGCAACAAACCCCAATGCCAACTCTGTCTGCATATCTATTCAAAGGACACCATCATAGGACCTAACCACATCAGTCACACCATCAGGGGCTCATTCACCTGCACATCTACCAATGTGATATATGCCATCATGTGCCAGCAATGCCCCTCTGCCATGTACATTGGCCAAAGCGGACAGTCTCTACGCAAAAGAATAAATTGTCACAAATCTGACATCAGGAATCATAGCATTCAAAAACCAGTAGGAGAACACTTCCGTCTCCCTGGTCACTCAATAACAGACCTCAAAGTGGCAATTCTTCAACAAAAAAACCTTTCAAAAACAGACTACAACGTGAAACTGGACACCATTAGATTAGGCCTGAATAAAGACTGGGAGTGGTTGGGTCATTACAAAACCTAAACCTAATTTCCCTCCCCGAATGTTGATATTCATTGAGATACCCAAGTCAATGACCGTTGTCCAATTGTCCTGTACGGCAATTGGCCTAAAAGAGAAATATATCCTGCACTGGAGATAGGGAATGGGAAAAAGTGCTTCATATGGCCAAAGACAGAATTTTTTTAAAATGAAACCAAGGAATCAAAGTCAGACTTTCTGGCTGTGGAGCCAAAGAACCTACTATGATTCCATCACTTAGCTTCTACCATTGGCTACATATGCACACTTTCATAGTGGTTTTATACTGCCTCATATAACCAGTGGATTTTATCATCCCACCTCTACTTCTTATTGCTTGTACTAATAGTTTGCCTTGTTAGCACACTATTTTATTTTTTCAATTTAATTCTTTACTTTATGCTGTTGCATAGGTTGCAGTATCAAGAAATGTATTTCATAGCCTGTTTTCTGTTATTCAGTCATCCTATTTTTGCAATTGTATTTGCTATTACTGCAGCTAATATTCAAAATATTTGTCCTTACCTAAATTCAATTTCAGTTTACTACTCAACAGCACACACCACTTAAATTATACTTCGTAAAATTACAACACAATTTATGCTGTGGTTTTAGTAGCAGTCCACTAGACTATAGGAGACATTTACATTATGTCCTCTCTATGGGAATGATGATCTTATGCTTAAGACACATGAGTGGGACTCAGGACACTGATATTGTCTGTGCTTTTTCCACAATCTGCCTGTCTGATGCTGGGTATGTCACTTAGACAAATGCTTTTCAACATGGTGCCCTTCAGTTAGGTACTAACATCTCTATGTAGGCACTGAAAAAAAACAGTGCTCTTATTTAAGAGGTGGAGAACCAAATCAATGGGGAGTTCTGCATTAGTTGTGATAGCGTGATATGACACTATGACAAGGGGAAAATGTCCTGATTGTAAATTAAGTTTCAGGATGGATAGAAGTTAATTCTTGTGTACCAGATGTGTTAGGCTCTGATTCAGTAAGCTACGTAGGCACATGCCTACCTTTAAATGTGTGAATAGTCCCATTCATTTTAATATGCACTCATGTGCATAAAGTGAAGCTTGTGTGTACGTAGCTTGCTGAATCAGAGCTATAATCTTATGAAAACATAAAAAAGGTAGATTATTTAATTAAAAATGGGCAAAGTAAGTCACTTGCAAAGATTAAATTTATTGATATAGTAATTACGTGTTTTATCTAGTGAATTGAATACACAGACACTTAAGAAAATAACATGGGTAACAAAAAATGTTAACTGCCATATTTTTGGTAAAAAAAAGTTGTTTCCTAAATAGTCAATTGGAATGGTAGTGTAGACCTGAGACCTGATCAACCTCATCCCCCACCCCTGCCATTAAACCAGCCTTGGGTGAAACTCAGGGAGTTCACCACTAAAATTGAAAAAAGGAATGTTCTGCTACTGATAAAGCACCCCCACCCCAGGAATGCCCCTAACGAGAGTTATAACCACCAAGGTTGTGAAGACGCTAGGAAATTAGGGAGGATACAGAAAGAGACTCAACAAATGGCAAGATAAGCTCTGACTAGGGTTACCAGATAGCAACTGTGAAAAAAACGGGACAGGAGGTGGGGGATAATAGGCACCTATATAAGAAAAAGTCCCAAAAAACATGACTGTTCCTTTAAAAATGGGACATCTGGTCACCGCTCTGACCACCATTTTATGCTGACCATCTGCACAAATAGAGAAGGTCACAATTAAGTTACAATTTGGCCATGAAAGATAAAATGTAAATAACTTGGGCAGGAAGGAGGACACATAGGTGCCAGTGCGTAATTGGTTAAAAAAAAATTTATTTAGGAGTGTGGGATAATGTGACAGTTTTAGTAAATGTGAAGGAAGGAGCTAGTTTTACCTATATAATGTAAATGAAAAATAAAGCTCTTTGGGAACCACTTCCAGACTGCGGTTCAACATCATGCTGCTGGAACTCTGACCCCTCTGCACGACCATGACGTGCAGAGGCATCGCCGGGAACCCCCAGATGAATGAATCTTGACTGGCCATTGGGTGAAATTTGTCTGTATATTGGGAGTGGTGAGCATAAGAGATTTGCTTGGTCTATGTATTCTGTGTGTGTTGCTCATAAATAGATGTTTAGACCACAGCTGTGTAAGGCTCTTTCACTGGGAAAAGGTTCCACAGACCCATAGAGCCCTGAGCCCCGAGGGAAAGGGCAGGCACTTATATTGACCAGGTTTCTTCCTGAGTCCTGTGGGTAAGGATAGGTGCCTTACATCCTGAGCCCTCAGAAGGGAAAGGATGTGGGGTGCCTAAACTGATTGGGTAACTCCTTGAGTCCTCAGTAGGGTATAGGCTGATAACTTAAGGTGGGTAATGAGAGGCTAGTTATTATGAACAACACTATTTGGCACTCAAACTAGCAACCAATTTTACCACTTTTAGGCAATTGTTACAATACTGTACCAGCATGGTAAGGATGTGTGACTCTCACAAGCAAGAATTAGGCCAAGAAGCTTCTCAGTATTAGCAGGATATTAAATGCTTAATCTGTTTTAAGACGGGTAAAATATGATGAAAACTGACCCCAAGTGTACCTTTATGTATCAATTTTGCATGTCCACCTTCACCAGCCTTTTTCACTGGATTCAAGGAAAAGTTCTTAGCCCCTCTAAAGCGCATATATATGCAAACACATACATACACACCCCTGCACTTGAAGGGACCTGTTAGTTTTACATAACTCTAATCAGTTTTCATTTTACAGATTCCAGCATGCAAAACACATATGCTACAAGAATGTCATTATTTCCACCAGTAAAGCAGTTTTTAAATGTGTGAAAAATATGAATTTTGTTCAGTTTTTAACCATTTGGCTCAGGTGTAAATTGGCCATTTTCAGAAAAAAGTCATTACTTACTCAGCAAAATTTCCACTGAGTTCAGTGGTTGGCAGATTGGACCCTTAACTGGGAAAACAGTCTTGTATTGAAATAGAAGATTTTTCAACTATTTAAAGAAAATAGATTTGAAGTTGAAACCCCTTATTAAAAAACTAGGGTATTCTAAATTGTAGTCCTAAACACTTCATCCCAAAGCTGTCCTTCTGTAGTGTTTCAGGTGCTTACTGTCACATTTCTGTTTTATAAGGGAAATAGTCAAATTTGAGGTAAGAGAGTAATATATTTAGGAAAACAGTGTAATTTCGCTCTTCTCTGTGTCAAGGTGAATTTTTTCCACACAGCTCCAGTATCTCCACCAACTGATTCTGATAACCAGTTGTTTCTGGAACATTGCGCTTTCAAATATTTCAAGTATGTGGCACTTTCACAACATGACACATTAGGCCAAATCAGCAAAGAGTCCTGTGGCACCTTATAGACTAATAGACATATAGGAGCATGAGCTTTCATGGGTGAATACCCACTTCTTCAGATGCATGTAGTGGAAATTTCCAGAGGCAGGTATAAATATGCAAGCAAGAGTGAGTCAGACTAGAGATAACGAGGTTAGTTCAATCAGGGAGGATGAGGGCCTCTTCTAGCAGTGGAGGTGTGAACACCAAGGGAGGAGAAACTGCTTTTGTAGTTGGCTAGCCATTCACAGTCTTTGTTTAATCCTGAGCTGATGGTGTCAAATTTGCAGATGAACTGAAGCTCAGCAGTTTCTCTTTGGGAGTCTGGTCCTGAAGTTTTTTTGTTGCAGGATGGCTACCTTTAAATCTTTTATAGTGTGTCCAGGGAGGTTGAAGTGTTCTCCTACAGGTTTTTGTATATTGCCATTCCTAATATCTGATTTGTGTCCATTTATCCTTTTACGTAGGGACTGTCCAGTTTGGCCGACGTACATAGCAGAGGGGCATTGCTGGCATATGATAGTGTATATTACATTGGTGGACGTGCAGGTGAATGAACCGGTGATGGTGTGGCTGATCTGGTTAGGTCCTGTGATGGATTCCTTTGATACTATTATGCCAAATATTCATACACAAGAGGAAGCAGGTAATTGTGAGTGCAATATGCAGTAGAAGTTTGTGCCAAATTGCCATGCCTGATGACATTTGAAAACTGGGAAGGTGGATGGTTGTAGGACAAAAATATGGACACAAGGTCATTTTCTGCTCTCAGTAATAGCATTGTAAATCCAGAGAAGTCTGAAAACTGAAGTTGATGGATTTACATATATAACTGAGAGCAGAAGTTGGCTATTGACTTTGATGGGAGCAAGATTGGACCATAGGTCTTGGTCCTGTGATATGCAGAGTCCTATTAACTTCATTCGGAGTTGGGGAGCACAGCATTTTGTATGGAAGTGAGCAACAGCTTGTTTGCTTTAATATCACCCTTCTTTCTACGATGAGTTAATGATTAAATTAAGTTTATTCTCCCCTGGCAGATAACTACATTTCTCTTTTCTTTACATGTTTTCCTCAAACAGTAGATTTGGGAGAGCAGGGTGTGAGTTTTTGGGGAAGTGGAGAATTTGCCTGGCCCTCCCAGCGGGGATCATCTGGAAGTCACTGCAGGAACCAGTTCAGATGGTGGAAGTTTCCCTCACTTGAGAGAACAAGGTCCCAGAGCAAATGAGAGATGCATGTGTGTTTGTTAGTACTGCAATTCTAGCAGTAACAGTTAGACTCACAATATCTGACACCTTTAATCTAGGACAGGGAGTCAAATACCGAGTTTAAGGGCCAGATTAAGCCATTTGAAATACAGTATTTATGTAGCCCACGACATTTAGATTCTCCAGCATCTATCCTTTCAATATTTTTAAAGTAGTTCTTTAGCCCTTGTGGTTTCAAAGTAGGGTGACCAGATGTACTGATTTTATAGGGACAGTCCCGATATTTGGGTTTTTTTCTTATATAGGCTTCTATTACCTCCTACCCCCATCCTGATTTTTTACACTTGCTAGATGGTCACCAATTTCAAAAAGACAAACTTTCCGACCATCACCTGACTGTAACCAATGCAGAAATGGCTGCCTCAGCCTGCAGAGGGCTGAATCAATGACCCATTGGGGGTATTTACTCTAACACCCAATTATGGCACTTTAACATAAGCATTAACTATTTAAATTGCTTATTGTTTTAGCAGACAGCAGAGGGAAGGAGGTGGGAGGGAAGCCCACAGGGTGTTCAGATTTGAAAGTTGCTTCAGGAGAGGAAACGCAGAGGGATAAAAAGAGGACTAACACCAAGACAGGGAAGAGGGAGTGAAAAAGAAAAAGATCGATGGGGAAGTAAGAGAAGCAAAGGACAAAAATAGCATTGTTCCTAAAGGGGAGAATATTTTCCCCATTGAATGATGCTGAATGAGACAAAGTACAGAACAAATAATGAAAGTTTACTTTCCACATAAAGGCTATAATGCACACTTGATCTTAGTCCCATTGACATTAAGGTGAGTGGGTTGTGGAGAAAGGGTGGTATCTACAATAGCCCTAAATTGATGCTTTGGTCCACAGATAATTAATAATGCAATTGGGCCCTCTATTATAGGTAATACTAAAAAACATATTCCATTGATATCTAAGCACTACCAGCATTATAATGGAGGCAGATATATAATCACTTGGGTATTATTATTACAAGCTGTATTAGTAAAGTGTTAGTTGATAGTCACATGTGGAAATTTCTTCAGTTTCTGACTTTTGAAAGCAAGATTTTGATCTAATCAAATCCATTCACAATTTATAATAGTCACAGAGATATCATCCTCTCTCTGATTGGGAGTTACACAAGCAATAAAAACCTACATGCCCACATGGGGACGACAAGATAAGACTTCTTAGTTGAGCACAATGTATATCCTCCTTGTTTTTCTATATGAACAGCTTCTGGCAATGCATTCATACAATGTTAAATTCAGAACAAAAAAAAAATCTAACATTTCCATATCATCTGCTAAAGCAGCTAGACAGGAATTTGAATCCCAAGGGCCATCATTGTTTTACACGAGAAAGTAAAAGTGTCACATCTAGTCTGCTTGTTTGTCAACTACTTTACTCCCATGTTAAATTTTAAAAAGTACAGTTCAGGGAACATTGCAGAAGGGAAACTGAAACCCCACCTAACCCATTCCATTTCACCTTGAGTGACATTTAAAGAACCTTGACAGTAAAGAAATGCATTGAGGAGATCCCTTCAGGTCAAGCTAGTGAGCACTGAGTTTCAAATTTTAGTATCATTCTGAACATCTTTAAAAGAAAATGTTATCCCCTATTAACTCTGTGTGCATGGGGAGGTATAGTGAATGTAAACAGGGGTTTATAGTGAACAAAACTGTGTAGCCTCAACTAAATACATAATGTTTGCTACTGCAAGGGTTAACATGATAATGTACTCAAAATCATAGAATCATAGGACTGGAAGGGACCTCAAGAGGTCATCTAGTCCAGTCCCCTGCACTCATGGCAGGACTAAGTATTATCTAAACCATTCCTGACAGGTGTTTGTTCTAACCTGCTCTTAAAAATCTCCAACAATGGCGATTCCACAACCTCCCTAGGCAATTTATTCCAGTGCTTAACCACCCTGACAGCTTTTCCTAATGTCCAACCTAAACCTCCCTTGCTGCAATTTAAGCCGATTGCTTCTTGTCATATCCTCAGAGGTTAACAATTTTTCTCCCTCCTCCTTGTAACAACCTTTTATGTACACCTCTACCCTGATCTAACGCGACCCGATATAACATGAATTCGGATAGAACGCGGTAAAGCAGCGCTGCGGGGGTGAGGGGCTGCGCACTCTGGCGGATCAAAGCAAGTGCGATATAATGCGGTTTCACCTATAACGCAGTAAGATTTTTTGGCTCGTAAGGACAGCATTATTTTGGGGTAGAGGTGTACTTGAAAACTTATGTCCCCCTCTCAGTCTTCTCTTCTCCACACTAAACAAACCTCATTTTTTTCCAATCTTCCCTCATAGGTCATGTTTTCTAAACTTTTCATCATCTTTGATTAATCATTAATGATTGTTTTATCATTGCAGAAACAGACTGTCTGAAGCAGTCTATGAACTTTGTTGAACAAAATGGTTAATTTGCCTCCCCATGTAGAAGTATAGTTTCCATTACTATTAATGAACATTATGAGAGTTTAATTACAGTATACACATGGCTAGGTGAACCCCAGCATTAGGAACTTCAAAGGGGGATTTGAGTTGGAGGCAGGCACATTGTAGGAAATACATCTCTACCTAAAGGAGTGGGTGTAAGTAAGGGCAAGCAGGGAGAAACAGTTCCCCATTCTGCTAAAAGATAGTTTTGTGGTTAAGGCTGTGACAGGGGATTCAGGAAATTTGAGGTTTTGTACTGATTTAATTCTCACTCCCCTCACTGAAAAATTACATGAGTAGCACCCTTAGTGTATATGGACATGTGTTATTCAGAGATAAAATAGAATTTTTTTTCTTTAAATATTAGCCATCAGCTTTCTACCTAAATTTCTGCATGCTTATTGTGTTCAGTTCCTCATTTGTCTCTGTAACTTCAGTATACTTGGGCCAGATCCACAGCTGGTATTAACTGGGGTAGCTCCATTGACTTCTATAGAGAAGGGCTTGTTTACATCACCTGAGGATCTTTATCCTATACTCACATCAGCATAGTTTATACTGAAGAAATGTTCACCTAAAAATATAAATTATATAAGCTTAAAAAAAAAAAGTAGCTACTAAATGACAGCCCTTCTGAGCTCTGAGTTAGGAAAGTTGGCTCTGCGAATTATTCGTTGGTAAACAGATGTTTGTAGGTGCAATTTTTTTTGTTAAAATCACCATTCTTAAAATGATGTGTCTTACTAATATTCTAGTCAGTTGTGAAAATTCATGATATGATTGTTTGATGACCCCGAGTGGAACCTCTCTTTGAAGGAGAAGAATTAGTCACAGATTAAAAATAATAGTACAACCTTATATTTTCCTTAAACTTTATATTTATGTCCCTGTCAGGAGGTTCCACTCACCCCTGGGGCACCCCTTCCTGGCCACTACCAGGGATTAGCTCCTTTCAGTTGTTACACCTTCCTCTGGAGATATCTCCAGATAACACTGCAACACCAAGGGCTCCTTCTTCATGATGGCCAAGTCACTATGCTTGTTTACCTCTTCCAGAGGTAGCAAAGTCTGGGGCGGGAGGGAAAGGGGGAGAGAGAGCGGGGGAGGAGGACAAACTATCTCAGTCTTCCCATTCACTACCCAGCCAGTACCACCTCCCTAGTATATTCTCTGCAGGCCCTTTCTGTACTCAGCTTCTGGGCTTTATATAGGCCTGTAGAGGAGCAGACTCACCCCTGCAGCGCCTCCTGCTGGTCATCTCTGGGAACTAGTTCATTTCACTGTTGAAGCGCCCCCTGCAGGCCGGTGGTCCGCCTGTCCTCTGCCCCCCACCATCCCTCCCTGGATCCCAGTGCCCTTGTACCTGGGGTGCTGCCCCCTAGCAGTAACCCCTTTCTCTCAGGGTCTCCCCTCCCTGGGGAACACCCACCCACTACTCCCACCTCACCTCAGTATAAGGCTATTACCAGTCATCATCTAGCCCCACACCCTGGGGCAGACTGCAGTATCAGCCTATTCATCACTGGCAAGGAGGGTTTGGCCTACCCCTGGACTGCTGCCTTGGCCTACCCCTGGACTGCCCTCTGCAACCCCCAGTACCTTTTAGCCCAGGGGTTGGCAACCTTTCAGAAGTGGTGTGTCGAGTCTTCATTTATTCACTCTAATTTAAGGTTTCGCATGCCAGTGATACATTTTAACATTTTTAGAAGGTCTCTTTTTATAAGTCTATAATATATAACTAAACTATTGTTGTATGTAAAGTTTTTTAAATGTTTAAGAAACTTCATTTAAAATTAAATTAAAATGCAGAGCCCCCCAGATCAGTGGCCAGGACCCGGGCAGTGTGAGTGCCACTGAAAATCAGCTCGTGTGCCACCTTTGGCACGCGTGCCATAGGTTGCCTACCCTTGTTTTAGCCCAATGCTAGGCCACAGCCTGGGGCTTTCCAGGCTGGAGCTCTGCAACTCCTCTGCCTTTCCCCAGCCCTGCTCCACTCAGCTACCCTGTCTCTAGGGTTCCTGCAGCCAGGCCCTTCTCTCTCTGAAGACAGAGAGAGGCTACTGAGCTCTTGGCTTCTAGTCTTTTTATACAAGCTAGCTGTGGCCTGATTGGGGCGTGGCCCAGCTGCGGCAGCTCCCAGCCACAACCTTCCCCCAGGGCTGTTCTAAGCCCTTGGGGGCAAGAGCGGGGGACCACCCCACTACAAGGCCCCTCCTGTTTCCATCCAGCTGAGCATCATTTAAATCAATCCCTGCTTCCTGCCTCCTCCTCCTCCACCTGGAGAGTTAATTGGTCCAACTAGCCATCTTAACCCCTGCAGGGCTTGTAGGGGGTGGCCACCCCATCATAAACCCCCAACATTAGAGTTAAAGGAGTGCAGGGGACTCAAATTCCCAATACTACTCAGTGACTGAGAATATAGTCATGCCACTGTAGCCGCCTGGCTGCAGTTAATACACTGTCTCCTACTATTTTCCCCTAGAAAAGTTGTTTGGTTTGGACCTGTGATCCAAACTATCCGAAAGGCCCAAGGCAAAAAAAAAAGGAGCAGTTTAAACTACTCAAAAGGACTGTTTTCATTAGGTGGAGAGATGGTGGATTAGAGACTGTGGGCTGATGGAAACCATTTTGAAAGGTTTTTCTCTCTTTGAGACAAATACATCTTGCAAGGTAAGCTGGGAAGTGTAATACCAATAAAAACATGTGGTCAGCCATTTTGAAGGCTAAATTATCCATTCCTGAATGGAGTGTGCTAGAAAATTAGAGGCAGCATTTCAGCATGGTTGACTTAATGATTTTCACAGGGCCTTTTTGTAAACAGGACCCCTTTCCCTGTAGGCTGGTTCAGTGAGGAACAGGACGGTGGGTAAGCCAAAGAGCCTATTGCTGCCCAAACAAAGAACAGAAGCTCTGAGGCTCAACATCAGATTTGTTGTTTATTTTAAATTCCACACAAAATAGTAGATTAAAAGAACATTGAGGTTGCAAAGAAAAGCACTCAAAGTCAGAGAAAGCTGAAATTAAGGATGTATGCATGACTTTATCTTTGCTTTCCTTGTGTGACTCTATTACCACATGGCCTACCTATTTATCTACCCCAAAGCTTATATACGAGCTCATACTATAGTTTACCATGACATTGGAGTCTTGATGGTGTAGGAAATTGTGAGCAAATGGAGACAAAAAGGGGGATCCACAGTGGTCTGTAAGCACATGAAGGAACACATCATTGCCCATATCTGCCATCTGCATCCCCTCATCCCAAAGAAGCTGCCCCATCCCTCAGGAAAAAAACAACTTATTAAATCAGGATTTTTTAACTGGACTTAATTTTCATTAGAAACCAGGAATCATCTCTTTAATAATTCCTGCACAGAGGCCCAGAATAATGCACCACTTCTTACAAATGTTGAGAAGTGGATGTTCTGTGACTGTTCTGCCTACTGCTGCCAGCATATCCCCACCTTTCAGATGCTAAATTTGTCACTAGCAATAGATTCCATCTGCCTACCCGAGCAGCTAGAATCCAGAACTAGAGATGCTACCTGCCTGAGCTTATAGATGTTAAATGAAGAGGAGACTATTATGCTCATGTAGTCTGATTTTTGGCATAACATAAGCCATTTAATTTCACTAAGCGGTTTCTGTGTCAAGTCCATAACTCATGGTTAGGTTAGAGCATATCTTTAAATCAAGGTTAGATGTCTTTCTAAAAGACTTCAAGTAATGGAGAATTCACCGCACCGATTGAGTTGTTTCAATAGATAATTAACCTTACCATAAAGAAATTGTGACTTGTTTCTGTCTGAATTTGTCTAGCTTCAGTTTCCAGCCATTGGATCTTATGTCTTTGTTTGCTAGACTGAACAGCCCTCTTTTATGCTTTGAAAGCTTTGTTAGTGACGGTACGTCTTCACTACCCGCCGTATCGGTGGGTAGCAATCGACTTATCCAGGATCGATATATCGTGTCTCGTTAAGACACGATATATCAATCCCTGAAAGCACTCACTGTTGACTCCGGAACTCCACCAGAGCGAGCGGTGGTAGCGCAGTCGACGGGGGAGCCGCGGCCATCGATCCCGTGCTGTCTGGATCCCAGGTAATTTGATCCAAGATACTTCGACTTCAGCTACGCTATTCGCATAGCTGAAATTGCGTATCTTGGATCGATCTCCCCCCTCCCCTTCCCCCCCTCCCCAGTGTAGACCAGCCCTTAGAGAGAGATTTCCCATTCACATACCAGGGAACACTGATGGAACTAATGAAAAAACATTTTGCTGCTTTGAAAGTTAAGTGTTTTCACTGTACTCTAGCAGTTCAGAACATTTTTAAAAAGTTCAGATTCTCGTTTAAAAATAAACGAGGAGTCAAATTGAAAGAGAATTGGGCAGGGGCGACATCGGCCTCTTCCCGGTGGGGGGGAGAGGGCTGAGGTGGGCCTTAGCCCCCCTTCACCATGAGACCCCAATCCTGCCCCACCCCTCCCCACAAGGCCCTGCCCCCTGGCCAGGCCAGAGGCCGGAAGCTGGAGCCAAGCAATGCGCGATGCTGTCTGATTGCAGATGGTAAGGCCACCCATGCAGCGGGACCTGGCTCCAGGGCGGACAAAGCCCTTGCGGTGCTCAGGGAGCAGCAACAATGGGGCAGGGCCCAGGGGCAGGTCAGTCCAGGCCAGAGCAGGTTAGTACAGGCCACTGTGGGGAGCCACAGACTCTCCACTGCCCTTGGTGGCGTGACTCGGTGGGTGGGGACATGGGCTGCGGGCTGCCCTTGGACACCCCTGCCCCCCTCCCCCGGGGCTCACTCCTGTGCTGCTGCTGGAGCTGCGTGCTCAGCCAGCAGCCACTACTGTCTCCACTCTACTTTCAGAGTTGGGCGGCCAGAGAGCGGCAGCTGCTACAGGGTGGCTAATGCACATTTTTGGTGGCTGTAGTCTCCACAACCCCCGCCTCCCATCCTCCAAATACCACCCCTGGAATTGGGTATTTTATTTTTTCCAGCCCTGTCCATTGAGTCATTTAACAGCCTGTCCCTCGAACCTAGGTTTTATATATATACATACATAAAATATAGGGAAATACGTACCACAAAGTTTGATGGTTAGGTTAGAAAGGGAAGACCTTTGAGAACTATATAGTTCTCATGTAAATTTTTCAAAAGCATAGTCTTTTAATAATATGCACTACAGTAAATATTTGTTTGCCCATGCAGTGGACTTTCAATTAGACTTAGCCCCTAAATCACTTAGGTGCTTTGGAAATACTCCCCCCCTCCCCTTTTTTTTCCCTTTAATCTGTGTATTTCTGTCCTAGGAATATTTGTAGGTTAGAAACCACAATGCTTTATAGCTAAGATGAAAACAGAAATGTCTCAGATATAAATTAAGGAGAGAAATTAATTTCAAAAGTCTATGTGAAAAAGTTTTCGAATTTAGCTGCTTTTCAGAAGAAAACTTCCATTAGATCAATTTCTATATTTCAGTGACAGTTGTTCACATTTAAGTGTGCTCTGTGTGTCTGGTTTTCCAGGAGACTATTAACTAAGCACTCTTGTAAGGTAATATGCCAGAAGTGTATGTAAAGCTATACCTAACAGTAGTGAATACTTGTCTTGTTAATTTGGGTTTATCCTGGCAACTTGTAATACCATCAGCAAACAAATATCCACTGCCCTAATTGATGTCTTCCAAATTTTTTCCTTCTTAAAAAAAAAAAAACTATTGCAAGCTATGTCTAACTTTTAAGATATTACAAAAATGATCACAAGATTGTGCAAATGTTTCATGTCTTGAAACTGAAATGGCATATAATCATTTATACAAAAAGGCATTTGATGCTGGGGTTGTAGTGTATATTTGGGTCAAGATGGAAGGAGAGAGCTCAGGATGGTGTTTCTGCCTTTATTGGGGCAGGAACGTATCATGTGGTGTTGTGATATGGTTTAGCAGTAATTTCCCTCTTCACTTAGTCTTGCAGTCTGCTGCAGAAGGCTCAAGACAATTATACCTTTCTCACAATTCAAAATCAGCACCTTATTTTTCTCCCTTCCATTTGCTCACCTGTGCATGAGAAGCAGAGACATGCAGAAAGTTCTAACATTGGCAGGCCAAGTCGGAAGCCACGCCTCCACTCCGAAGCTTTCCTTTTCAGAATACTATGGTATCAAGTCAACAAAGCATTTACACATGTAATTAACTTGAAACACAAGAGTAGTCCCACTGAAGTCAATGCATTTTGTTGGATTGGGACCAATGTGATCTGGCAGTCACACAAACATGCCTTTCAGATGACTATTTTTAATAAACAAGTCTCTGACAAATTCCTATCACCTATCTCACCATTACTTACAATCCTTTAGTGTTTGGAGTTTGTTTACCTTCTCTTGGGTGCTAATGTTGTTGGAATGTGGAAGAGGTTTGTTGATATTGCACAGCGGGTGTTAGATATTTAAGTCACAGAATGTGCTGAGTACAGAGCGAGAACTTGGCCAACACTGCTCTCTCTGTGCAAGGGTGCTGCTTTTGCTTCCCTTCACTATTGACAGTAACTGCTCCTTCTTTATTATTTACACTGTTTTACAGCACGGTCACGAGGCAATGTGGTTTTCCTATTATTGCTTAGTATTTCTACCGAAGTAGCTCCCAGAGGCCTCACACAGCACCCCTTCACTAGGTTCTGTACAAACTCATACAAAGACACGGCCCTAAGGAGCTTATGTTCTAAGAAGTGGTCTAATGGACTACGCATAAATTAATTCATCGATTAATGAATGCTTGTGCGCTACTTTGTGCTGTCACAATGACTACCTCTTCAGCCTTGTTAAGGGTCTTTGGGCAAGATTACACACTGGGCTGATGCTCAAGAGCAGAGGGAGGGCACAGGGTGCCTTCTATTTGTACCCAGGTGTGATGAAGTGGGAATTTTTTGTAATATTTTGATGAATCCTATGTGTACCTCAGTTTTCCTTTGTACACTGCATTGCTATCCATAGGTGGGGAAAAAAAGGTTAAGTCTGCTTTCGGAGCAGCACAGGAGGCATGAGAATGTGTGTTGCCGTCTCTCTGGGCACAATGAATGGGTCAGGAAGGAACTGGCTGGAATGTGCTGAAAGTGACCCATATCAGTACAGAATCCAAAAGAGACCATGGGAAACCCCAGGGACCAGAACATCCTAGCAATCAATGACAAAGAGGAAGGACGTCCCCCCAACCTCTCAGCAGGACACTGAGCGGAGACCAGCAGAGGTGCATTAGACCCTGAAGTGTGTACAAGCCTCTGACTAGGAATCTATCTCCATTGGCCTCATTGGGAAGAGCTCATGATACAGGAGTGCTTGAGCCTCAAGCCTCAGTCTCAGAAGCATTGAAGCTGCATCAGTGCTGTAACTACACATTTTAGTGCCCAAAGTAAGCAAGCATATTTGCGCTCCCTCCTAGACCTCAACATGGGATTTTTTTTATTCCCGCTCCCATCCTGTCCGTGTCCCACCCTGCAATTCCCACTCCCACTTACATTGTTTGGAGAATTTTTATCCCACTCCCACTATTATGGCAATGGGTCCTGACAGTCCTGCAAGACTCTACCATTTTTCCATTTCCCCCCCCACACACACACACACACACTTTTGCACCATGGGGGTTGCCCCACTCACCCCACGCTGGTTACGGCTCTGGGCTGCAGCCTGCATGGCCTATCCTGAAGGAAGAGTGAGACCCCTTAGGAGTTTTTATGATTGAAGTGGTTCCTCCAGAGACTGTTGAGTCTGGGGCCTACCACTGATCCTGTGGATCCATGACATCAGGGTTTGGTTCTGGGCACAGTGTGGTTTTTGTGTTCCTGTGAGCCCAAGGACTATGCAAGACTACAACCCAAAGTGAATGGGGAGATGCTAGGGCCAGAGCCCCCTTCTCTCTGTTGTGACCATGCCCCCGGCTCTAGAATGCACTATGCATATTTCAGTATATTGGGTGAAATTCTGGCCCCATTAAAGTCAATGGGAGTTTTGCCAGGGACTTCACTGACATCAGTATTTCATCTATTGTCTTAGTAAGCTCCCACTGGGATGGTGTACCACCACAGTGCCCCCAGTGTGGGCCCAGACCTTAGGAGCACTTAATAAAGTCCTTACCTATTCTGATTTAATTTCCCCCATCTGTAAATGCATATAATACATGCCTGAGAGATATTGTAATGGTTAATGAGCCAAGGTTTATAAAGCACAAATTATTAATAGGAATAAATGGGAGACCACTATCAAGACAATGGGAGAGATGGTAATCCAAAGACACTCCTTCCTTTGCTATAAAATTTGACAGTTAAATTGTTGCAGAGGAGGAGAAGGCATGCATTTATTTTGCTTACCCTATAAAAGTCTAGTAGGTAGCAGGTATCCACTTCCCTGATGAATCAGACATGGAAGTGGGCTTAGGGAATGATGTCCCCTAAAGAACCTGGGGAACAGGTTTGGGGGTCCAAATATCTAGAACAGCAAGGAGATAATCCCTCCTTCCCTATACACTCAGCCCTCTTATGAGGGAGCATAGTAGGGTTCCAGCAATGGGCTGAGACCAGCTGTGGTGGGGTAGGGGACTAACGGCAAACTTCACCAGGTGGAAATGATTAAGGAAGGAATCATGACCTGTACTATATGAGTTTTTGCTAATTAGTTCCCAGATGAGTGAAGCCTAATTAAACCACACAACCCGTCCATTTTGTATTTCTTCCCACATGTCTGGGACAATCATGTAGATCTCTGACTAGGAACCTGAAACAAAGTCCAATTAAAGGGGTTTCTATTGATTTCTCTCAGCTTTAGATCAGGCCCTAAATGTACAGATAAGATGTTGATTGCACTGATTCTAGGGCTCCAATCTGCTTGTAGCATTTTGTTGCTGAATATTTAGCAGAAATATCTAGCTCAGGGTTTCTCAAACTGAGGGTTGTGAGCTGTCAGCCTCCAACCCCAAACCCACTTCACCTCTAGCATTTATAATAGTGTTAAATATAAAAAGAAGTGTTTTAATTTATAAAGGGGGTCACACTCAGAGGCTTGATGTGTGAAAGGGGTCGCCAATATAAAACTTTGAGAACCACTGATCTATCTAATATCACAATGCTGAACTGTTTCCAATAACCTTCCCAGATGCTGACTGCCCCAACTGTCCCCTACACTGTTCCTAAAACTGCCAGCTTCTCTCCTAGATGACTTCTTCCATGCAATCATGTCTTCAGTATAACAATCTGTAGTACCTTGAGATAATAGAAAATGTAATATAAAGGCCATAAAGATACTATACAGAGTGCATTATTCAGTGTAGATCTAGATCTGTAATAAAAGATGCTTATGGGCTGGTCGTAAAAATTAATGTTGAAATATATCTAGGGCTCAGAGGAGCAAAATGAAGGAGACAGGCTGAGCAGAAATCAGTGTCTGAAGGCCACACAATACAGTTATACTACAAGCCCCTTAATCACTATTGCAAAGATATACAGCAATATTGCCAACTCTTGCAATCTTGTGGTGTCTTTCTTAGAGCCTTTGCTCCTGGAGGCATAGGATTATGTGAGACCCCCTGTTTCGTTTTTCTTTTCTTTTTTAAAGTAAGTTTCTGGCCCACATGGTTGTGTAGAAAAAGCTTGGAAACATGAACCGAGTGCATTTTAGAGGTTCAGAAACCAAAAGGTAAAGAAAAAGAACCCAAGATTTTTTAATCTCATGACTTTTAAAATTCATGATTTTTGAATGCTGGGGTTGGCAATACTGAAATAGTGAGCATATTACTAGCTGGACATTTGTCACCTGCAGTATTGTTAACCATGGTATCTGCCATTCTAAATATAGGGATTCCCAGAAATACTGCAGTAAGGTAAACACCTGAAACATGGCACACATTCTGGGCCCTTTCAGCATTCAGGAAATGAAAAGGGGGCGGAAGTTAGCCATAGAATGTACTCATACATTTTACATTTTAAATAGACCTATCTATTTATTGTACAATAGTACAGTATGTGCCTTTTTCAACCAAAGAACTCTGCATCACGTAACACACTTTTAATCTTCCATTGCAACATACACAATCCTACAGCACAGATCAGTTCAGCTAGAGAAGCTACATAAACTATTTACTGACACTCCTGGTTATGCTGTTCTTAAGCATTTTTACATACAATAAGAACAGTGGCAGTGGTTCTGGTGCTGCAATATTTAATTACTTCAGCCTGTTTCAGTACAACTAATAGCAAGCAGACAACTGAAGTAAAACAATGATAGCTTAGGGGACATTACATTTCATTTACAAATGCATAAAACAATAGACCAGATAATGGCATGCATGGAATACAAGCAAGGCTTAGAAATACATTATGAGGTTCAGTTTGATGTAATGTCTGCACAGAATTCCCTATGCAGAAAAATTGGCTACATGATAGGAGTTGCACCATATAACAGCACCTTCTGGCCTAACATTATGCTGTTTTATGTTGTATTTTGTACAAATGTACACTTGCCTTATTACAATAATTTACAGGCTGAAAGCAACTCTGTAGCCATTGCCAAATGCCAGCACTCCTTTGTTTTAATTCATACCATTTTTTTGTTTTGCCCATTTTATCTAAACCCACTATCAGTTGTTCCATACATATAATCATACAGTCAAGTGGTTTTGTATTTAATGTCTCTACATTTTAAGCTACTATGTAGTAGGTGTTTGTGTCTATGTGTCTCCTCGACTTTTTACACACACTGGGGTGGGAGGTGGAGGTTACACAGAGATTTTGGTAAAAAAAATGTATCAATTTTTTTTTGTGTTTGTGACAAAGGTTCTTCAGCATGACTCTTACTAAAAAAGAGTTCCCTTGGGATTTGTAGGCCAGTGTCTACTACTTTACTGTAGCAATGATCTATGTTACACAGTCATTTTTTGGTTCAACAGGAATCAGGTTATTCATTTTCATTACTGTTCAGTATAGGAACATATGCAGTATCTTGGGCATTTTATTTTAAAAGTCAAAGCGCTATGTTTAAGAAATGCAGGAAGTCCAAGGACACAATTTGCTGTGAATGTCAAGCTAGAATCTTAAGCAGATCAAGTTGGGGCCTCTTCCTGAACACATGAAGTAAATGGTAGTTTTCACATTGACTTCAATGGGAGCAAGACTGGGCACTGATGATCTAATTCTGAATCCTGCAACCCCCATTGACTGAAAATACAGGCTAATAAAACTACAGATTTATTTGAGAGAGGATGATACAATATTCTATTTCTTCTGTTCCATTACTCGTTGGGGGGGAAAGTCAAACACCTGATCCTAAATTAAATGACACACAGCAATACACTCTAAACTTTGTCAGATCCTAGCTGGTATAAAGTGGCATAGTTCCATTGATTTCAATGTACCATGTCAATTTACACCAGCTGAGGATCTGGTAGTCTATGTTTATACTTTTATGTTTAGACACCTGAAAGTTTCATTTTTCATGGACTAAATAATGAAACAAACTGGTGCAGATAATTAAAAATAAATTGGAGGTCCAAAAATTTGTCCAGAACTGAAATGTATATTTTTTCCTTGTAAAATATTTTGGTAAAATTTTAGTATACATATATATTTCACTTTTACCCACCTGTGTTTCTCCTAGATTTAGACAAGACCAGCAGCAGAACAAACAAGAGTTTCAAACAACACTACTACTGCCTGGCTCAGACCATTGAGCACTAGAAGGAATGCCTGTCCTTAGTAGATTTCCAACCCATTTTGTAAATTGAAGAGGGTCAGGTGGCTTTGGATGAGCACTGGAACTTTTGGCTGCTCACCCAAACCACACTGAAACCTTTGGCAGTTCTTCCATAACTGGGTGTCTAGTAGTTATATATCAGCAGAAACACTGAACCTTTTCCTCACAGGAACACCCCACAAGCACAAGAAGCATATTAACAAAATGCACACTTTGCAGCGTTTCTTTTTTTGCCATTCAGAATTTTAATTTGGTTAGTGAGTGACTGAAAAACCTCAAATCCAACCTTGGAGTATCAGTAACAGATTAAGGGATAAAGTAACATTATCCCCTGTTATTAATATTGGGTCGTCTTCAGTAAAAATATGTATACAAGTTCCTTCTACATTACTAAAATGAAGCTTTGTTTCTTATTTCTTTAAATAGCTTCCACCACCAAAGACAGAGAATTTTATACTGGATTTTAATTCTTGTAAAACATTACTTACAACACCAAACTGTTATTATATACCTTTTCAACTACATTCATTATAACTCAATACAGAACATCTTCTGCTCATATGCATTGCCAGACATTTCTGGCAGTATCTGAAACTGACTAAGAATTATGGGTATTTTTAAATCCAGAGTTAACCTGCAAATTACACATAGAAGATTGTATTTCCACTTTGAATGTCTCAGCAGTCTCTTTGTGTGTGTGTGTGTGTGTGTGTGTGTGTGTGTGTGAATCGTATATGTAGGAGAGTGAATTTTCTATAACAGTATGAAATAAAAATTAATAATTTTTATTTGTCTAGTTAGTAGCCTAGTCATTTTTTTAACTAGTGCTGATACTAATCAAAAGATTACTGAAAAAAATCAAAGTTAAATATTGTGAACTGCACAAGATCTAAAATATAGGGTCTGTCCACAGCACATTATACTAAGTCAACACATAATAGATTAAAAGCTGAACATTCAAATACTTCATTTAGAAATTTAAAGTTTCTGACATCATCTTCCACCACTCCATCAACTCTTCTTTCTCCTCTTCTTTTCTTTCAGACAATGACTCCAGCTCGAAATCAACCTAGGTCAGAGAAACAATCCAAAAGGTGAATTTTTAAACAATGCTGCAGGGAATGTAGGGCAGGGAAGGGAAGTCCATGTTTGGATTAATTAACTGAAAGGAATTATAGGAGAACAAATATTTATTGGGGGAAGTTCCCTCATTTTAGGCTGGGTTTTTCAAAAGACTCTAAAGGAGTTAGGTGCCCAACTTCTATTGAAATTCAATGACAGCTGGGCACCTAACTCCTTTAGCATGCAATGATATGAATTATCATTGTGGCTTTGCCCACCACCTACCAGTACAGGGAGAAAAACACCAAGATCAGAATTCAGGTAGTTGTCTGCTGCATGGCAGAGCAACACATATGCCACCACAAAGTTCCTTCTCACATACATCACATTATTTTAGCTATGTAATAGGGTGACTCGCCCACTGAGGGCTGGAGCTAGCCAAGGCTGATTACAAAAGCAGACACTTGGGAGAGAGTAGGGATTGCCCTAAAAAGAGCAGCAGGAGGAAGTAATGAAGTCTTGAAAACTGTAAAGACTGCAGTGAGTGTGACAGGCTTCTGTAGGGAAGACCTTGAGAGTGTTCCAGTGGCTCCTATTAGAGCCCTGAGTGAGAGAATGGTTTGGGCCTAGAAGCCAGACCAGAAGGCTGAATTTTAGCTAGGTGAAGCCTGAGAGTACTGGGCCCAGCTCCTTCTAGACACCCTGAGTGGGAGAAGGATGTGGGGGCCTGGAAGCCAGAGAAGGCAAAGCTCCTGCCGGATACAGCTGAAAGACTGAATTGGAGCTAGATCTGGGAAGAAGGGCTGAGGTATCTCTACCTATAGGAGACTGACTAGACTGAGGTTGGGGCTGGAGGGGAACATTTTAATTACCTATCAACTGTGAGTTATTAAGGGGTCCTGAAAAGGGGGAGGGGACATTGGTAGCAGGATACGGTGGCCATGAGAGGACACTCAGTAAACAGCAACCCTACTGAAATGTACTGCAGTATATCCTAATAAATGATGTCATATTAGGTTGACTCACTGTTTATTGTCTACCAGAAATAATTTTAAAGAGAGGCACTGATCTAAAATCTTCCCTGATGCATCTTCTACAGAGTTACATCCAGGATAGGTTTGTCCCACTTTAATTTTTAAGGGGGAAATTTACCTTTGTGCGGAGGGTCAAACCAAAACCCATACATTACTTACGTCCCACTAAAGTGCCAAATAAACCCCAAAGTAGGACTTAAGTGGTGTAAGTGTTCTAGTGCTGGCCCTCTGCACAGAGGTTAAGGAGATTTTCACCTTAACTGAATATTCGGTTGCCAAAAGAACATAAGAATGGTCATACTGGGTCAGACCAAAAGTCCACTCAGCCCAGTATCCTGTCTACTGACAGTGGCCAATGCCAGGTGCCCCAGAGGGAGTGAACCTAACAGGTAATCATCTAATAATAAACATCAAATCTAAACAAAAATGCTAATGTCCATCCGTGTGTGTAATTTTTACCCATCTACATGTCTTCCGCTTGGAGACAAGACCAGTAGCAAAAGAAATGAGACACCTTCAAACAACACTACTCTTGCTTGGTGGAAGCCAACAAGCATTAGAAAGAAAGAGTGCGCAGTCTGACTAGATATCCAGCCCGTTTTCTAAACTGATGAGGTTTGGGTATATTGAGAGTTATGAATGAAAAGCAGCTAGGGTTTTGCTTTAGACTTGACTTTATGAAATATAGGAATATACATATAATATAAATAACAATACTCCACTATTCTTTTTACATAAGGAAAGACAAACCAACCAACGAGGAAGAACTTACCCCAATGGCAGGGCTAAAGGGAACAGCCACTTTTTTAGTTATTGCTAGATAGCCTGGTGCTGAGGCTGTAAGTTTGTAGTTTCCTGGTGTAAGCAATCTCCAGTAATCACCATCGTTGGCTGAAGAGAAAGAAAAACATTGAATCTGAAGAAATGAAACACATTATCCCAGGCTAAAAAAGATGGGCTGTAAATGCCATTACAATATAATCCCAGAAATATCAGCCTGGATTTCAATATCCAGGCAATTATACAGTGATATGAGCCAATTTTAATTTATTTATAAAAAGTTGTTTTCAACAAATATAAGTCACCCTTCACTACTGATACAGCTCTTGTGGAAATAGATAAGCTGAGAACTGTCACCATGTAATAAGGAATCTCTTTAGGTATATAGTATCTTTTTATGTATATAGTTTGTCTTGGTGTTTCCCATCAACATGTGTGTGAGTTAAGGAAATAAATTCCCATCCATCAAGATTAGAATACTAGAGATTATATAGCCAGGTGAGAGAAGCATCATTTTTATCAGGCTGACCAATAAATGAAGGGAGGGACCAGATTATTCTATGTAATCTTTCCTTACAGTGAACTAATGAAGGGAAAAATAAAAAAGTACAATCCCAAAACTGCACAGTAGGACTAACCCTTTACTCCATTACACCAGTTTTACACCAATGGGTGGATAATGAGGCCCACTGGGCATTGTTTATAGTGTAGTACTTCTTCAGAGTTTACAAAAGTCACTTTGACAAAAATTCTCCATCCCTGCATACTACACAGAGTTTAGAAGAACCTTTGGAAGGTCACTCAGCAATGCCACTTGAAATCACTGCCATTTTCCTAAATGCTTGCTGAGCAATTCTGCAACTACACCAGCACTTTTTAAAAAAACATCCATGCCTAGAGGGGAATATTATATAATTGTTCACAAATAAAATTGACAGTGTCAGTACAATCAGAGTTGGTGAAAGTTCTATTGAGAAAGCTTCAGGAGGCATCAAACTAAAGTGCCCTCCATATTTTTTCTTTAAAAAGACAGATTCTGTGAAAAAATATGATCTATTATATTAGCTGGCACTGTAGCAAGACTGTATGTTAAACATACACAAAGGAGCAGAATTAAGGTTCACCATTCACTTTTGAGATTTCCTGACTTTTGACCACTTTATTCCTAAACCTTTTGATATTGCATTGCTGCTATCTTTTTGCGAATATCCAGCGATATGAGATGATGGGGTGATGGCTATGTGCATTTATCTACTATAGAAGTGTGGGGTGCAATATCAGACATCTTAATCTCCTAGCACTGCAACAGAGAATAGGGATTAGATTTTGACCTTTCATCTGGAGGACATAATCCTCTCTCTCTTCCCCCTTGGCTTCTTTCCTTCTCTCAGTCCCTATGCAGCTCACTTCTGGTTGGTAGCACTGCTGTCCACTTTGCCTGTAACATGTGGGCACATCACGAAGGGAAATACTACTCGGACTGGGTGGAATAATGGGATTCAGTGCCAAGGAAATGACTGTAGCATACAGTCTGTAGCATATAGTCCACAAAATATGGGAAATGTATTTATTTAAATTATCACCTTGCACCAAAAAAAATCCTGTTTAAAATTACAAACAATGAATGTATAGGTAACACTTCACACATTGTCAACATGAAACTCCCTCTGAATCTATCTCTAGGGTAAGATTCAGCAAAGATCAAAAGGTACAACACTACTAAAGAGCATGTTTAGAACAGGAAATGAAAAAGTACACCATCTCGCTGAAGCAGCAAGGAGTTTATCTAGGCAGAAAACAATTACCCAAACTGGAATTTGGCAAGGAGATTAGGTGTTAACACTCCTAATCCTACAAAAGTACAATGGGATCTTTAATGATCACAAGGGATTTGGACTAGAGTTTTAGGTTTCACCCTTGACATGGCATTTCCAAAAGTACATTGCTCAAGAACACAGTCTGGACATACCCCAAGTCACTATGGAATTGTCACTGGTGTGTTTGCAGCTCAAACCGACATATCCAGACTAGTTTTAATCTTGCTAGGTCATATCCCAGAGCAGTGAAGCCACAGCAGCTAGCTTGGAGATGTCAGCCTGAGCTGCAATCACACCCCGTGATTACAGTCTAGACATAGTCTCAGAGAGAAAGGTGTCACCTACTGAGTCACCAATAATACTTCATATAGCATGTGGGATTAGGACTAAAAGTATTGGCTCACTGGATCAGACCAGTGATTTATTTAGTCCAGACCAGTCTCCAACTGCAGCCACTATCATCTCCTTCAAAGAAAGGTGCAAGAAATTCTGCAGATGGCAGATATGAAATATCCTGCCCACAAGGAAAACTTCTTCCTAACCCCAGGATATCTCCCATCTAAGTACTGATGCAGCCTGACCACACTTAGCTAATAATATTTGATTAGATCTGAGATGCTGTGACTCCAGGTTGCATGCTACAGAGGCATAGCAATACGTTCTAGCACTACTCCTTAGTTAATCACCTAAGGTGTGACACCCACCTGATGTAATGTCATGGTTTATTCCCTCCACAGAAATGGTAGCATTTGCAATCGGGTTTCCCTGAAGATCTCTAACAAATCCTTTCACTCCCCGATGTATCTGAAAAAAGCCAGAGATACATGGGAAATTACTTATGCTTGTTTTCTAAAGGAAAAGGCAGCTGTTTTAGTCAGTAAAATATCTGAAACTGCATGTTATCCGCCCCAGAGCTACATGCTGAAAAGAAGCAGCAAGGATAATTTCTAAACCTCAAACTGGAATATTACAAAGTGATGAGCCAACGGAGTTCAGCTGTTGATATGACTAATTTGTTTTTTTGCTGTGCAGCATTCATCACAAATGTGCAGCAAACCATGAAGGGAAGTATGCATTCCCTTGAATCCTTCTGTTACTGAATATTCTCACACTCGATGAAAAGTGTTGAGAGACAGCCTGATGCACATCTTTCCCACAGGCTGGGAAGTTTTTGCAAATATAAGAATTTTTGGTCTGATCCTGCAAGGCGTTAAGAACTTAAGATGAGGTGTGAGCAGCCTCAACTCCCAATAAAATCAGCTCATTTACATGAGGCAATCAGCCCCTTGGAGGACTGAGCCCACAATATCCAATCCTGCTCCTATTGTAATTAATGGTAAAACTCACATTAACGACAGTGGAGCATGAATCCTCATTTGGAGACTGTACCCTGGGTCCTCTGGTGCGATGTGGCCCTTTTGTGTTGCAATACCATTAGACTGTGGCTCTAAAAGCAGCATCACCAGCCAGTATAGGGCATTTAGCAGACATAGCTACTACCAGGTGCAGCAAGTACAGGTGGGGATAGGGTATGCAACTGAGGCTTCTCTACACTCTGTTGATCTTCAGCTGTGCTTTAGGCACCATTAGCAGCTGGTATAATTTAGACAAGAACATCCTTTAGACAGCTCTAATTTATGACAAAGGATTAGCCTGGCACATAGCACAGGAGAGCAGAAAGGCCATGTACCCTCTACTGGGTAACACTACACTCTCCTCGGCCATAGCTGAGAAACTGACCAGTAAGTATCATGTAGGAAAGTCCAGAAGGTGAGTAAAATCCTCTACCAGATGAAAGCAACTGAACTTCGGTGATCTAGCCAACAGTTCAACAGAAGCAGGCAATTTAAGGTGTCACGGTATCTACAGTTCTGAAAATTCCTTGTCAGGCCATATTTTAATTAAAATTAATCCATGTGCAAAGCTGAAGTTTTTTTAGACAGTTAACTGGGGGATCCTGTAGCAAAAGGGTGAAATTCTGTAGTGCAATTATACTACCTCTTCATCCCACATAAAACTAACAGGCAAAACTCCGTGATTTATTCATTGCAAATATTTGATCTGGCAAACTTTGGCATTTTTTTCATAAATAAATTATTCAAGAATAAATGTGTCCCATTCATCAACAGCTGTACTAACAGGCTAATTTTCTCATCATAATCACAGGCATATACTTGTTAACCATAGCATATCAACCAAAAATCAGGTCTAGATCCAGATGGGTTTGAATTTTTAACAACCTCTTAGTTCTGGATTTACCCCAATGGATGTGTGTGGAGTAATCGTAATTACAACATATAATCAGATTAGCATAGTTGGCAGTTTCTGTTTAGTTGCATTACTCTACAGACAACTCTATTTTGACCATTTACCTGCTCAATATAATTGACAAGTGAGTTCTTGTTGTCCTCCCAGTAGGTCTTCAGAGTTTCCTCTGATGGGAATTTTTCACAGCTGAGTTCCACTGTGATTTCAAAGCAGTTGCTGCTGAGGTAATTGAAGTCCTGCATTCCTGCAATATCAGCATAGAGGTATATTGACACTGTTTGCATTGCTCTGAGGTAAGATGTACTGACAGTGTCCAGTGTGGAAAGTGGAACTCCTGGCAAGGAGGGACTTATGAAATGCTATGGGGAATTAGGAGAAATCTGCATTAAACACAATGGGCCTAATTCTCCTCTCCCATTGGTGTAAATCTAGAGCAGTGGTTATCAACCTGCGGCCTGATCAGCACACGGCTGTGGCCCATGGGACATCCTTGGGCCATATGGGTAGTATATATATTGTGTGTATGCGGCCCACATAACAGAGAGCTGTATACGTGGCACACAATGGTAAATAGGCTGAGAACCACTGATCTAGAGTAATTCCACTTAAGTTACTGGAGTATAAACCAGAATAAGAGAGAGGCGAATCAGGCCCAATATACTGTTCTCAGGGGGGAAAAAAGGGAGTTCACTAAAAATGCTCATTTAACAGAAAACACTGAATTTCTTGGCAGTCATGACTGCATGTAATGATTGTACCAAATCTGACCGTGCATCTGGCCTGCATATTCCTATGGGACACTTGGCATGGAAAGCCCTTTTTTTCTTCCATAGGAACTAAAAACAATTTCCAGGTGTGGTTCAATTATTTCCAGATGAAAAAAGAAACTGACCATTATGTGCACTGTAAGCCTGTGAATGACAGCTAATGACAAGGCAAATAAAACATCACATAAATACTTTGAAAGAGGTATTTATTAGGGCTGATCAAATTATGCTTTTCAGCAAAAAAATTGCTTTTCATCACAATTTTTAGGGTCTACTTTCCATGGAAAATTTTTTCAATGATTTTCTGCAAACAAACAACCCTCACCCCCAAAATGAAATGTTTTCATTTTCATTGAAATTTTCAACTGCAGTGGGAGAATGGGGAAGGGAGGCCCATAATTTCCAATCAGCTACAGCGTTTATTTTTCTTGGGTTTGTTTTTTGTTTTGTTTTTTTCTTTCAAACTCAGCAGCAGAGTAAAAGAAATGGGGAATAGACTTGAATATGATAAATGAAAAACATTGTTAATGCAACTTTAATTAGGAGAATTTAAAAATGTACAGTAGTATTTTTGATTAGCTGTGCATTTATATGTTCATCTGCCTGACCTCAATGAGTCATTATATTCACTGAACCAGTTTCTGTGACACCCACTCCACTTTCTCTGCACCACTCAGGCAGCACAAAGAGGAGTGGAAGCCAGTCATGTTTCCCAGGATGAGGATTCTCCCAGTGTGGGGGAGTTCCCAGAAAGCACAGGGTTTGTATAGCCGATTCCTATGCCGCCTCCTTGTGGTTTTCAGTGTAGGGGTAGGAAGAAGCCTGACTGAAGTACATCATACCTTGGCAATCCCCTGATGGATTATTGCCAAAGGGCAATTACAGTAGTCCCTAGGCTGCTCTAAATTCCCCTGTGACTGGGATCTCAAAACTAGTCTCAGACTCAGGGAACTGCAGTCAGCTTCCTGATGCCATCCTGCCCCTTCATGGTGGGCACAGTAGAGAATCTGGTCCAATACATGCAATGTGACTGAATTCATGTTACCTGTCAAGCTATGACTTTCAAATGTCATGACTTGTTTGTAGCCTACTTCTATAGCCTCTAGTAGCTGGGCAAAACCTTCATTTATTCCAAAGTCCAATTTACTTTCCCATGATTATATTAGAGACCATTTGGACACAACAGAAAATATCTGCTGTACAATTTCTGTTTTTATTTTATTGCCTAAAAAATAGGGGGAGGGAGGTTGCTGTTTTTTACCCAAAGCTCTCAGCTGTGGCCCAGGACTGCAAAGGTATCTGAGCAAATAGACTTGTATAATTCAAAACTCATACACACATAGGAATTGCAATACTCTACCAGGCTGTGCTAATGGGTTACACAGACTAACTGTGTGTTGTATGAAAGCCTTTTCTTTCATACAGTTTTGAATCTGCCACTTTTCAACTGAAATGTCCTCCTTTATTTGTACTGAGGTTGCACCTAAAGGCCCAAATAAGATTTGAGCTCATCATGTTATGTGCAGTACAGACAGAAAGCGACAATTGAGAGAGAGAGAGAGAGAAAGTGGGAGAAAGTATCGTCATCCCTATTTTACAGATGGGGAATTGACACACAGAGACTAAATGACTTACAAGGAGAGACTGAGGGAACTGGGGTTATTTAGTCTGCAGAAGAGAAGAGTGAGGGGGGAATTTGATAACAGCCTTCAAATACCTGAAGGGGGTTCCAAAGAGGATGGAACTCGGCTGTTCTTGTTCTGTCATCTGCCACCACTGAGAAGCAATGGTCTCAAGTTGCAGTGGGGGAGGTCTAGGTTGGATATTAGGAAACACTATTTCACTAGGAGGGTTGTGAAGCACTGGAATGGGTTACCAAGGGAGGTGATGGAATCTCCATTCTTAGAGGTTTTTAAGGCTTGGCTTGACAAAGCCCTGGCTGGGATGATTTAGTTGGGGTTGGTCCTGCTTTGAGCAGGGGGTTGGACTGGATGACCTCTGGAGGTCTCGTCCAACCCCAATCTTCTATAATTCTATGACTTGCCCAAGGTCACACAGGATATCTGTGGCACAGCCAGGAACTGAACCGAGGTCTCCTCAGTCCTAGTCAAGTGCCTTACCCAGGCACACATCTTTCTAGTTACATTTTTAAACAAACTGCCCCTTAACCATTCCCTCCCATTGTCTCTTTTACCGTAGCTGACTGATCATTCCGTCCTACTCACCTCAGAGAGAGAGAGAGAGACACCTAAAAATAAAAAAGTGAATAATAAAATATCTTTGGTGCGTACGGTAACTGAAATTCTGGAGAGGAAATGGCCTCTCCTATCCAGCTGTCCTGTATCACTTCAGCCCCTAGCCATGACCTCTCACCCTCCTGGAAGAGAGGGGATATTAGGAGGCTCTTTGCATGGGGGACAGACTTTACCTTTTACTATAATGCAGTAGTCATATTGTACATTAATGGTGGGGGGGGTCATTGCAAACTTCACACTATCACCTACACCTTTGATTCACGTCCCTCATTGCTGGTTCAGAGTGGGGATTTTCTAGGGAACCAAGTGAGTTGAATGTCCCTTTGTTCTTTTATTCCACTCCCTTGTAGTTAAGGGCGTTTCACAGGATTTACGTTGGAATAAATGAGTTTAGAATCTGGACAAAACAAATTTTCTTCCATTTTAAAATTTAAATATTATGTTAGGGGACAGATCCTCAGAGCTGCTGAGCATCTGCAATTCCCACGTACCTCTGTGTTACTAGTTAATATATGAACTAGTAGTATAATACTTTATTAGTATGTATGGGTAGTATATTGAGACAAAGCACATCAGAGCATTCGTTCTTAGGATGGTACAAACTAAAGCTTTGGGGGTGATATGCAGAGCATGAGCATTTTACCTATCTGCCTCATGGTAAAACCCAAAAGAAAATGTCCTCGGCTTTGATTCAGCAATAGGTAACATGAAATGTGATTTATGTCGCAATGAACTGACGAAGTGCCAAGCACAACTTACAGCATGCCTGAGAATAAAAAGACATTTAAACAATAGACTATTTACAGAGCAAGTTAAGCTGCTTTGAGATGCTATTTTTATGCTCATACAAGAATCTGATCCGACTCAGTTGATCAAGTGCCCTTGCACGGCTACTTGGAGTACTGTATTGTACATATTACAGTGTTAAACTGTAATGAGTGAATAACTGCCATAGGAGACTTATGCTTGGGAATGATTTGCTATTAGCTCTTGATCTTGCCTATATTATACTGTATATAGATATTACACAGACAAAACCTACTTTAAGAGAACATTATTAAGATGGCAGAGTCAAGCATTCAAAAATTTTGGAAATGCCAGAATTAAGGTTCCTTCTGTAAGCTTAATTCAGCCCCCTTATGTGTATGTATTATGATACAGTCTTTAATTGCAAGATCACACATTATTTTTTCCACAGGGCCACACCTCATTCAATACACAGGAAATGAATCAGGATTTGCAATGAAGGAGATTTTTCATCCTTCATCTAATCTCCGTCTCCCCCATCGACTGGCTCCCAGTCTTCATCCCCCATTTCCTTCCCTGGCTCCCAGTTCCAGTCTCTTTGCCCAGTCAGTCCTACTCTTCCCCCCTGGATCCTAGTCCCATTCCCAATCTCTCCCTTGCTTCTAGTTCCCTGTCCTAATATTCTTGACCAGCAAGTCAGTCAGTCTTCCCCAACCCCAACTCCACCAGTCTCCAGTTTTCACACCCCCGGCAGCTCCTCCCAATCTGTTTTGCCACCTCTGAAAATCTAGCTGTTGTCCCTTCCACATTCAAACCAGGCAGCTTCCTCTTCTATGCTTCCTGAACCCAGTAGTAGGGGCATTGTGAGTGTATGACAGACATGTTCCCTATTCTAAGTTCAGGTGCCTGGACCCCGCCCAGCTCACAGCAGCCCAGAGCTGCAATTGCAAAGTCCTGTGCAGTCCTGGGCTCCAGCATATCCAATGTGGATGGAAGCATTTGGAATCTGCAGGTGGGCTGCCCTGGAGCTGCAAACCCTGGAATTGCCAGAGAGCTGGGCAGACAATCTGGCACACAACTAGGCAGGTTTCCAGAGGAACTTAATCAAAACTGAACCCTCTCTGCCAAATATTTCAATAAATATGCAAATTCTGACCAAAGAAGTTTCATTGGAATTTTTCCAACCAGCTCAAGCTTCCATTGACTTAAATGGGAGTTTTGTCTAAGCAAAGAACTGAGTTAAAACTAAAGTCTAATTCATGCCCATGAGGCCTACGAGTGGAAGTATTTCCTTTCCCCACATAGTAAAGGGGGTCAACGACCTCTACCACATTGTCCCGCTGTGACGTTGCACCCCATAATGCTTTATGGAAATATGCTTATGAATGTATATATGACATAACATATTCCAGTTATGTGGCATATTTAGCATAAAACATATCTCTGTAAAAGTTATTATCTACTGAATATATTCATCCTATTTGTATGCATGTATCATTTTTGTATTCAAAGTTATGAATATTGGCTGTGTACTTGTTTGATTTTAAGTAACCTTAGAAAGGCATTTGGGAAGCTTCTTTAGAAAGGTTTCAGAGTAGCAGCCGTGTTAGCAAGAAGATATTTATATTTATACATACAGAAAACATGAAAAGGTGGAAGTATTGATTGGCCTCTTGCAATTGGTATGGCTACTTCCACCTTTTCATGTTCTCTGTATGTATAAATATCATCTTGTTGTAGATTCCCTTCTATGCATCCGATGAAGTGGGCTGTAGCCCACGAAAGCTTATGCTCAAATAAATGTGTTTAGTCTCTAAGGTGCCACAAGTACTCCAGTTCTTTTTTCTTTAGAAAGGAATTTGCAAGTTAAGTGCCCAATCAAGAAGCAAAGTTAAGTTCTGAAGAAGTGAGGTTCTTACCCACGAAAGCTTATGCTCCCAGTACTTCTGTTAGTCTCAAAGGTGCCACAGGACCCTCTGTTGCTTTTTACAGATTCAGACTAACACGGCTACCCCTCTGATACTTAATGGACAATGGATCTTGGAAGGCTCCAATCCACATAAGAAGTCTACTTGAGGATGTTCAAGGTAGCATGTGAACCATGGCTGCTACCTGTAAGTTCTGAGTCATGCATGGACATGTGACTCCAAAACTCCATCTTGGAGCTGGACTTTGCATAGGAGAGAGGAGGGGGTCTCCACCCACAAGAGAGTCTATTTAAGTCGTTGGAAGACCCCTCCATTTTGTCTTCAGCTGACTCAAGAGATAGCCTCTCCACCCCTGAAAGAAACTGGAACAAAGGACAGTAACCATGGGGGTGTGAGTGATTGCTGGATCCAAACTAGAAGGAGGCTAGTCTGTAAAAGAGGCTTATTGGAACAACTCTGAGGGTGAGATTTTATCTGTATTCAGTTTCTTACTGTATTAGGCATAGGCTTGCATGTTTTCTTTTATTTTGCTTGGTAATTCACTTTGTTCTGTCTGTTATTACAAAAAGTAGGATTTAAGTGGTTCCAAGTATTTAACAAAATCACTTTTAACTTATTAATTAACCCAGAGTATGTATTAATACTGTGGGAGAGGGGGCAAACATCTGTGCATCTCTCTCTATCAGTGTTATAGAGGGTGAACAATTTATGAGTTTACCCTGTATAAGCTTCTTAAGCTGCTTTCAGTTAAGCCTGCAGTTTGTGGGACGTGGTTCAGGCCTGGGTCTGTGTTTGTAGCCAGCAAGTGTGTCTGGCACAACCAGGCAGGGTTCTGGAGTTCCAACCTGGCAGGGACGGCAGGGGCAGAAGTAGTCTTGGCACATCAGTTGGCAGCCTCAAGGGGGTTTCTGTGATCCAACCCATCACACCCGCCACCTCCACTGGACCCTGCAGAGAGCTCTGCATGAGTCTGGGGATCCACTGATAGGGAGGAGGCAAGAAGTGAGAAAGGGATGCAGGAATCTAAGGCCCTGATTGGACTCCCATTGAAACTGATGGCAAAACTTCCGTTATCTACAGTGGCGTAAAATCAGACCCTAAACACCTCCTAGAAGGCACTCTGCACCTTTCAAGATTGGGCCCACAGTGAATAGCAGTCAGCAGTCTGCCATCCCTTACCAGGTATCTTTCTTTTTTCTCTGAGATAGTCAGTAATGATCAATTACTCCATACGCCTATAAGCAATAGTGTAACTGTGTTTAGTGTCCATTTTTCTACTGTGCATGTGTAAAATCAATATTTCAATTGTTTATTCATCCATTATTTTTTAACATTTATTCTCTGAATTATCTGTTCCAAACCTGGAGATAAAACAGTTTTCATACCTTTTGGGAAAAAAGACAAAATTTTTAATTGCTTTCTAACTGTAGAAAATGGCTTAATTGCCGTTGTATGAGAACTGAATTGCTTAAACATTCTGAGTCTGCTGGGTGTGTAGTGTGAAAGATAACAAATATTTTAACAGGCATCCTGCTCAGCTTCCCTTTTCACTGTGTGTATGTTCTGAGCTGAGCACATAAGGAGTTCCATGCTTACCTCCCATTTGCTTCATGGGAGTCTTGCGGCTACAGTAGTTAAGAAAATATTCCCTAAGGATCCATCTGAGATTCAGCTTGTGTTACACCAGCAAACACTGAAGAGCTTTGCAATTTTGTTCTATTAATTTGTCACTGAATATCTGATTTTAAAGTAACCACAATTACTGACTATCCTCAAAAGCAACTGAATCTGTATTGTACCATGAAGTGGCACTGACCGCCAGGAACACTGTACCAAGCACCACCGTTGGTTGTTCCATCTACAAAACTACTGTCGTCATCATTCTTACGACATGGTGGTCTGTTTTGATCAGACATGGCTGGGTTAAAAGATGAATAGCTCCGAGCTAAGCTTTGAAAAATTGCATCATCAGGGCAGGAGCTGTATTCATGAGTGCTACCTAGAATAAAAAGTCAGACACATGGATTAGCAGGTTAGTCATACAGACTAGGACTACTGGATTATGAATTCATTAGGGCAGGGACAGTGTCTTTTACTTTTCTGTAATTACCCAGTGCACATATAGCAAAATAAAATTAATAATAATACTATTACTTCAAATGTTAACACTATCTGTATTGCTGTTATTTAAAATATTCATATCAATATTAATAATAATCCTTATTGATGTACCAGTATTAATATTATTATTATTTATTAATTTTACAGTACCAAACACCCCCAACATGTGCTAGGCATTTTATAGACCAAATAAACAAAAAAAGTCTTTCCTTAAAGAGTTTACAATCTGATACTGAATGATATGATGAGTGAGAGTAACAAACAATAGGGAGAAAGTGAGTTGAAGAAGGACAAGGGTTACAAATAAGATCAGATGGTTATTCAATTTAAGCCTGTGCACATGTTAGTGGTTGAAGTAATAAAACAATAATAATACTATGTGCAAACTGGTAAAATGATTCTGCTGGAGAGTGAACCATTTTATAACAGACTACATAGTGCCAAGCAGTGATAGTGAAGGAGAAACTGCAATACAGTTATTTTCACTAACATACACATCACTTCCATGACTGCATTTATTAAAGTACCAACAGTTAAATCTTGACATCATAAAGAACCCTTTCAACTAGGTATGTCACGAATGTCTTAGTTTGCAAGCCATAAATAAACAGCCTCTGCTTACATGTCAGCTATTGTACACACAACCGCTGGTTCATTGTCATGTAGTAGTTACCAAATATGTGGACTATACTTCAGACAGATGATGAGGATGATATGGAGAGTTATACATTGTGGACAGAAAGGGTGAAATCCTGGCTCCATAACAGTTAATAGTAAAAGTCCCATTGACTTCAGTAGAGGCAGGATATCACCTAAGCTGCGTTTGCTATTATACTATCTAAGTCACTTTGCTTGGGAAGTTCCTAGACTCATGACTCAATATTTAACTACCATTTCTTCACTGACAGGTGTCCAGACCCCTCTCCCTGATTAGGAAAATCTGGTGTATGACTAAAAAGGATATAATGTATGGCAATGGTCCCCAAACTGTGGGGCATGCCCTCCTAGGAATGTTTGGGGAGGTGCACTGTGTAGCGGGGCTGAGGCCAGCCCCTACTGGGGACAGGGAGGGAGTGCCACTCCAGTCCCACTCCAGTCCCAGACCAGCTTTGTCCCCACCCTTGCTCCTCCCCTAGCCCCATTCACCCCACCGTCCTGCTCCACCCCCCGACCAGCTCCAACCCCAGTCGTAGCTCCACTCTGCCCCCAGCCAAGCTGTGCCCTCATTCACTCTCCCCAGACCACCTCTGCCCCCAGTTCCAGCTCCACCCCCCCCCCCTGCTCAGCTCCCAGCCCGGCTCTGCCCTCATTCCCTCTCTGCCCCCAGACCAGCTCCCCCTTTAGATCCAGCTGCTCCCCCATCCCTATTTCTGCTCCCAGCTCCATTTTCAGCCTACACTCCACTGCTAAGGAAGCCTTGGCTGTGCAGTAATGGGCGGGGCATGGACAGATTCCAATAATGGTAAGAGGGGGCACAATTGTAAAAGTTTGAGCATCACAGATGTAGGGTAACTGTTTCAGGATCTTCTCAATTAATTCATCATTACAGGTTTGCACTAAAATTATAGTGCAAATGGATAAAATTTTCTGAACCTAATACTCCATTGTGTTATACCAATTATATGCCAAGTAACCCCACTGAAATCAGGCTCTTCTAACAGTAGAAAATGTATCTTCAAAACTAGAATGAAAGATTACATGTTAACTATCTTTGAACCAATAAATATAACTAATTAATGAATAATCTACTTGAATGGGTCATTATTATACAGTTACATGGTATTTCCACTCCACTCCTAGCTGATTAGGCCTCAGCTAGAATATTGTGTCCAGTTCTGGGCACCACATTTCAGGAAAGATGTGGACAAGTTGGAGAAATTCCAGAGAAGAGCAACAAAAATGATTAAAGGTCTAGAAAACATGACCTATGAGGAAATATTGGGGAAAAAATGGGTTTGCTTAGTCTAGAGAAGAGAAGATTGAGGGGGGACATAACAGTTTTCAAGTACATAAAAGGTTGTTCTCATGAGGAAGGTGAAAAAAATGTTCTCGTTAACCTCTGATGATAGGACAAGAAGTAATGGGCTTAAATTGCAGCAAGGGAGGTTTAGGTTGGACATTAGGAAAAACTTCCCGTTAAGCACTGGAACAAATTGCCTATGGAGGCTGTGGAATCTCCGTCACTGGGGGGTTTAAAAGCAGGTTAGACAAATCAGGAATGGTCTAGATGATACTTAGTCCTGCCATGAGTGCAGATGACCTATTGAGGTCCCTTCCAGTCCTACACTTCTATGATTTGGAAAGTGAATCTTAGTTAGCAGCCATGGAAGGATAGCGTGTCTACATCCTATTTGTGTCTTTGGACATATGAAGCTAATGTATAATACACACCACTGCGCGTTTCATCATATGGATAGTTTGCAACAAGGTCTCCTCCATGAAGATTGGCTGAGAGGACAAAGGGAATATCCATAATCCAGTGAATGATACTTTTAGTTTCAGGAGCAAGCTATAACAAAACAGATATTTTCAGCAATTAACCTTGATAGTCCATGTAGTAACATACCCAGCAGTCTAATGCCTTTTAAATACAAGTTACAGGCTTGATTCTGATCACACTTATGGCTGGATCCATCTAAGTCAATGGGAATTTTTAAACTGGCTTCAAGGCAGTTTATTGACATTAGGCCCTTGCACAGATGTCAATCTGGAGTAGCTCCATTGACTTTGGTGGATTCACATCAAAGGGAAAAGGTGTAAATTAGATCAGAATTAGACCCTATATTTATTGCATCTCAGTGTTTGACTTTACCCTGCTACACATAGCATAGGAAATATTGCAAATATTGTGATAATTTTGAAAACCATGAAAAAATTAATGTTGATTTCAACAACGTCCACTGTACATTCTATGCTGTACAATGGATAGATAGTAAAATTAAACCTGTGCTGAGCTGGTAGCCACTTTTCATCAACAGGTTGTCAAAATTTGTAATCAAAAACTGGCTTTTAGAGCCATAGCCACTTAAGAGTGTACGTCAGTGTACCAGGAGTAGTTCCTGAAACATTCTGCATGTGAAGAACTAGACAGAACCCCTCCAGATGCATTAAACCCATATATATTTAAGAATATGGGTACATAAACAAGAACTGAGTTTCCAGCAGGGAAGATCAATGTATAAGTGAATTCTGGCAGTGTTCCACAGATGGCAATACCAGGACTGTCTGATCAACCAGGGAAATGTAGGAGACAAAGTCAAGGATGACGCCATAATCTCTGGTTTTAAAAAATTAAGGTTGGAGTTAAGGAGAGTGACTGTGAACTAACAGAATGGACCAAAGAAGACTTGCTACAAAAAAGGAGGAATCCAGTTTATGAAATGTTCAATAGAAGGAAATTAATGGTGCACTAGGAGCTGACAGATTTAAGACCAGAAAATAGATTAGTTTAAGTAACAAAATAATCCAAGTCCAGAACATTGTCTTATTTATTTAAAAACATAGGCTTCTTGATGTAAGAGCCAGCAAGAGAGCTCTCTATGGAAAAGGATGAAACACACTCCAATGTTTTGGTGGAAAGTACAGGACATTATTTACCTTAGGATTCTGGTCCACAGCTTTCCTCATGTTTTTCAGTAGGTGATTGTTTGGGCCACCTTCTCTCTCATTAATGTAAACTATTCTATCCAGGTCAGGGAAATTACGGTTCAGGTCTATTCCTTGAGCATTACTTCGGCCAACAAACCAGTCTTTGAATTCACCAGGCTGAAAGGGAAGAGGGAACAGAAAAGGAAAACAAAAGTAGTTCAGGCCATCTGTACAGACCAACACATATGTATTAATATTATTATTTATTTGTATTACTGTAGCACACAGTGGCCCCAGTCCTAGCCCAGGACCACAATGTACTAGGCACTGTACAAAACAGAACAAAAAGATCCTGCCCCAAAGGGCTTACAATCTAATTATCAGAAAGAGACAACGGATGGATAAAGATGGGGGAGTACAAGTAAACGAGATGATATAGGTGACAGGCAGTGGTCTTTGCACAATGGCAGCCTAACCATTGTCATGGTTTTTGTAGACATCATTGCAAAGGAGAGTTTTGATGAAGGAGTTAAAGGTAGTTTTGTGAATGTTTAAGGGAACCACCTTCCAGATGTGAGGGGCAGCATGGAGGAAGGCATGAAAGTGCTCGTGATGGTGGAGGTCAGCATCATCGGCAAATCAGAAAGCAACAACAGGTGGATAGTGAAAGAGAGATGATAGATAGGGTGGGATTGACTATGACGTGTCTGGAAAGTGAATACTAGCAACTTATATTTGATGTGACAGGGAAGGGAGAGGCCAGTGGAGAGATTCAAAAAGAGGGGTGACATGGGCTAGGAAAATGATCTAAGGAGCAGCATTCTGAATGGATATGAGCAGGGCAAGATTGCATTTGCCAAGGCCAGAGAGCTCCGGCTGTTGCAGTAACTGAGACACAAGATGATGACAGCTTGGATGAGAGCTTTAGCTGTATGATGGACAGGGAAGGCTGTATCTTCAAGATGTTATGCAGACAGAATCAGCACAAACCTAAAATAAATTTGCACTCTGGACCAAAGCCTTTAATCGTCACTTACTAAGGCAAAATTCCCACTGAAGTCAACAGTGTTTTATGTGAGTTTGCACTGTGTGAGGAGTTCGGGATTTGGCCCTAGAGTTGGATTATTGCAGATCAGTGAGTGTTAGTAGCTTAAAGCTGAGGTTAAAGGCAAATTCTCTTAGGAAGGGCAGCCTTGCATGGCAGAAAGTTCAGATTTGTATTATCATGCTTCAGGTCACATTATTTCTAAAAGATCAAATACTGAAGTTCTTATGCAGACAAACTCCTATGAAAGTCAATGTTCCTCATCCAGAGGAGAGCTGTAGTTGTTCAGAATGTCTCAGGGATCAGGAACAATGTGAGTTTTGCATTAGCAAGAACTTCCAGATTTGGCTATGATGCTTTCAATTTGCATTAAAAAACCATATCATTTCCCTGAAGCTGACCAGTGACAGCATGTACTCTCTGATGATTATTTGTATTCTCTCTCATTATGACTTTAGCTAATGGAAAATTCATGGCAAAGATATCGTTTTGGTTTAATTTGTGGGGTGTATCAAACCTGTCATAAATCTCTGTGTACTGTAGCACTATACAAATAAAATTCAAGTAACACTAAAAGCAATACATGTAAAGACCAGTTTCTTTCTGAAGGCAGGAAAGAGGTTCTTTCCCATTTTAAATCAAAGTTTTACAAAAGGTGATTTAACATGAGCAGGACATACGGCCACCAGCTGGTAATTTATGGGAAATATAGCTTCCGCTTTGCTGCCACTAGAGGGAGTGCTACTACTGAACATTTTTTAGAAATAGTGATGGTAGCTGATTCAAACACGACTGTTTCATTTCCATGAGTTAACAATATTTTAAGACACAGAATCTTGCTTATTTAATAATATATAAGCGTTCATGTGGTAAGTTTCAAAATTACTATAGTAGTAATCTTTACAATTTAATGTACTCAAAGTCTAATAAAAATATATTTTGTTGGTGACCTAAACTATAACTATTTGATATTTTATATTATAAATCATAATAATGATCACGTCTTTATTAAAGGTGGAATTATAGTTCTGAGTAGTGCCCATACACTAAAGCCCCAATCCTGAAAACACTTCTGCAGATATTTAACTTTAAGCATGTCTGTAGTCCCATTCATTTCAATGGGTATATTCATTGGAGTAAAATTACAAGTGTGCATAAGTGCAGAACTGCAGAAGTGCAGATGAAACATCCATGAGTAATCCATTAATACAATTTTAGATCTGCATGATAAGATCACAATTTTCTTGACTGTATTCATTATCCTAAATTTGCTGAATAATTCTTGGTCAGTAGTCGGTTTAGAAGAAGCTTGTTCAGAGTCTTTGATATTTGAAATTAAAGCAGTTTTATGAGACATATAGGTCACATAATATGTTTCTGTTCCCTGATTGGATGGATGTAATTCTTAGAATCAGGTTTCCAGTGAGAATACTCTTAATCAGGGCTGGCTCCAGCTTTTTTGCCGCCCCAAGCGGCGAAGAAAAAAAAAAAGAAAGAAAAAAAAGAAAAACCTGATTGAGCTGCCGCCAAAGTGCCGCGGAAGGGGAAAAGAGGGAGTGAAGGACTTGCCGCCGAATTGCTGCCGAAGACTGAAGTGGAGCAATTGGGCTGCCCCCCGAAGTGCTGCTGAAGAGGAAGGACCCGCCTCCGAATTACCACCGCAGACCCAGAAGTGCCGCCCCAACAACGGACAGAATGCCGCCCCTTTCTATTAGCTGCCCCAGGCACCTGCTTCCTTCACTGGTGCCTGGAGCTGGCCCTGCTCTTAATTATTACTTAAACTTACCCTTCCACCAATATTTTGCAATATTCCATTAAAATTTGCTGTTTGGGGGGAAAACATTCTGGTCAGTGAACTTATTTGATAGAATATTTATGAAATGTGACAACAGACAGGTCATGAATACAGTGAATTAGTTAAACTAAAATGAATATTTGGAGACAATTTTTTGGAGTATTTGCCTAGCTGTATCATATACCTTATTAAAGGGGACAGCTACAATGCATTTTACCATTAAAAATAGTGTTTAAGCTGGACTAGTCAAAAGTCATGCAGTGAAAATTCATATATTTATGAGCTTGTTATATTAGTGGTGTTTTTCACTGAGTCTGAGGTAGACACAGATAGTGATTACAATTCTTATATACGTTGGCTTACAAACCTGGGATGCTGCCTTCTCAAACCCATCTGGATTAAAGGATGGCATGATATGGATGCGTGTGCTGTGGATCAAGTTGATAATTGTCTCGTTTCCCTTCTGGTATTCATTACATAGGTACTGAGCTAAGAAAATAAGCAGCTCCCTTCCAACGGCTTCATTCCCGTGCATATTCCCGATATACTTAAATTCAGGCTCCCCTGCAACACAAAGAAGAAACATCCCTTAGACAGATGCAAAGAATATTCACCAAAGCCCATGGAGAAAGTGTGGATCAGGTCCATATTATAGCTGTTTCTAACACTATTATTATAGTTCTATGTTCCCATCCTTTGTTCCTGAAGATCTAAGAGAGAGAGATTGAAAATTTCCTTCAGGACAGTGAATTTAGATTTTCAAAACAATCCAGCTAATTAAATAAAGTAATCCTTATTCAGGAGTTGAGAAAAGACACCAAATTCTGATCCAGTATACCAGTGTAAATGCACCATTAATATTAATGGTATGTCTCTGCATTTACATTGCATAACTGGTAAAATCCAAATGTAGCCCATACATTTATTGTTTATAAAAAATAAATTCACTTTTCAAGAAAGGAAAAGTGTTGCTAAATTAATCTTTTAATTGTTAATGTCATTTTAGGGCTAGGTTAAAACACCCACTACTTGCAAATACTTTAAACTGGAATGATATTTTTTATAACACTCCCAATGAATAGCTCCTGCTCCTAGTGGTCTGAAAGTCCTATTTAACAACTGTCTGGGACATTCACTTCAGATTTATACACTTGGTGCATTACCCTGATGAGTAGAATGTGTGTTTTTTCCTTAAATAAATAAAAACTCCAATCTTCCCAAATTATGCTTATTGGTCATTATCATTGCAGCTCTAGATACAAGAGGAATGTGCAGGAGAGAGTTTGTGGTCCCTAGAGGCATGAAGAATTTATATGTATTTATTATTTTTAAGGTAATATCTTGGGCCCTGATCCTGCAAACATTCAGACATGTGTTTAACTTTAAACACGTGAGAATTCTAACTGAAATCAAGGGGACTCTCGTGCTAAAGGTATGCATATTCCTAAGTGTTTGCAGGATTGGGGGTTTAATTTTCTTTTGATCTGTGTTCATCTCTAGATATGAATATTTAATTTTTTTATTCCATTATAATGCTCTCGTTTGATCAAGGAGTATTTCAATGATATGCTTTGAATATCTAATTTTGAAGACTTGATCTGATCTGTATTATCCGGTGTGTCATATGTAAGATATAGGAGGTAATTGTCCCACTCTATTTGGCCCTGGTGAGGCTCCAGCTGGAGTATTGTGTCCAGTGTTGGGCATCAGGAAAGATGTGGACAAACTGGAGAGAATCCACAGGACAGCAACAAAAATGATCAAAGGTTTAGAAAAACTTTATCCTTGAACCTGTAGCAATTTTACAGGTTACTACCACTAAACCCAAACATTCTTGTTAAACCCTCTAAAACCAACTCCTCTTCTTCGCTTCATTGCTTTATCCGTTTTCTATCAATAACATTCCTCTTGACAGTGTCCATTTGGTACTTCAAGCAGAGGAGCGTGAGCAGTAGCACAGTGATATCAGAGGCAATGTAGCCAATCATCACTCACTCACTCCAATGACCCTAATCTTTAACCCTAACCCTGCTGCCTGCCTGGGTCATGTCTCCCCTTGACAATGCCCATTTAGTGCTGCAGGCGGAGGAATCTCTGCCTATAGCACTAAGTGGGCATGGTTTAGATGAACTAAAACAGTTTTGAGTAGGCAAAGGTAAATGATCTTGCCTAAACCAGGCATAGTGTGGAGGGGGCCACAGTGCAAATCTCTATTCTCTTTCCTACTCCACCTATATAGCAACTGATCTGAAGCAGCCCATTATTCCTGTCCTGAACTCTTTCAAAGTGCCTCAGTCCTGACCTGCAGTTTCATTTGCTGAATCATTTCAAGCAATGGGATTGAAGTATGCTAATGAACTGGAGGGAGAGAGTGATGGCTGGCTGAGTTACCTCTGTTGTAACAATGATCCAATCAGTGGACCAGATTCAGTCAGCGGTGGCTCCAGGCACCAGTGCTCCAAGTGCATGCCTGGGGCAGCAAGCCGTGGGGGGGCACCCTGCCGGGCCTGCGAAGGCGGCAGTCAGGCAGCCTTTGGAGGCGTGCCTGCGGGAGGTCCGCCAGTCCCGCGGATTCGGCGGCAATTCGGCGGCGGGTACACTGAATCCGTGGGACCAGGCACCTCCCGCAGTCGTGCCGCCGAAAGCCGCCTGCCTGCCGTGTTTGGGGCGGCAAAAAAGCTAGAGCCGCCTCTGGATTCAGTGATGAATCCTGATTGCATGCCACCTGAGGCACATTGCGCATATGCTAAGACTTCATTTACCAATGTGTTTTTCTATGTGACATGATAATAAACCAATGTTCGGACCCTTGCAGTTTACTGAATATTACACTTGAGTATTTCAACTGCATAGCTCATTCACATTAAGCACACGACATGCAATTTACCTGCCGGAAACAGAATTATTTTCCCTATAATTTCAGGCAGGAAAAGGTAGTAACTTGTCAGTGTTTTAAGGTACCACATGTCTGTCTGTCCAGAAATCCTTTAAGAGCCAATAGAGGTGTCTGCTGCTTCCTTTCTGAATACAGCTACTACAATTATAATCCTTCATAGAACATCATGTTTTTGTGAAAAGACACTGTCAATTCAAATTTGATGTAAAATGTTGATTTTTGTAAAAATTAACTTCCCCCAAACCAAAGACCAGTGTAAGTATTTCCATGTTGTTGATTTTTTAAAAATTTGTAGACAAGTTTTCAATGAAGAATTCCAGTGTTAGCAATCCAAAAACCTAAAAGTGAAACAGACTAAAAACAAACATGAAATTGACTCCATTGATTCCCATGGCTCAGGATCAGAGAAATGCAAGAGTCATTTCAATTAATTTTCAAAAACAGCATCTAAATTTGAGCGCTCAGTAATTGGATGTCTAATGTTAGACCCCCCTAGATATCTGAAGTTGGGCACTCAAAATTAGAAGCACTCAAAATTAGAGTCAATTTCTGAAAATGTGGCCTAGCCTCTCTGTGCCTTAGTTTTACCTATGGATGAAAAGTCCAATATAAATGCTATTATTATTAAAAGATAATCTTATTAACATCATCATCATCTAGTAAGGTCATCACAAAACAGAAGCAGCTTGCCTCAATTTCTGCTTCCAAAGAATTCCTTTTTTTTTAGGACTGGCTCTTGATAGTAAAAACTAAATGAAAAGGTGGCAATACACCTCTACCTCGATATAACGCTGTCTTTGGGAGCCAAAAAATCTTACCGTGTTATAGGTGAAACCACGTTATATCGAACTTGCTTTGATCCGCCAGAGTGCGCAGCCCTGCCCCCCCGGAGCACTGCTTTACTGAGTTATATCAGAATTCGTGTTATATCGGGTCGCGTTATATCGGGGTAGAGGTGTATTTTTATTGGCAATCCAGTACTCCATTTTTCTAAAATAACTTTGGTAAAGCACAAATTCTTTCAATTACTCTGGCTTTTAGAAGGCTTTTACATCAATCCTGAACTGACCTCAGAGTACATTAGAGCCTGCGAACTGATTAAGGAAGAAGTGTTTTAAAATGTTAAGCTTTTCAAGTGACAAATTGACAAGCACTGCTACATGTTACTAACTACTTCTAAAGACACTGTCACCTAAGGTCTTGTTCAATTATTTCCTAGAAACACAACGTACGGAACTAATGTTAGATTGACCAACTAAAGATAATTTATACAATAACCACTTATTTTCAAATAAGGCTATATCACAAATGCAAGTAAAAAAAAAAACACATCCAGATAATTCTTTGAATGCCTGTTTAAAGGCAATAATGCTATTGGTTTGGGAAGTTCCTGAGGCTTTAAAGTGTTTGAACTCATAGATGGACAGATGTATTTGGCATCTATTAATCAAATAAATTATGAGTCCAGAGGATTCCATTCAGTTACATTTGTTGTAATGTTAAGAGCTAACATGGAAGAAATGTATAATAACTCATGTCATGGAATGGGGGGGGGAATCATATGAAGAAAGAGTAACTGCTGAAAGATTAAAGTGGTTTATAAATGGCTTTGCAAATGAGTTGGAAATAACCTTAGAAAGGACAGACTCCTTGTTCTGCTTTCTCATATCCCACGTGGAAAAGCTAGCAATATTTCTTAGGTAATAGGGTTAGTGTTTCTGATTACTTCCATTTGCCTGTCATTTTTAAATATCACAACCTGTAAACTATTCCTGCAGCTACACAATGTTGCAAATCTTGGAAATCTTGCCAAGAGGAAATTCATTACTTTAACTGTATTTGAGGACTTTTTCATGCTCTATGATTTTGTTTGTAGTTCAGAGAGACAGAAATTCTCTGGGGATCCATTAAATGAAAGATCAGGGAGTTATGTAATGGATTTCTCTGGTCCATATGAAAAAAATGAGATTGAAAGAAAGATTTAGAGAAGGAGAAAAAAAGAGAGGAAATAACTAAATGACTGCAACCTGACTGATCTCTCTCTGTGAGTTGTGTGAAATCAATGCTAGTATGTTTCACTTAAATTCTGCAATGCAATGTTATTTTCTAAATCATTATATATTAGCAGGTTTCAGAGTAGCAGCCGTGTTAGTCTGTATCCGCAAAAAGAAGAACAGGAGTACTTGTGGCACCTTAGAGACTAACAAATTTATTAGAGCATAAGCTTTCGTGGACTACAGCCCACTATGCATCCGAAGAAGTGGGCTGTAGTCCACGAAAGCTTATGCTCTAATAAATTTGTTAGTCTCTAAGGTGCCACAAGTACTCCTGTTCTTCTTTTTGCGTATATATTAGCAGCCACAGATAATTTTAGGGTGGGATTTTCAAAAAAGCAATGTCAGCCTAACTCCGCTCCCACTGAAATTAACAGGAGTGTGACCATTTAGTTAAGTGAGAGCCAAGTTAGGTCAACATGGAATGATTTTGGAAAAATCCCATCCTTCATACCCTTGTAATTAACCACCAGAAAATAGTCAGAGCAGAAGACAACAGAAACAGAAAATTCATGAAACCCTTGGCAGATGGCTGCTTTGAAGCAAAGTAACAGATCCATTCTTTTTATCTCATTGAACTCAAGACAGGTCCCAACTCCCATATCTGAATTTGAAAAGTAAATATTAAAATAATCCTAATTTAATATAAAAGTGAAACTATAACTTTGTTTAGCATATTAAACTATGAGATAAACCTAAAGAACAGCTGAACTTGTACAGCTCATCTTGGCATTTATAAGGTAAGAAGCCACCTCAGTACTATTGGATGAATGAACACCCAAAAAGGTCAGAGGGCCTGTAAAATGGTGTCTGAAACATTAGCCAAACCGCTTTGGTTTGGAAATGAAGTTCACAAAATTACTTTTCTCAGTGTATTCCCACCTCCTTCACCACTGAACAAAACCAGGAAATGCAGAGGTGCATTGTGCTTCATATTCAAGCTAGTCATCTCCACCATAAAGGGTCTTCATGACTCTGTGCTTTTCTGCCTTACAGCTCTTCTCTAATAACCTGTCACCCACTGCTAAGGGCTTGTCTACACTTGAAGGTTATTTAAGATTAAGATAGTGTGTAAATTTAAAGCACAATAGCTATTCCTGAATAACTTTGTTTGTGGACACTCTTCTTCCAGAATAAGAGTGCCTGTAGGAATATAGGACCACATTAGACCTGAGTAAATTGAGTTTGGATTTTGACATACGCAATAGGCCAAAAGCATGTGTGCAAAAAGAATGAATTTATGAGAAAGAAGAATTGTTTGTGTCAAATTTGTAGTGACCCTCAGAATATCAGTATGATCTTATTTTAAGATTTGGGCTAAGCAATAGAAATAAAGAAAACATGGTCAATTGGGCACCAGGTGCAGAAAATTGGTTAGAAATGTGTAGTCCAGCAGCTAGGGGAAAATACTGTCAAAGATAAGAAGAAAACCTTGAAGAAAGTAGAGTATAATCCTAAACTGCTTCAGCTGGCTTTAAAGTCCAATTACCAGTAATGACATTGTTTTACGGTGTATAAAAAGCAAGATTTTCTAGGGGTTCATCAGAGCTTTTCCTTATCCCTTTGGCATCCCACCATGATGGGAAGGTGTCCCCAGGCCCGATCTGATTGTGAATATTTGGCCAATGCTTATAATTGTATTGTTGCTAAGGTATAGGATATACAGGTGTATATACTTATATTCATATATTGAAGGTAACCAACACCAAATGGCCTTGGAACTAATAAAAGAATGCTTGTGTGGCAGCTGAGTCATGGTAAACCCTAACATACATATCGGAGAAATTATTTCCAACAGTGCCTCATTCCTATTAACTTAGTCCACTTTCAAACCTATTCCAGAATAACTCCATATGCAGACAAGCCTTTACTATGCTTAGAACAGCCTCCCCCATGATGTGGGCCAAGCATCCTCTCGCTCTGTTTCTAGAATCCCTCCTTAAGACCTATTCTTTCATGAACATTCCAAGGCTGATCTCTCCCTGATGATGTGCCTTCTGGTACTTACACTTCAAGTGTTAATTCAGATGGGTACATCAGATAGACTGTCAGATATTGTGGACAGGGACCACTTACTTTAATGGATGAAAGGATCAAACTATATGTTTATTACGTGTCCACATAAGCCTTGTCGTCACTGCTAAAAAAGGTGTACTTTTTACCTCAGGGTAACTAACACACATGATCTGTCCTGAAATAAACACACAATGCAGACCAGGCACTTCAGTTTTACCATGAGGTAGACTCACCTTGAAGAGAGTAAAGGGCTGTTTACTTTGCAGTTTATCTCATGGTAAAACTGAAGTGCCTGGTCTTCACTGTGTTTTTACCTTGGAGAGATCATGGATATTATTTCCCCATGAGATACAAGATGTGCCCTTTTCTTAATTTATTTTTTAGCAATGAAGAAAGGGACATATTGCCTTGTGAACACTTCCGGTACTATGTAAATGAATAACCATGCTTTCACATTATAATAAGTAATTTGAAATAATTTCTAGCTGCATTCATTTACTGAAAAACTTCATCTAAATAGGAAGCAGTATAACTCAATAGCCACAAAGTCCTGGTTTCTTAAAAACTGAGAAATTTAGTAAATGATGGTTAGAATTGTTTATTTTAATTCAAAGCAGATAAATAATGAGTAAAAATTAAATTAAAATTTTAAAAGCAATAAATCTCTCTCTGATGGGTTTGGCCAAGAGACTAGATTAATATTTGTTTTTGTATTGGCTTGATCATATTCAAATTCTTCCCAAATGCTTTAGAAGAAAATTTATAACAATACTTTGCACTCATAGTATGCCTTTATCCACCATATCCTTATGATGGCAGGTGTTATTAGCGCTACATTAAGGATGAGGATAGTAAGGAAAACAGAGGTTAAGTGACTTGACCTGGTCAGTGGCAGAACTGGGAACAGAACCCAGCTTTTCTGTCTCCCACTCTGTTGTTCTAACTGCTAAACAAGACTGCCTTCTCTGGAGGTAGATGCTGGTAGTGCAGTGACTGTGTGAGCAAGTGTTCACATATCACCATGAATATTAGCTGTGGAATACAACAGGTGCTGCTCACCTTGTCCTCTCTGTTTATTAATACCAGCAAACTTTTAAATTAATCACACAGTCTGCACAGTGGTTAAGTGTCATTTCAAAGGGATTGGCTGTATTCCTATAGTTTGGCTGGCACACGACGCAAAGATATTTCTTTAATCAGTCAATTTATCATTGCAATGTATCTTTTTATTACAAGGAAGTTTATACATATGACAGGTTTAGGTGGGTGTATGCAAGATGGTTCATTATCAAGTTCATCTGACAAGCTTTTATCTCTTCAGAAGACTCTGAAGTATCAGTGATTTTATTTCAGCTATAAAAATGTCTGACACTATCACTGTGGTTCAAAAGAATTGGATTAACAATTCCATTCCTTATTCCTTGGGTAGATACGTAGGAAATTTAAAACTAAATTGTAGCTCAAATCCTTTTTATAATACACTGCAGCTGTTACCAGTGGGAGACATTCAGAACTTCGGGGTCTATTCGCCTATTGTTGTGCATTAATGACTGATAAGACTAAGAGGATAAATCACCCTCACTTTGTTCATGAGACAAAAACTTAGCTGAAATAGTCCATTCTGTTCAGATGCAATCTTGTGTGAGAGGCATCAATAAGACAACAGACAAAGAAAAACAGCAAGAAATTAAATGAACTATCTCTACTATTTTTGTAAGTTATTCACTGGAAACAAAGAAAATCGCTACTTACACCAAAATATTTCCTATCCAGGAGGGACCCATGCAAAGGGAAAACATAACCAGGAAGTGGTGCAGGCCCAATTTAACATTGCCCTGCAGTTTTTTTGTAGCAGCTAGGCTGGCAAAAAGGGCAGGGACAAACCCAGCTCACGGAATTTCTGCATCACCTCCGCAGCAGCCCCCGGAGCAGTGGGACCAGAGGAGAGAAGGAACATAGTGAGGGAGTAGGGGGCAAAGTCAGGGCATTCTAGGGTTGCCACCCATCCAGTTTTTACCCGGACAGTCTGGTTTTTGGCTTCTGTGTCGGAATGCCATTTAGGATTACAAGGTGCCCAGTGTTTGGGGACCTGGCAACCCTAATTTATAGCACCCAAACCCAAAGTCCAGGTACTGCAGGGCAGGGAAAGGCGCCATGTCATTAACCCATGCCAGTCCCTGCTCAGCCGAGGCTGCCTTCTACCTGTAGGCATGCTTCTTGGGACAATCCTGTGAGCGATGGGAAGAAGGGAGAAAGGAGTGAGCGACAGGGGCCAGGCCTTTGGGGGAAGAGGTGGAGCAGGGGGCAGGGCCTCAGGGGTCCGGTTACCAGCCATTAGAAAGGTGGCATTCTCATGCCTCAGTAAATCTGTGCCCCTGGTAGAGGCCCATAGGCATCACTGCAATAGGGATGAGTTAGGGCAGCCTTCAGTACTGCTTTAGCCTGAGCCTTCCACTGCCACTACTAGTGCTACAGCAGCTACACTGTTATTTATACTCATGCTAGCTTGATGAGAGCTAGCACAAGTATGTGTCCATGAGCAGGGACTAGAGCAAGCCTTAGAGGAGCATTCTTAAAACTACAATACCCACCTGCTGAAGTGAAAAAACAGATTGACAGAGCCAGACAAGTACCCAGAAGTCACCTCCTACAAGACAGGCCCAACAAAGAAAATAACAGAACACCACTAGCTGTCACCTTCAGCCCCCAACTAAAACCTCTCCAGCGCATCATCTGAGATCTACAACCTATCCTGAAAGATGATCCTTTACTCTCACAGATCTTGGGAGACAGACCTGTCCTCACTTACAGACAACCCCCCAACCTAAAGCAAATACTCACCAGCAACCACACATCACTGAACAAAACCACTGACCCAGGAACCTATCCTGTAACAAAGCCCGATGCCAACTCTGTCCACATATCTATTCAAGTGACATCATCATAGGACCTAATCACATCAGCCATACCATCAGGGGCTCGTTCACCTGCACATCTACCAATGTGATATATGCCATCATGTGCCAGCAATGCCCCTCTGCCATGTACATTGGCCAAAGCGGACAGTCTCTACGCAAAAGAATTAATGGTCACAAATCTGACATCAGGAATCATAATACTCAAAAACCAGTGGGAGAACACTTTAACCTCTCTGGCCATTCAATGTCAGACCTGCGGGTGGCTATCTTACAACAGAAAAACTTCAAAAACAGACTCCAACGAGAGACTGCTGAGCTGGAATTGATATGCAAACTAGACACAATCAACTCAGGATTGAATAAGGACTGGGAATGGCTGAGCCATTACAAACATTGAATCTATCTCTCCTTGTAAGTATTCTCACACTTCTTATCAAACTGTCTGTACTGGGCTATCTTGATTATCACTTCAAAAGTTTTTTTTTCTCTTAATTAATTGGCCTCTCAGAGTTGGTAAGACAACTCCCACCTGTTTATGCTCTCTGTATGTGTGTATATATATCTCCTCAATATTTATTCCACTCTATATGCATCCGAAGAAGTGGGCTGTAGTCCACGAAAGCTTATGCTCTAATAAATTTGTTAGTCTCTAAGGTGCCACAAGTACTCCTGTTCTTTTTCCTTAGAGGAGAGGGATTTGTCACTTCAGGGAAGTGAAACAGCCATCAAATCCTGCAGAGCCTGAGAATCCTTGCTGAAAATAGACTCCAAACCTGAGAATCCAGGGGCATCCCTCCAAATCCTGTTCCTTCCTCCAGATTTCTTCCGCCATTTCCCTGGTTGCTCTCTCAGGAACCACAATGGCATTTTTGCCCACCACTGCAGCAGCCCATTCCTGATCTTCCTTGTCCTTGGGGAGCTAATGCTGATTGGACCTAACAGCCGCTTGTCCTGCAGTTTACATCCCATTTTCAGTGGTGCATGCCGAGTAAAGCAACTGCTCCTCAGCTTTATCCCTGCACCCTCATCCCCATCACACCCAAAGCTCCAGCCTCCAAGTTCTAGTGCTGGGGGGATTTCTGCTAACTTTGGCTGCACTTTCTTTGCTGGTTTCAGGGTCTTTCTTACTCCATTGCTTCCCTTGCCCCTGTAGGAGGAGTGAGAGGAATCTGGCCCTCAGAGATAAAAACAGAGCAGCACAGGTAAACCACCTTTGTAAGTGAATTGTAACTAGTGAACAGGGGCTGGACTGGCAGCACTGGAATCCTGAAACAAGCCCACAGAACAAGAACAGCACAGGAGGCAGCAAGGGAGGCTTCCTGACACTGCCCCAACAATATGCCTCAGATGCAATCATGGATGGACTCTTACTAGCAGTGACGGCAATTTGTCTCTATGGCAATTCAGTGTGTTTTATTGAAAATAATCTCTATCTTCCTCTCTCCCTCCCTATTGAAACTCTGCATTTCAGCAGCATGATGCATTTTAAGATAGTAATTGTTTCTGGAAATTGCCAATGACTAAGGACTTGTTTACCCAGGGAAATTGACAGTATAGCTCCCCTGGGTAGACACTCTGTTCTGGAATAAAATTTACTTTATTCCAGAATAATTATTCCACTTTCCCCACATAGACAAGCCCTAATGCTCATTAGCTTTTGCTTGAATTTACTGTTATTTGTCAGGAAGTTTGTGAAAGGATTTTTAAAGTGAAAAGCCATCTTTATTTAATCAATTATAGGAAAAGCAAGCGGACAGAGCAAAAGCTGACCAGTAAAAAAAAAAAATCTACCTTTATGAATCTCAAACCTTTGATGACTAACAAAGGACACAAATTACCTCAGAATATTAGGTTTTATGATTTGATGTGCTTCAGTACACACAGTGACCAAGAAAGATTGAGGGGTAAGTTATCTTCTTGTAACATCCAACATCTTTTGGGGTACTTTGTGATGCTCTCTTAAAAGAGGAGGTCACATAATAAGAGTGGTCTCTTGCACACTTTTCATAGTACCAAGTAATATCATGTAACCACTTCAGAGGATTCGTTCTTCCTGTCTTCACTGTTAGTGGTTATTGCCACATTACAATGCTAGAACATATCTCCTTTTTTTAAGTCCCTACCAATTGCATCTGCAGACCCCTTTTGGTTTAAAAGTGAAGAATCTTCCAAATCAGAACCCTTTGCTTGTGCAAGTTGTCTGACCCTGATTCAGGAGATAAAACCTCAGCAGCAGTGCAGGAGTCAAACCTAATGAATTAAGTGAAATCCCTGTGTGACACTATGCCCCCATATTCTTCATAGAGATATTGTTATGATATGATTTTTTTATACAAGATAGTCACATGACATATCAGTGATTTACTGAATATGATTATCCTGTTTATATGATGTATCACTTTTGTATCTGAAGTTAGGAATATTGTCTATGCATCTATTACAAATGTGTTTGCATTCTGTCTAGTGGGCATTCCCCAGGTGTAATCAGTTTAGATGGCTGGTTGGGAAGGGCCATCTGGGAGAACAGTAGGTCTTAGAAGATGCTAATCTCCCACCGGGGAGCCTTCCTGAGAAAGTTACACACAGCCTCTGTCTCATAATGGCTGCTATAGAGGCATGTCACCAAGTCACCTGGTACTGGACTCCATGATAATACTAGTGTTTTTCCACTGACCAGGTCTGGGAATCAAACTGGGAGAGACAAAGGATTCTCGCCATATGCAAAAACTATTTAAGGCAGGGGAGTGACATCACCATGGTTGGCTCTTCACTGACTTCCCGCCCAAGAAAGAAGACTGCTGAAAACACCAGAGAAGAAAAAGACTGAACTATGGGAAAAGGGCTGAACCCAGGCTAGAGGGTTGTCTGGCCTGTGAAAGGAATAACTGCAGTTTTAAGCTGTTTCAAGTGCAGCTTTCCTTCAAGAATCTCTGCAATCTGCCTAAAACAACATTTAGGGTGAGAATTTGCTACACATATCCAATTTCTTTAGTATATTTAACCTTAGGTTGCGTGTTGGTTTTATTTGCTAGGTAATCTGTTTTGATCTGTTTGCTATCCCTTATAATCACTTAAAATCTATCTTTTGTAGTTAATAAACTTGTTTTTGTCTTGTCTAAAACCAGTGTGTGTAGAAATCATAACTTGGAGCAGAAAGCTATGTATATTCCTCTCCACATTGAGGGAGCAGGCGAATTTCATGAGCTTACACTATACAGTTCTCTGTGCAGCGCAAGACAGTATAATTTTAGGTTTAACACTCCAGATGGGGTGTGCAACAGAGTAATTGGGCAGTTCCTTAGCAGAGCTGATCTCAGCATCTGTGTGCTGGATGTGTTCCTACCTTTATGAGTGCTGATAAAGTGCAGTCTGAATCCTGGGGATGGGCTTGACAGACTGCATAGCAGTATGGTGTAAAGGGAACCCAGGCTGGTGGGTCAGGCAGGCTCAGTGGTACCCCAGTTCCAAGTGGTATGGGGGCAGGGGAGGGAACCCGTCACACCCTTCTTCTTAAATCAGGTTGTTTGTGATCAATTCCAGCATGTTTTAGCAGCTAATATTCTCACAAGCTTCTGAAGTTACAGATGAATGTTTTATGCTTTCTGAAAACTGAGATTAAAAGCTTTTAGATAATGTGCAGCTTCGATAATAGCGCTAATCATTCTTGAGACAGCAACCACTACAGCAGGCCAGAATTGAAGTGGAAGGAAAAAAGAGGCAAAATGGTAATCAGAATAATATGATTTTATGCTCAAATACTATATCTTCAAATATCCTGTGTGATACACCATTGCAACATTGGGATTCCCAGCCTCCATACAGTATGGAGCATTTGTTTTTAACCTCTTGGTTAACTTGATATCCTTCCTCAAAGAGTTATTTACCCCTCACATTAGGCAGAAACACAGACCTGGATGGCCAGACCAACATGCAATGCTTCCTGGGCCAATATGTCCCTACTCACATATCTGTTAGGAACATGGAAACCCTTTATTAAATGCCCTCCTATGTCCCTGTAAACAATAAGACAGGAAAAGAAATGATAATTTAATGTAAGCCAAATCTAAGGAGAGGAAGCCAGTCTGATGTAAAAGCTAACTTAATCAAGCTTGGTGCGCAAGAGGAAGAAGTGAATCGTATTACAGTCTGTTGACTCAAGAATAATGATATCAGCCTATTGAGCTAGGTAAAATCTTTGCCTCAATAGCAAATGGAAAAAAGGAAAAGAGGCTGTTTCTAGAGGTTTGTTTGTTTGTTTTTCCTCCTCACACAAGGGACTGCCAGACAGAGAATGCCAGATGGACAGTGACCTTGGAATTGGAAGCTGGGACACAGCATTGCAATTGTGAGTCACTATAGGCCATTAATATATATGGATTTCATCTTGCTTAACAAACAGTCTGTAACAGCTTTAGCATCTGCTTAGGGAGACACATCATAGTGACCTGCTAACAGCCAGATTGTTCGCTATACAGGAAAAAATGTCAGGGATTGGTAAATTCCCTCAGGTTTCTCCTCACAGAATTTCCATTGGAGTTTGTCTTCAGAGGAGAAAACAGTGAGTTCTAAACTCAGAGAAGGCTGAGTCAGGCATGGGATTACAGTTCAAGTACCCAGGAAAGGACAGCAGAAGTTGCAGTATCCGTCACATCTATGGGGATGTCTACACTGCAACATAAGCCTGTGTTTAAGCCCAGCTCAAGCCTAAACCCCTTGCGTCTACATTGCAATTGTGCTAAGTCTCAGGACCCTGCAGGGCTGGAGAATCCGAGCTCAATTTAAGCCAGGACCCAGCATCCAAACCTTATTGCTTTGCAGTGCAGACATAGCCCCACCTGACTCAGGTCTAAAGAGTCAACCACAAATATCCCACAATTCAATGGGACAACTTTCTTAGTCCTCTCTATCCCAACAATCTACTCTACTGAAAACAGAAGCCACCCCCACCGTTTGCTAATGGCAGCAGCTGAGGTCAGCATTAATCCATTTTCTTCTGATCTCTGATCTGCAAGCACACTGTCAGAGCACCTCCTAGATTTGCAATGGAGAGTGAACCTATCAAGCCTTTTGCAAAGCAAGCTGCTTCCTGGCAATGTGCAGCGTGGGCAGCAAAGTTTTCCCACAGTGCACCATGGTCCTAGGGTTAAAGTGGCCATATTTCAAGGCGGCAGCACTAGGGACTATGGGATATGGTTACTTTGACTTGGGCCTGTGCACAATAGTGTGGATGCCATAACCCTAGGTTCAAGCACAGGTTAGAACAGTGCTAACATAGGGTTAAAATACTGTGTAGATCCTCAAACCCGGGGTTCCCTAACATAGGTCAGCTGACTCAAGTCCCACTAACCCCAGTGTATACATTGCAATGTATACATACCCTAAGAGAGTAGTGAATAAACTCCAGGATGAACATCATGAAATTTATAACTAGACAATTGCATGGTGATCTCTGCATGTGACAATCCTGTTTCATGCAATTTGATACAATATAAATCTACATGATTTATACCCCCCAGCTGCAGACAGGCAGAAGGGCTAGTTAAAAATAACAAGGCATATTCTTTACAAAAGGATGACTAATAACCATTTCCTACAGTTATAGCCAGTCTGCCTCCATTAGACTACGCATATCCAAGTACAGGCAACAGCAGGATCAGGAAGTGAATCTCTCTTTCCAGCACCATCTGATTTTTTAATTCCGCAAAGAAACATTAAAAGCTACAGCAAATCCAGATTTTGTGGTCTCTTTCATCTTTTTCAAAAGTTTCTATCCCTTTTATGTTGTTAGCAACACATCACAGAGGCTTTTTCTTGCCAATGCATCAAAAAACAAGTCAAGCTGGTGAGAATGAACATTTTCTTTGCCGTTATCTAAGGGCACAATCCTGCACCAATAAAATCAAGGAGAGTTTTGCCACTGGACTTCAGTGGCAGCAGGATCAGGCACTTTGGGCTTGATTGGTCTTCTACCTTGCATCTAGTGCAGTCTTTCACACCCATGGCAAGGGAGTGCAGAACACTATGGGCCTGATTCTCCAGTCACACTAGTGTCAATCAGAAGTTCTGAAGTCAATGGGGTTGTGCCAGACTAAAATCACTGCAAGCAAAAAGGCAATTGTGCCCTACCATTCTGATCTGATAGCGTCTTACACTCATGTTATACAGGTATAAATGACTACACAAGATGCAAGGCAGTAAAAAATCAGAGCCACGGCCCTTTTAATGTGCCTGTGGTGTATATTGTATGCCTGCATACATTAATAAATATTCAATATTAGAGCTGGTTGGAAAAGTGGGGCAGGGATGTTTCCCACAGATCATTTTGATTTATTGGTGACAAATCAAAACCCAAGCTTTTTTAGCTGAAAACCAATGTAGTCTGGCCGGGAAGCCTGGCCATTGAAGAGAATGGGGCCACAAGGCAGCTGAACTACAATTCCCATGAAGTACCAGAGTGGCAATTCAAATCAGCATTTTTGGTTTTCAGATGTTTTGGGTTTTTTGACAAAACATCAAAATTATCCAAAGAAAGCAGAAAAATTTCATTTAATTGAAAACCAAGTTTTCCATTGAAATACAAAAAATTTCCATCAAAACTGACCAGCCCCATTCAATAAAATAAGAATAATACCATTAATTATCCACCTGCTTATTGAACAGCAAATTGGAAATGATTGTTTCCTGGTTATAGTATTTTCTGCTTCCTCTGCTCTCTAGAGATACACATACCACCCTGTTTTGCCTAAGTCTCAAGTAGATGACAGTATAATTAATTTTTTTATAATTAAAACAGGGACTTGATGAAGTACAAACCAGTAACCAGTGTGACTTATGCAAAACCTGTACAGGAAACAAACATGGGAGCAGATTTTGATTTTAAATTTTTATGATTGGTCTTTGTAAATTTTGCTATTTTGTCTTTTTTTTTAAAAAAAAAATTGTAGCTCTAAGAAGCAAATGAAAAATGGGAAAGACTTTTAAGATACATAGGAATAGGAGAAGTTCTAGGAGCCCTTTAATCCAACTTCATTAATCACCTTGCTTCTGAACAACTTTTCCAATTGCACCTTTTGTACACAACAGCAGAAGAGAATTAATAGATATGACGTGTCTCCGGAAACTGTGTGGGTGGAAAATGTCAAACAGCACCAGCAGACAAAGAGAAGTGTAAACTGTAGCTAAAACTTCAATGCACAGATAAGGAGATACAGCATGCAGATGGCCAAATAATCTCTGTAAGCAAAAGTGTAAATTCATCAAAGCTGTATGAACAATTTCTTCACAAAAGGGCCTAATCCTGAGAAAGCCGCAGAAATCCAATCTGGAAGTGACAGTTTAAAGGCCAAACAGATTTACCAAATACTTCTAAAGCTTTAAAAATACATGTACATGGAACACCACACACACACACACAGATCACTATCTTTTTGGGTTTGGTTAATACAAAACCAACAAAATGAACTCCAGACTCTCAGCATGTGGCTGAGAGCACTGTGGAGATGATGTCGTCCAAGCAGCATTGTACTTATGCTAAGACTCATCTTAGGTACTTCTAGAAGCAACCCTGGTACCTTTCATGATGGACTGCCAGGTGAAATAAAAGTGGGCCTTTTTCCCTAGTTGGCTCTGTCTTCATCCTCCTTCTCTCTCACTTCTCATTCTATCTCGTCCCAGCCTCTAGCCTGGACAAAGCACTAGTAAATATAATGGATGAAGTCTTGGTCCTACTGAAATCAATGTCAAAACTCCCATTGACTTCAATGGGACCAAGATTTCACCCACTATTGGGAACAATCCCACATTAGCAGGGGGAGAATGAGATGATCTAATAGATCATTCTGCCGCTGCTGCTTTTTCAGTCCACTTCTCTGCAGTTTTTTCTTTAACACCCCCAGTGCTTGCACTACCCCTGCCAGATGACTCTCTTCCCCATATTTTACTTCTCTCAGACTATTGGGGCAGAGAATGACATGGTTATGGGAGAAGCACTGTATTCCTAATGTGAATTGAAGAGAAAGTTTACAGAAATCATTGCTTAGATCAAGTAGGAGGAAAGGTGTGGTGTATGGCTAAATACACATTTGATTAACTGTTTAGCCAAAGCCAATAATTTATAGAACAAACAAAAATTGTGGAGTAGTGTGAAAACTGAAATCCATCTTTTTTTCAACCCACTGGTCTTAGATACATGTTTATACATTATTGGATTTATGTATTATATACACACATACCCGATGTCCTTCACTCTTCTTCTCAGGAGTTAGGAAGGTCATTCTGAGTTCATGTAAATATGTTTTATACCAGGCTGTTCACTAAGTACTCCTTATATATAAAACAAACACCTAATTTTAAACAAAAGGAGTAGCATTTACAGATATTTAAAATGGCAAGAAAAAGAAAAAAAATTGGCACATTTTGAAAAGTAAATGCAAACCACATGACTCCAGTGGAGAAAGAAATAGAATTCTTTTAGGGAACAACCCAATAATCACTGGTCTTCATTAACCCCCCTATGCCCTCCGATTGAATGGTTTGTTTTTATTTAATTACACAATGTGAAAGAAAAGCCCTATGTGCCAAGCTATTGTTTCAGTATATGATTAACGTAAAACTGCTGGGATCATTTTATAGAATGTTATAAATCTGGTTCTTGACATATTTTTATTTCTTTTTCCTTTTTTAAAATGCACTTTACTTAAATTTCTCTAATCTTGAACTTAAGTTTTATGACTGAATCTATGATGACTGCCAAAAGCATGTTTCAGTATATTTTATCCTGCTGTCTGCCAAGCCACAAAAGGAAAAGAGAACTTGGGCTCAAAATTAAAAGTAAAATTTAAAAAGCATTCAAATTATAGGAACACAAGAACATGAAGGCTAAGGGGCACAAGATTACCACATTGTCCATTACACCTAGTACTGAATGGAATATCACAAACCTACGAAGGAGAAATCAACATAGATCTTATCTAAACACTGTGTTAGCTCAATAGGCAGTGATACGCACAAGCAACTCAAATCAATTTCAAAAGGAGTAGCACAGCTGTAGCTAAGGGCAAAATTGACTCCTAGGAGCCTTATTCCTTTTCTTATAAACAGGAGGGAGCTGAGTTCTCCAGGAAATACCCTGGACTTTACAACTGCTCTCCTCTTGATCTGCTGGAGCCAGGACTGGCTCCAGGGTTTTTGCCGCCCCAAGTGGCGGGGGAAAAAAAATGCCGAGATCGCAATTGCAATCCGCGGCACTCTGGCGGCAGCTCCACCACTCCGCTTTCTTCTTCAGCGGGAATTCGGCGGCAGGTGCTTCCCTCCAAGAGGGACCCCCCGCCGAATTGCCGCGAACAGCCCGACATGCCTCCCCTTCCCCTTGGCCATCCCAAGCACCTGCTTGCTGGGGTGGTGCCTGGAGCTGGCCCTGGCTGGAGCTTAGCATCCTGTACAGTCCATCTTTTTTTCTCAGGCTTGTGTGGAGGGGTTGATCTGAGGTTTGGGTTTATCAATAATTGGTCGACATTGATTTCTGCACAAAGGTGGGGAAAAGCAGTTCTCTGTGTTCTATTTTGTATTGTGTGTTGTAGTTGTATATAAATCTAAATAAATATTTCTGCATTCATAGCACACCCAAATAATGGTATGCACAAATATGAATTAACACAGGGTAGTCTACACATAAAGTCCCGTGGCAGCAAATCTCAGACAGTCTCCGCTTCATGGGGTTTGTGCTATGGACTAAAAAAGCAACATAGACATTCCTTCTCCGGCAGGAGCCCAGGCTCTGAAATCCAGAGAGCAGGGTAGGTCCCAGAGCCCAGGCTCCAGACTGAGCAGGAACATCTACACTGCTAGTTTTAACCCCATTGTGTAAGCCCCACAAGCCCAAGTCGGCTGACCCAAGCTCTGAGACTTCTTGCCGCAGGAGTTTTTTTGCAGTGTAGACTTACCCAGTTTTTCTTTTATTGCTATTGAAACAATGTTCTCTTCTTAAAATACTTGACCCATCCATTTGCCCAGACTCACTGTCTCTCTCTCTCTCACACACACACACACACACACTCTCTCAAAATTATATAGCTTTGTCAGAAATATTTTATGTTCTTCCCAAGACTGCCACACTAAAGCGAGATGATTTCAGTGTTATTATTATTATTTATTATTTGTATTACCGTAGCACTTAGAATCCCCAATCCTAGACCAGGACCCCATTGTGCTAGGCACTGTACAAACACAGAACAAAAACATGGTGTCTGTCTCAAAGAGCTTATCATTTAAGTATCAGACAAAAGACAACAGATGTATATAGCAGGCATACAAGAGAGTACAAAGAAT